>NC_045603.1:131070693-131392580 GCF_009762305.2 Zalophus californianus
TATATATATATATATAACTTGTTCTCTCTTTAAAATGTTGAGATACAGTTTCTTCTAACAGATCAAAATATACCCTAAATCTCTAGTGTATGGCTTTGTTCTAGTCTCCTGCCTGATCACATTCTCTCCCTTTTTTTTTTCTTTTTTTATTAAACCCTTTTCTTTCTTTTTTCAAACAACTTCTTATTTTATCAATTCCTTTTATAAAGTTTTTTATAATTTTCATCTTTACATTCCTATTCCATCCCTTCATCGTATTAACCCTTATTTTTGTACATATATAAGTTTTTCTTTCTTTAAAATTTTGGGAGACCCGTTCTTCTAACAAACCACAATACACCCAAAATCTAGTGTGTGGCACTGATCTATGTACCAGCCTGATAATTTTTGATCATATTTTGTGTTTTTTTTTTGTTTTGTTATATTCTTTTTTGGTTTGTTTTTATCTTTATCTTTTCTTTTTTCTCTCTTTTCCTTTCTTTTCCCCCAGTTTCAGGTCTTTTCTAATGTATTTAGAGTATATTTTCTGGGGACGTTTTTACCTTTTAGCATTTTGTTGTCTCATTCATCTATTCTCCTTGGGACAAAATGACAAGACGGAAAAAATCACCTCAACAAAAAGAACAAGAGGCAGTACCGTCTGCCAGGGACATACTCAATACAGACATTAGTACGATGTTGGAACTAGAGTTCAGAATGATGATTTTAAAGATAGTAGCTGGGCTTGAAAAAAGCATGGAAGTTAGTAGAGAAACCCTTTCTGGAGAAATAAAGAACTAAAATCTAACCAATTTGAAATAAAAAAGGCTATTAATGAGGTGCAATCAAAATGGGGGAGCTAAATGCTAGGATAAATAAGGCAGAAGAGAGAATCAGCGATATAGAAGACCAAAGATGGAAAATAAAAAAGCTGACAAAAAGAGAGATAAACAACTACTGGATCACGAGGGCAGAATTCAAGAGATAAGCGATACCATAAGACGAAACAATGTGAGAATAATTGGGATCCCAGAAGAAGAAGAAGAGAGAGGGGCAGAAAGTATATTGGAGCAAATTATAGTAGAAAACTTCCCTAATTTGGAGAAGGAAACAGGCATGAAAATCTAGGAGGCACAGAAAACCCCTCTCAAAATCAATAAAAATAGGTCAACACCCCGATATCTAATAGTAAAACATGAGTCTCAGAGACAAAGAGAAAATCCTGAAAGCAGCTTGGGAGAAGAGATCTGTAACCTACAATGGTAGAAACATTAGATTGGCAACAGACCTATCCACAGAGACCTGGCAGGCCAGAAAGGACTGGCATGATATCTTCAGAGCACTAAATGAGAAAAATATGCAGCCAAGAATACTATATCCGGCTAGGCTGTCAATGAAAATAGAAAGATAAAAAGCTTCCAGGACAAAAAAAAACTAAAGGAATTTGTGAACACGAAACGAGCCCTACAAGAAATATTGAAAGGGGTCCTCTAAGCAAAGAGAGAGCCTAAAAGCAACATAGACCAGAAAGGAACACAGACAATATAAAGTAATAGTCACCTTACAGGCAATACAATGGCACTAAATTCATATCTTTCAATAGTTACCCTGAATGTAAATGGACTAAATTTCCCAACAAAAGACACAGGCTATCAGATTGGTTAAAAAAACAAGACCCATCGATATGCTGTCTGCAAGAGACTCATTTTAGACCCAAAGATACACCCAGATTGAAAGTGAGGGGGTGGAAAACAATTTGCCTTGGTAATGGACACCAAAAGAAAGCTGGGGTGGCAATCCTTATATCAGACAAATTAGATTTTAAGCCAAAGACTGTAATAAGAGATGAGGAAGGACACTATATCCTACTTAAAGGGTCTATCCAACAAGAAGATCTAACAATTGTAAATATCTATGCCCCGAACATGGAAGCAGCCAATTATATAAGGCAATTAATAACAAAAGCAAAGAAACACATCGACAACAATACAATAATAGTGGGGGACTTTAACACCTCCCTGACTGAAATGGACAGATCATCTAAGAAAAAGATCAACAAGGAAATAAAGACTTTAAATGACACACAGGACCAAATGGACTTCACAGATATATTCAGAACATTCCATCCCAAAGCAACGGAATACACATTCTTCTCTAGTGTCCATGGAACATTCTCCAGAATAGATCACATCCTCGGTCACAAATCAGATCTCAACCAGTACCAAAAGACTGGGATCGTTCCCTGCATATTTTCAGACCACAGTGCTTTGAAACTAGAACTCAATCACAAGAGGAAAGTCGGAAAGAACTCAAAGACATGGAGGCTAAAGAGCATCCTACTAAAGAATGAATGGGTCAACCAGGAAATTAAAGAAGAATTAAAAAAATTCATGGAAACTGATGAAAATGAAAACACAACTGTTCAAAATCTTTGTGATGCAGCAAAGTCAGTCTTGAGAGGAAAGTATATAGCAATACAAGGCTTTCTCAAGAAACAACAAAGTTCTCAAATACACAACCTAACCCTACACCTAAAGGAGCTGGAGAAAGAACAGCAAATAAAGCCTAAACCCAGCAGGAGAAGAGAAATAATAAAGATCTGAGCAGAAATCAATGAAACAGAAACCAGAAGAACAGTAGAACAGATCAACAAAACTAGGAGCTTGTTCTTTGAAAGAATTAACAAGATTGATAAACCTCTGGCCAGACTTATCAAAAAGAAAAGAGAAATGACCCGAATCAACAAAATCATGAATGAAAGAGGAGAGATCACAACCAACACCAAAGAAATACAAACAATTATAAGAACATATTATGAGCAATACATGCCAGAAAATTAGATAACCTGGAAGAAATGTAGGCATTTCTAGAGATGTATCAACTACCAAAACTGAACCAGGAAGAAATAGAAAACCTGAGCAGACCTATAACCACTGTCAAAATTGAAGCAGTCATCAAAAATCTCCCAAGAAACAAAAACCCAGGGCCAGATGGCTTCCCAGGGAAATTCTACCAAACATTTAAAGAAGACTTAATACCTAGTCTTCTAAAACTTTTCCAAAAAATAGAAATGGAAGGGAAACTTCCAAACTCATTTTATGAGGCCACCATTACCTTGATCCCCAAACCAGACAAAGACCCCATCAAAAAGGAGAATTACAGACCAATATCCTTGATGGACATGGATGCAAAAATTCTCACCAAAATACTGGCCAATAGGAGACAACAGTACATTGAAAGGATTATTCACCATGACCAAGTGGGATTTATCCCTGGGCTGCAAGGTTGATTCAACATCCACAAATCAATCAACGTGATACAATACATTAACATAAGAAAGAATAAGAATCATATGATCCTCTCAATAGATGCAGAAAAAGCATTTGACAAAGTACAGCATCCTTTCTTGATCAAAACTCTTCAGAGTATAGGGACAGAGGCTACGTACCTCAATATCATAAAAGCATCTATGAAAAACCCACAGTGACTATCATTCTCAATGGGGAAAAACTGAGAGCTTTCCCCCTAAGGTCAGGAACGTGGCAGGGATATCCACTATCACCACTGCTATTCAGCATAGTATTAGAAATCCTAGCCACAGCAATCAGACAACAAAAAGAAATAAAAGGCATCCAAATTGGCAAAGAAGAAGTGAAACTCTCACTTTTCACAGATGATATGATAATTTATGTGGAAAACCCAAGAGACTCCACCCCAAATCTGCTAGAACTCATACAGGAATTCAGTAAAGTGGCAGGATATATAAATCAATGCACAGAAATCAGTGGCATTCCTATACGCCAACAAGACAGAAGAAAGAGAAATTAAAGAGTCCATCCCATTTATAATTGCATAGAAAACCATAAGATACCTAGGAATAAATTTAGCCAAAAAGGCAAAGGTTCTGTACTCAGAAAACTATAAAACACTCATGAAAGGAATTGAGGAAGACAGAAAGAAATGGAAAAATGTTCCATGCTCATGGATTGGAAGAACAAATATTGTGAAGATGTCAATGCTACCTAGAGCAATCTACACATTCAATGCAATCCCCATCAAAATACATTATCCAAAATACCATCCTCTTTTTCCAAAAAAATGGAACAACTAATCCTAAAAGTTGTATGGAACCAGAAAAGACCCCGAATAGCCAGAGGAATGTTGAAAAATAAAAGCAAAGCTGGTGGTATCACAATTCCAGACTTCAAGCTCTATTACAAAGCTGTCATCTTAAAGACAGTATGATACTGCCACAAAAACAGACACATTGATCAATGGAACAGAATTGAGAGCCCAGAAATGGACCCTCAACTCTATGGTCAACGCATCTTCGACAAAGCAGGAAAGAATGTCCAATGGAAAAAAGACAGTCTCTTTAACAAATGGTGTTGGGAAAATTGGACAGCCACATGCAGAAGAATAAACTGGACCATTTTCTTACACCACACACAAAAATAGACTCCAAAGACCTAAATGGTTGAAAGACCTAAACGTGAGACAGGAGTCCATCAAAATCCTAAAGGAGATCACAGGCAGCAACCTCTTGGACCTCAGCCGCAGCAACTTCTTACTAGGAACATTGCCAAAAGCAATGGAAGCAAGGGCAAGAATGAACTATTCGGACTTCATCAAGATAAAAAGCTTTGGCACAGCAAAAAAAAACAAAAACAAAAACAAACAGTCCACAAAACCAAAAGACAACCGACAGAATGGGAGAAGATATTTGCAAACGACATATCAGTTAAAGGGCTAGTAGCCAAAATCTATAAAGAACTTATCAAACTCAACACCCAAAGGACAAATAATCCAATCAAGAAATGGGCAGAAGACATGAATAGACATTTCTGCAAAGAAGACATTGAAATGGCCAACAGACAAATGAAAAAATTGCTCCACATCACTCGGCATCAGGGAACTCCAAATCAAAACCTCAATGAGATACCACCTCACACCCGTTAGAATGGCTAAAATTAACAAGTCAGGAAACGACAGATGTTGGCAGGGATGTGGAGAAAGGGGTACCCTTCTATTCTACACTGTTGGTGGGAATGCAAGCTGGTGCACCCACTCTTGAAAACAGTATGGAGGTTCCTCAATAAGTTGAAAGTAGAGCTACCATCCAATCCAGCAATTGCACTACTGGGTATTTACCCTAAAGTTAGAAATGTAGGGACCCGAAGGGGTATGTGCATCCCAATGTTTATAGCAGCAATGTCCACAATAGCCAAACTGTGGAAAGATCCAAGATGTCCATCGACAGATGAATGGATAAAGAAGAGGTGGTATAAATATATACAATGGAATATCATGCAGCCATCAAAAAGAATGAAATCTTGCCATTTGCAACGAAGTGGATGGAACTGGAGGGTATCATGCTGAGTGAAATAAGTCAATCAGAGGAAGACATGTATCGCATGACCTCACTGATATGAGGAATTCTTAATTTCAGGAAACAAATTGAGGGTTCCTGGAGTGGTGGGGGGTGGGAGGGATGGGGTGTCTGGGTGATAGACATTGGGGAGGGTATGTGCTATGGTGAGTGCTGTGAATTGTGCAAGACTGTTGAAACACAGATTTGTACCTCTGAAGCAAATAATACATTATATGCTTAAAAAAAAAAAAAGAAGATAGCAGGAGGGGAAGAATGAAGGGGGAGAAATTGGAGGGGGAGACGAACCATGAGAGACGATGGACTCTGAAAAACAAACTGAGGGTTCTAGAGGGGAGGGGGGTGGGGGGATGGCTTAGCCTGGTGATGGGTATTAAAGAGGGCACGTTCTGCGTGGAGCACTGGGTGTTATATGCAAACAATGAATCATGGAACACTACATCAAAAACTAATGATGTAATATATGGTGATTAACATAACAATAAAATATTAAAAATAAAAAAGAAATCAGTTCTTCCCTGCTTGATCTATAGATTTAGTACAATCCTAACCTGAATCCTAGGAAGTTATTTTGTAGATATTGTTAATTTGATACTTAAGAGTTTATATGGAGAAGCAAAATACCCAGAATGGCCATCACGATAATGAAGAAGAACAAAGTCAGAGAACTGACACTATCTGATGTTGAGACCACTATAAAGATACCGTAATAAGAGAGTGTGGTATCAATGAAAGAACAGACAAAATGGTCAGTAGAACGATGTAGAGAAGACAGAAGCAACCCACACAGAGTCAAATGACCTCTGACGAAGTAGCAAAAGCAATACAATGGAGAAGAATTTTCAATAAATGAATCCTGGAACAACTGCACAGCTACATGCAAAAAAAAAAAAAAAAAAAGAAAAAAGAATCTAGACACAGACCTTATGCTCGTCACAAATAATTAACCCAAAATAGATTAAAGATAAAGGTAGAATGCAAAACTGTAGAACTCATAGGTTACCTAAAAAAATCTAGATGACATTAGGTATGACAGTGACTTTCTGGATAAAACACCAAAGACATGGTCCATGCAAGAAAGAAATAATTGATGAGCTGGACTTCATTAAAATTAAAAACTGCTCTAGGGGTGCCTGGGTGGCTCAGTCAGTTGAGCGTCTGACACTTGATTTTAGCTTGGTTCATGGTCTCAGGGTTGTGAAATCAAGCCCTGCCTCAGGCTCCATGCTCAGCAGGGAGTCTGCTTGTCTCCCTCTACCTGTCTCTCTGCAACCCCACCCCCAACGCACATGTACTCTCTCTAAAATAAATAAATAAATCTTTAAAAAATAAAATACACTACTCCGTGAAATACAATGTCAAGAGAATGAAAAGGCAAGCTTCAGACTGGACGAAAATATTTGCAAAAGGCACTTCTGATGAAGGCTGTTTTCCAGAATATACAAAGAACTCTTAAAACTCAACAAAAAGAAAACAAAGAACTCAATTAAAAACAGTCAAAATAAGGGGCACCTGGGTGGCTCAGCCGGTTAAGCATCTTTCTGACTCGATCTCAGCTCAGGTCTTGATCACAAGGTTGTAAGCTAGACAAAACACTTGAACAGATACTTCATCATGGAAGATACACAGATGGAAAATAAGCATATGAAAAGATGTTCAATACCATGTGTCATTCTACAAATCAAAACAACGAGATTCCACATATTTAATGGATACCTTTTAGAATGGTCAAAATCCAAAACATTGACAAAACCACATGCTGTTGAGGAAGTGTAGCAACAAAAAATCTCATTCAATGATAATTGGAAGGCAAAATGGTACAGCCTCTTGGAAAGACAGTTTAGTGGTTTCTTATAAAAGTCAGCTTACTTTTACTATATGATCCAGCAGTCATGTTCTTTGGTATGTACCCAAATGAACGGAAACCATAAAACTTGCACAGAGATATTTATAGCAGCTTTATTCATCACTGCCAAACTGTGACACAGCCAAGATGTCCCTCAGTGGGTGAATGAAGAACTAAACTGTGGCCCATCCAGACAATGGATTCATACTCAGCACAAAAAGAAACGAGCTATCCAGCCATGAAAATACATGGAAGAAACTTAAATACATATTGCTAAGTGAAAGAAGCCAGTCTGAAAAAGCTACATACTGTATGCTTCCAATTATTTAACACTCTGGAAAAATAAAAACTATAGACATTAAAAAGATTGGTTTTTGGCAGTGGTTAAGAAGGAAAGAGGGATGAATAAGCAGAGTACAGAGGATTTTTAAGGGCAGTGAAACCATTCTACATGATATAACAATGGTGGAAATATGTCATTAGACATTTGTCAAAACCCAGAGAATGTACAAAACCAAGAACGAACCCTCATACAAACTATGGGTTTTGGGAAGTAGGGTGTGTCAATGTAAGTTCATTGGTTGTAACAAAATATTTCACTCTGGTGGGGATGTGGATGGGGGCAGAGGTGGGCATGTGTGGGGAGAGGGAACTCTGTATTCTGGGAACTCTGTACTTTTTAATCAATTTTATTGTAACTTTAAAACTGCTCTAAAAGAACTTAAGTTCATGAATTAAAAAAAACTTTCTAGCACCCCAAATCTTTGCCATTAGTGGTGAAAATATTCCTTTAATTTAAATCTTTGTATCTTCACAATCTCAATAAAATAAAAGTATGTTATTTGAGATAAAAGCCACTCATCATACAATTAACAATCTTCAACACATAAACAGAGATTGACTTTTACTATATCATATGACTTAACTGACTCCTATTCGGTTTTAAGGATTGGGAATAATAACCCCTAATGAAATCAGCTCCAGTTGCTCAAAAGGAAGAACAGACAGTAATTATAGGATTGCAACACTAGGCCATATAAATTTAAATTAGGATTAACTAAAATTTTAAAAAGGTATTTAGTAAGTTTATGAAAATCCATGAATTCTTCACATTTAGAATTCTATGTATATGTCTCTTAGAGAATGGATGCTTTTAGTCGGATTACACACTTTTAAGTGACATGTCATGGCTTTCATGTCATATATTTTCGTGTAAGTTACTGAATAAAGGTGCTGGTTATTTTAAAAACTAGTTATTATCTTAGTTGTTCCAGCAACTCCATTTAGACTACTTTTACATCAAAGGAGAGGAATTAGTTAAAATCATCAAGAGATGATTTCCAAGGACAAGCAGTACTTTTTCTAGAGCTTAAATAGAATTGGACAATGGAAAAATTCAACCAAAATATTTTTAAAAATGCTTTGGTTTTAAATTTTCACTCTAAAAGTTAATATTAAGGGTACATTTTAGTGTGTAGTGAATTCACAACTCCTTTAAAGTATGTGGCTTCAAATGACCCTGCTAATAGGTGTAAACTTACTATCTACATCAGTTATAATTTTATATGTGTACATTTAAGTAGTATGATTTTTAAAATGTGTTCAAATATTCAGTAAAGAGGTACTGCTTTTACTAATGTATGATTTTTTATTATTATTCAAATGGTGCTGAAAATAATTCATAGATGTGGGTTTAAAAGAGTGTAAAGTACGCCAGCAAGAAAATCTAACTTTCTGAGTAATAGCTAAAAGGTTACTGGGTGAACAATCACTTGATATTTGCATGGTCTAATACTGAAAATAAAGCATCTGTTCCATGTCTCATCCAGGAAAAATTTAAGCTATGCTATTGACAAAAAGGGCAGAATTTTTTCAAGATAACTTGACACATCAAAATATCTCTTTACTGATAACATGTTAGTGGCAGAAAAGGTGAAAGTGTTTACTTAATTAGTGAGAGAATGAGAGGTGTTAGGTATAAGTACAAATGTGTTGAAAGCTTGAGAAAACATATCACTTTGGGAGAAAAATCAAAGTATGAGAAATGTGTATAAAGAAGTTGAAAAGTGGAAAACACTAGAACTTGATGAAAACAGTAAAGAAAGCAAATAATAATGATAATAATAGTAATAAATTCTAAGATGCTGCAAAGACTGACCCCAATTTCCTCTCCAATTACCGAATTGTATCATTTCTGAATATCTGGATGACACACTCACTAGAGTGTTAAAGGACTAACTAATGAAGTTACTGGAACATTGGCAATTACTTTTGAAAAGTCTTCTAGAATCGGGAAGGTGATATGTTGGAAGACTATAAAAAAATAGAAGCTATTTCTGGTATTCAGAAAAAAAAAAAGAGCAAGAATCCATAAACTCACAGGCTAGTTTTCCCAACCTCAATCTTATTTGAAAAAACAAACAAAGAAACACCTTCCACTATATTATTCTGCAATTTAAAACAACAACAACAAAAAAGGAATTTCTGATGGGGAGCAATCTGGATCCATTCAGAGAACTAAGGATTGGGGAATTTTTTGTTTTCAAATAAAAAGAT
Organism: Zalophus californianus; assembly: GCF_009762305.2. NCBI lineage: Eukaryota > Metazoa > Chordata > Mammalia > Carnivora > Otariidae > Zalophus > Zalophus californianus. The sequence goes on from NC_045603.1 coordinate 131,080,464, forward strand.
AAGAATTTAACGGTGTCAGTGCGCCTGGGTGGCTCAGTTGGTTGAGCATCTGCCTTCTGCTCTGTGTCATGATCCCAGGGTCCTGGGATACAGCCCCCCACCCTGACTCCCTGCTTAGCTGGGAGCCTGCTTCTCCCTTTCCCTCTGCTCCTCCCCTCCCCTGACCCTCCCTAATGCTCTTTCTCTCTCAGATAAATAAAACCTTAAAAAAAAAAAAAGAATTTAATGGTGTCAAGGATAGGGGCATGGGGGAGTGGATAATGGGGAGAAAACTTTCATTATTATAATGCAAGGAAGGACTGCTGTCTTAAAATCACTGAGATATTATAGTTCACATTTGTTTATGTATGTGCACTGCTTCATGAGTCTAGAATTGGCAAGGCATTCAGGACAAAGAAAAATGATAAATGACATGACATCATTTCAAATAGGGAGGGTAAGACCAGAGGGACTGCGAAGATTGGTGTGAGGTTTGTTTAAATGTGATATCCTCTCAAATGATCCAAGAGTGAGTAGGAGCCAAATACTAATAACAGCTGTTGATGATATGTGAAAAGGAGGTGTTATAAACACCAATCAGGACGAAGGCAAAATAATAATTCTTTTAAGGCCCATGGAGAATTGAAAAACGGGCAGGACATAGCAAATGAGGTTCAACTTGGAAAATATATCAGGAGAAAAATATTCTGAAGCAGATAAGGACAGGAAGAAGTTGAAGTCAGAGCTGTGGGAGGGTTATTTCCTCTAAAGAACGTTTTAATTAATTAATTAATTAATTAATTTATTTATTTATTTAAGTTTTATTTAAATTCCAGTTAGTTAACACAGTGTCAGCCTATTAGTTTTAGATGTACAATTTAGTGATTCAACACTTAGATATAACACTCGGTGCTCATCACAAGTGCAGTTTTCAAAAGTTCCATGCCTCCAAAGAGGGTTTCTGGTTAGCCCAGTGGGAAATTCCCACTTTGCATACAGCCTATCTGATTCAAAACTTGATAATATTTTAACAGTTCTCTCCAGAAAAAGGTTAAGAGGCAAGTTTATTATATTAAAGATGAAGCTATTGTGCACAAACAAGTGAATTGGTTGTTTTAAGGCTTGGCACATTTCTCTGTTCCCAGAAAGATACCCCATGCTGTTAAGATCAATCCATAATTAAAAAAAGATTGAGATTAAGTCATCTGACACACGGTTAACTGAGTACATATTAGTTGCTGATGATGCATGATTACAACACAGTCCCTAACCCCAAGAAGCTAAAAAAATCTACTAGTAGTCAGTGAAAATGGGGATGGGGGTAGAGAGCAGATAATCAGAGACATTCATCAACCCATAGCATGTCTTTGTCAATTGGTGGCCGACTCTTCAATTTAGATCCATGGATATGAAGGATCCCTACTGTATAGAGGCATGGGTTAATTTATGCAATCTGTGAGCATGAAATTAGCCAAATTAAAAAATCAAAATATAAGCTACAGAGAATAGTTTCATATGATAATAAAATGGGTTAGGGTGAATATCTGCAGATCAGTTAGGGTAAAATAAAATCATACTTTATTCTCAATTCTAAGAAACTGTGATGTTTCTACCAATAGTTTCTGAATATGATCAAAGTGCCTCATAAAGAATCATTACATTCATTTCTTAATATGGATTGAACAGAGAAGAAGTATTCAGACCTCCTCCTCCTCCTCAGTAAGTAGTTGGGTGGGTGCAAAGACATACACTGTTAATAGTCTTAGATTTGAAGTTTAGATGTCCTCTGCAAAAAAGGTAATGACTCATGTTCATTTTGCCAGGGTCATCACTCTACTTCTGCAAACAAACCTGGCAATTTCCCAAAAACAAAATCACTGACTCTGGAAACCTGGCATACCATAAGGCACCGTCCTCCATTTGTCAGCAAATTGCCCTTCCTTCACAGGTACCTTGAAACATTTAATTAGCTAGTGATTTACTGCCTTTATTAAATTGACTCCTGAGCATTTGGAAACTAGGGTCCGATACTTCCATGGGGGCAATCAGGCATTTCCTACTGGTCCTTTGGCAACATTTTACTTCATGTCCTCCGTCCAGCAGAGAATGGATTTTATATGTGCAAAAGTCCCTTGATTTCTGTATTATTAAAAGAAGGCATTGTGGGGAAACAGGTACAAAGGGAATGAAGTTTAGGGGACGCAGATGGCTAGGGTGGTATTTTGTGTACAAAGTCAGGATGGCTACGTATTGGATTTGTGTCCCAGCACTAGAAGTGCTATGCTGAGTTTTCCTGAGCATTACCAATTTGACCATTTCAACATCGTTTTGATACCATTTCCTTATTGTACTGACATGTATTTGTTGAGAATATCATTATGAATGCAGCTCTGTGTTAGGTGCCTGGGTGAGGATAGAGTGAAAACAATCTAACAAGAGTAGAAACAAACTCTCAAGCTCATCATGTAGTGGGTAAGATAGGCATTACAAATAACAAAACACAGAAATAATAATAACTATTAACAATATTTATAGCAGTTATTATTAATAACAATATTATTATTTCTCTGAAGTTGTGTAAAAGAGGTTAACTAGGCATTACAGGTACACAGAGGAAGCAGGAATGCAGTCCAGCTGTGGATGCTGGATGTTGGAGAATTTCAGCTGAACCCTTGTTTCAGCAGTCAGAGTCCAATCAAGAGACAGAAGTCAAAGAAATATTAACTATAAATAAGTAATAACTAAGGCATAAAGAAAAATCTAAAGAAGTATAGGAAGAGCAGATGTGGGGAGCAGTCATTACCCTTAGGGCTCAGACAGATTACCTATGGCAGGAAGGACCAAATCTATGGGAACCTCTCTCCCTGCCTTCCTTTCTATCCCTGGACTTAGACAAAGACCTTCATCAAGAGGGGGAAGCCATGGCCCACAGCCAGCAAAGAAGTCCCCTGAGGTGCCACACCAGCAGAGATCATTACAAAGCTACCCTCTGGAATGCCAGAGCAAACCCTCCATGGGGAGCTGTTATGCATCAGAAGTCACTGTGAAACTGAAATGGATCTGAAATGTTACCACTGTTTCTATTTATATAATATAATCATAATGAAAATGGCATAGGGCTTAACATTAGAATATTTATGTTCAAATCCTCTCCCTGCCTCTTAACAGCTGGTAACTATTTACCTTCTTTAAAACCTGGGTTCCTCATCTCTAAATAATCCTAGCCACCCTACTTGAACCTCACGATGGCCCTGTAAGGATTAAATGGTGGAACATCTGCATAATTATAAAGCTATACAGGGGGCGGAGCAAGATGGCGGAGGAGTAGGAGACCTAGATTTCGTCTGGTCTCAGGAATTCAGCTGAATAGGGATCAAACCATTCTGAACACCTACGAACTCAACAGGCGATCGAAGAGGAGAGTAGCAACAACTCTCTGAACAGAGAAGCGACCACTTTCTGGAAGGTAGGACGAGCGGAGAAGGGAATCCGAGGCGATATTCGGGAGGATAGACGGTGCGGGAGGGGGCCTCCGTCGGCTGCTTCTGGCAAGTGCTAGAGCCGCGGAGCACAAAATCGGAACTTTTAGAAGCCAGCTCCGCGGAGGGACGTCGCTCCAGTGGCTAAGCAGGGGGGTGGAACCCTCGCAGGACACTGTGGTCTCAGGACCCTCGGGGTCACAGAAAGACCGGGGGAGCCTGAGTGCGGCAGAGCTCCCAGGGATCGGAGCGGGGAAGCCGGCTGCAGAGACGGAGCCGAGGCGCGGGCTCTCAGCTTGGGGTGGCCATAAACTGTGATCCGCGGCCCAGTCGGGCCACTGCTCCTCCAGCAGGGACCCAACAAGCGGCAGAGCCGGGGAGACTCCCCTCCCTCCCCCGGGGAGGAGCGGCGCGGGAGCACACCGCAGGGATCTGCTGGGTTTGGAGACTCCACACGGGGTCGGGTGCCAGAGATAGAAACGCTTGGTCACAGGCCGGGTGAGCATGGAGTGCGGCCGGAGACCGGGGACACGGGAGTGACTGCTTTTCTCTGGGGGCACACTGAGGAGCGGGGCCCCGAGTTCTCAGCTCCTCCGGGTGGAGATTGGGAGGCCACCATTTTCACTTTCACCCTCCAAAGCTGTACCGAGAGCTTGCAGGGAACAAAAGCTCCCGAAAGCAAATCCAAGCAGATTACTTAGCCCGGACCAACAAGGGTGGGGCAATTCCGCCTCCGGCAAAGACATTTGGGAACCACGGCAACAGGCCCCTCCCCCAGAAGATCAGCATGAACAGCCAGCAAGCCAAGACCAAGTTTACCGATCAAGGAGAACGGGAGAACTCCAGCTCTAGGGGAATATTGCACATAGAATTCATGGCTTTTTTTTTACCATGATTCATTAGTTCATCAAAGTTAATTTTTTTAACTGTTTTTTTTTTTAATTTTTCTTTTTCCCTTTTTCAACCAACATCTTACCAATCCCTTTTTTAAAAAAAATTTTTTTTATTTTTCATTTTTAGAGTCATATTTTATCCCTTCATAGTAGTTACCTTTATTTTTGGCATATATATATATAAGTTGTTCTCTCTAAAATGTTGAGAGACAGTTTCTTCTAACAGATCAAAATGTACCCTAAATCACTAGTGTATGGCTCTGTTCTAGTCTCCTGCCTGATCACATTCTCTCCCTTTTTTCTTTTTTTTTTAAATCTTCTTTCTTTTTTCAAACAACTTATCAATTCCTATTATAAAATCTTTTATAATTTTCATCTTTACAGTCCTCTGCCATCCCTTCATTGTATCAACCCTTATTTTGTACATATATGTCTTTCTTCCTTTAAAATTTTAGGAGGCACTTTTTTCTAACAGACCAAAATACGCCCAAAATCTAGTGTGTGGCACTGATCTATGCACTAGCCTGATCATATTTGATCATATTCTGCTTTTTTTGTATTGTTCTGTGTTTGTTTTTATCTTTTTTTTTTCTTTTCTTTTCTCTTTCTTTCCCTTTCTTTTCCCCTGGTTTCAGGTCTTTTCTGATTGCTATAGAGTATATTTGCTGGGGACATTGTTAACCTGTTAGCATTTTGTTCTCTCATTCATCTAGTCTCCTCTGGACAAAATGACAAGACGAAAAAAATCACCTCAGCAAAAAGAACAAAAGGTAGTACCGTCAGCCAGGGACCTACTCAATACGGACATTAGTACGATGTCGGACCTAGAGTTCAGAATCATGACTTTAAAGATACTAGCTGGGCTTGAAAAAAGCGTGGAAGTTATTAGAGAAACACTTTCTGGAGAAATAAAGGAACTAAAATCTAACCAAGTCGAAATCAAAAAGGCTATTGATGAGGTGCAATCAAAAAATGGGGGCACTAACTGCTAGGATAAATGAGGCAGAAGAGAGAGTCAGTGATATAGAAGACCAAATGATGGAAAATAAAGAGGCTGAGAAAAAGAGAGAGAAACAACTACAGGATCACGAGGGCAGAATTTGAGAGATAAGTGATACGATAAGACGAAACAACATTAGAATAATTGGGATCCCAGAAGAAGAAGAAAGAGAGAGAGGGGCAGAAGGTATATTGGAGCAAATAATAGCAGAGAACTTCCCTCATGTGAGGAAGGAAACAGACATCAAAATCCAGGAGGCACAGAGAACCCTTCTCAAAATCAATAAAAATAGGTCAAAACCCCGACATCTAATAGTAAAACTTACGAGTCTCAGAACAAAGAGAAAATCCTGAAAGCAGCTCGGGAGAAGAGATATGTAACCTACAATGGTAGAAATATTAGATTGGCAACAGACCTATCCACAGAGACCTGGCAGGCCAGAAAGGACTGGCAAGATATCTTCAGAGCACTAAATGAGAAAAATATGCAGCCAAGAATACTATATCCAGCTAGGCTGTCATTGAAAATAGAAGGAGAGATAAAAAGCTTCCAGGACAAACAAAAACTAAAGGAATTAGCAAACACGACACCAGCCCTCCAAGAAATAATGAAAGGGGTCTCTAAGCAAAGAGAGATCCCAAAAGCAGCATAGATCAGAAAGGAACACAGACAATGTACAGTAACAGTCACCTTACAGGCAATACAATGGCACTAATCCATACCTTTCCATAGTTACCCTGAATGTAAATGGGCTAAATGCCCCAATCAAAAGACACAGGCTATCAAATTGGATTAAGAAACAAGACCCATCAATATGCTGTCTGCAAGAGACTCTTTTGGACCCAAAGACACCCCCAGATTGAAAGTGAGGGGGTGGAAAACCATTTATCATGCTAATGGACACCAAAAGAAAGCTGGGGTGGCAATCCTTATATCAGACAAATTAGATTTTAAAACAAAGACTGTAATAAGAGATAAGGAAGGACACTATATTCTACTTAAAGGGTCTATCCAACAAGAAGATCTAACAATTGTAAATATCTATGCCCCTAACGTGGGAGCAGCCAATTATATAAGGCAATTAATAACAAGGGCGAAGAAACACATTGACAACAATACAATAATAGTGGGGGACTTTAACACCCCCTGACTGAAATGGACAGATCATCTAAGAAAAAGATCAACAAGGAAATAAAGACTTTAAATGACACAATGGACCAAATGGACTTCACAGACATATTCAGAACATTCCATCCCAAAGCAACGGAATACACATTCTTCGTTAGTGCCCATGGAACATTCTCCAGAATTGATCACATCCTAGGTCACAAATCAGGTCTCAACAGGTACCAAAAGACTGGGACTATTCCCTGCATATTTTCAGACCACAGTGCTTTGAAACTCGAACTCAATCACAAGAGGAAAGTCGGAAAGAACTCAAAGACATGGAGGCTAAAGAGCATCCTACTAAAGAATGAATGGGTCAACCAGGAAATTAAAGACGAATTAAAAAAATTCATGGAAACCAATGAAAATGAAAACACAACTGTTCAAAATCTTTGGGACACAGCAAAGGCAGTCCTGAGAGGAAAGTATATAGTAATACAAGCCTTTCTCAAGAAACAAGAAAGGTCTCAAATACACAACCTAACCCTACACCTAAAGGAGCTGGAGAAAGAACAGCAAATAAAGCCTAAACCCAGCAGGAGAAGAGAAATAAAAAAGACCAGAGCAGAAATCAATGAACTAGAAACCAAAAGAACAGTAGAACAGATCAACGAAACTAGGAGCTGGTTCTTTGAAAGAATTAACAAGATTGATAAACCCCTGGCCAGACTTATCCCAAAGAAAAGAGAAATGACCCAAATCTACAAAATAATGAATGAAAGAGGAGAGATCACAACGAACACCAAAGAAATACAAACAATTATAAGAACATATTATGAGCAACTCTATGCCAGCAAATTAGATAACCTGGAGGAAATGGGTGCATTCCTAGAGATGTATCAACTACCAAAACTGAACCAGGAAGAAAGAGAAAACCTGAACAGACCTATAGCCACTAAGGCAATTGAAGCTGTCATCAAAAATCTCCCAAGAAACAAAAGCCCAGGGCCAGATAGCTTCCCAGGGGAATTCTATCAGACATTTAAAGAAGAATTAATACCTATTCTCCTGAAACTGTTCCAAAAAATAGAAATGGAAGGAAAACTTCCAAACTCATTTTATGAGGCCAGAATTACCTTGATCCCCAAACCAGACAAAGACCCCATCAAAAAGGAGAATTACAGACCAATATCCTTGATGAACATGGTTGCAAATATTCTCACCAAAATACTAGCCAATAGGATCCAACAGACATTAAAAGGATTATTCACCACGACCAAGTTGGATTTATCCCTGGGCTGCAAGGATGGTTCAACATCCACAAATCAATCAACGTGATACAATACATTAACAAAAGAAAGAACAAGAATCATATGATCCTCTCAATAGATGCAGAAAAAGCATTTGACAAAGTACAGCATCCTTTCTTGATCAAAACTCTTCAGAGTATAGGGATGGAGGGTACATACCTCAATATCATAAAAGCCATCTATGAAAAACCTACAGCGAATATCATTCTCAATGGGGAAAAGCTGAGAGCTTTTCCCCTAAGGTCAAGAACGCGGCAGGGGTGTCCACTATCACCACTGCTATTCAACATAGTATTAGAAGTCCTAGCCACAGCAATCAGACAACAAAAAGAAATCAAAAGCCTCCAAATCAGCAAAGAGGAAGCCAAACTCTCAATTTTTGCAGATGATATGATACTGTATGTGGAAAACCCAAAAGACCCCACCCCAAAACTGCTAGAACTCATACAGGAATTCAGTAAAGTGGCAGGATATAAAATCAATGCACAGAAATCAGTGGCATTCCTATACACCAACAATAGGACAGAAGAGAGACAAATCAAGGAGTCGATCCCATTTACAATTGCCCCCAAAACCATAAGATACCTAGGAATAAATTTAACCAAAGAGGGCAAGGATCTGTACTCAGAAAACTATAAAATACTCAGGAAAGAAATTGAAGAAGACACAAAGAAATGGAAAAACGTTCCATGCTCATGGATTGGGAGAACCAACATTGTGAAGATGTCAGTGCTACCTAGAGCAATCTACACATTCAATGCAATCCCCATCCAAATACCACCCACTTTTTTCAAAGAAATGGAACAAATAATCCTAAATTTTGTATGGAACCAGAAGAGACCCCGAATAGCCAGAGGAATATTGAAAAAGCAAAGCAAAGCTGGTGGCCTCACAATTCTGGACTTCCAGCTGTATTACAAAGCTGTCATCATCAAGACAGTATGGTACTGGCACAAAAACAGACACATCGATCAATGGAACAGAATCGAGAGCCCAGAAATGGACCCTCAACTCTATGGTCAACTCATCTTTGACAAAGCAGGAAAGAATGTCCAATGGCAAAAAGACAGTCTCTTCAACCAATGGTATTGGGAAAATTGGTCAGCCACATGCAGAAGAATGAAACTGGACCATTTCCTTACACCACACACAAAAATAGACTCCAAATCGTTGAAAGACCTAAACGTGAGACAGGAGTCCATCAAAATCCTAAAGGAGAACACAGGTAGCAACCTCTTCGACCTCAGCCGCAGTAACTTCTTCCTAGAAACATCGCCAAAGGCAAGGGAAGCCAGGGCAAAAATGAACTATTGGGATTGCATCAAGATAAAAAGCTTTTGCCCAGCAAAAGAAACAGTCCACAAAACCAAAAGACAACCGACAGAATGGGAGAAAATATTTGCAAATGACATATCAGATAAAGGGCTAGTATCCAAAATCTATAAAGAAGTTATCAAACTCAACACCCAAAGAACAAATAATCCAATCAAGAAATGGGCAGAAGACATGAATGATATTTTTCCAAAAAAGACATCCAAATGGCCAACAGACACATGAAAAAGTGCTCAGCATCGCTCAGCATCAGGGAAATCCAAATCAAAACCTCAATGAGATACCACCTCACACCCATCTCAATGGCTAAAATGAACAAGGCAGGAAACGACAGATGTTGGCGGGGATGTGGAGAAAGGGGAACCCTCCTACACTGTTGGTGGGAATGCAAGCTGGTGCAACCACTCTGGAAAACAGTAGGGAGGTTCCTCAAATAGTTGAAAATAGAGCTACCATACGATCCAGCAATTGCACTACTGGGTATTTACCACAAAGATACAGATGTAGGGATCCGAAGGGGTACTTGCAGCAATGTCTACAATAGCCAAACTGTGGAAAGAGCGAAGATGTCCATTGACAGATGAATGGATAAAGAAGAGGTGGTATATATACACAATGGAATATTGTGCAGCCATCAAAAGGAATGAGATCTTGCCATTTGCAATGACATGGATGGAACTGGAGGGTGTTATGCTGAGTGAAATAGGTCAATCAGAGAAAGACATGTATCATATGACCTCACTGATATGAGGAATTCTTAATCTCAGGAAACAAACTGAGTGTTGCTGGAGTGGTGGGGGGTGGGAGGGAGGGGGTGGCTGGGTGATAGACATTGGTTAGGGCATGTGCTATGGTGAGCGCTGTGAATTTTGCAAGACTGTTGAATCACAGATCTGTACTTCTGAAACAAATAATGCAACATATCTTAAGAAAAAAGAAAAAGAAGAAGATAGCAGGAGGGGAAGAATGAAGGGGAGTAAGTCAGAGGGGGAGACGAACCATGAGAGACGATGGACTCTGAAAAACAAACTGAGGGTTCTATAGGGGAGGAGGGTAGGGGGATGGGTTAGCCTGGTGATGGGTATTAAAGAGGGCACATTCTGCATGGAGCACTGGGTGTTGTGCACAAACAATTAATCATGGAACACTACATCAAAAACTAATGATGTAATATATGGTGATTAACATAACAATAAAAAAATTAAAAAAAAGCTCTACAGAAATATTAGTAATCAAAGCAGAAGAGCAAATTGTGAAATTCTGCAAATCCTTACCCCTGCCTTCATATGTATTCTGTGGCAAACCAGGAAGATCTTCACAATAACTCCTCAGTAGCAAGAAGACCTCAAATGTCCACTTAGTGGGTGTTATGTTCATTTCAGGAGGACCTCCCAGCTTCCTGCCTCTCCTTCTCACATCACCTCACTGAGCCTCTCACAGACTGTACAGCGAAGCATCAAAAATTGATGGACACTTCATTGACCCATGTCCAGTCTGAGAACAAAGCCACACTGTTTCACTCAGCCTTCCATAAAAATAACAGCTAACATTTGTTCAGCACTTACTACATGCCACGGATATTTCTCAACATTATGTCATTACTCATTTAATAATCACAAATGCCCTTTAAGATAAATATCATTATTATCATCCCCACTTTACATATGAGAAGACAGTGGTTTAGAGTTCTTAGGATATCTGCCCAAGATCCCACTGCTACTTAGCTGTATAGCTAGATATCAAACCCAGTTTTGGCTTCAGATATGATGCTCTTTAGCTGCCCCCTGTGAACCTTGCATACTCTCCACAAACCTGTTTGCCTGTACTCTTAAATCCTGGACAGCTTTCTTGAGACTCCCTTCCTGCCTATTTAAAGCCAGGCAACAGTTGACATCTCCATGCTGAGAGATCTAAACTTCTGCAGAGGACAAACCCACCCCAGGAAGCCTGTCTCCTGCAAAATTTGAGAGCTATTTCCTTCCACAGCCCCAGTCTGACCCCAGCGGCTCAATGTGATTGACTATTTTATAACTTTAACAGCAGTTAAATGCATCATGCCATCATCATCTTTGCTCTCCTGGCCCAGTACCCAAGGTAGAAACCCAGAATCATCTGTCCTATCTCAAATTATAATCCCCACTGTGTTTTGTGTTTCTCATTTCCTCCCTCAAACTCCCACCATTCTCCTCCCTCTTCAGCTTTTCTCCTTTGTTATATGGATCCTCACTAAGTTAGGCTTTTCCATCTTTTCTCTCTTCATTAAACCTTCCTTTTACGTTAGTGTTGCCAAAACTTGGCTCACTGCACAAGATAGAATTAATATATACCCTGAGGCTCTGGCTTAAGATTCCTCACCTTTTGCCTTCATTTCCAGATTATCTTTCCTCCATCCTTATGTAAATTTCCCCGCTCCTTTGCAATATACATCTTTAGATATACTGTCACCCATCCCTTTTCACTACTACAATTTGAAAACTTTGATCATTATCTCTAATTTATTAAGGACTTCGGCCCCAGACTTCTGGTTTTCCTTCTCCCCTAAAGCTTATCATGGCCAATACTTAGGGTCTTCTACAATGACCTTCTCTTCCATTGTTTTGAACATTGCTCTCCCACGGCCACATCTGAATTCACTTGAACCCAGTTGTTACTGAGTAGCAAAGTTTCCCACAACAATTACTATTTCTATTGCAGAAAGCTTATCATCATACACTAAAAAGAAAAACAAAAAAGCTTTGGCACAATACAATAGGAGGTGTTTCCTTCTTTAAATAAAATGTTACAAGAACTTGAAGATTTTCCCTTCCACCCAGTAACATACTGGGAAGAGAATAAAGGAGTAGTATAATTACACCCATATATCTTCTCTTAAACTGAAAATTAACAGTAACAACAACTTCTTACACTCACCAGGTTAAATTTGAGTCTGCTTGGAAATAGAGACCCTCTCTCGCAAGAGGTCTGAAAGAATGAGAGATAAACTAAGATCCAGTGTTCATGGGCACTAGGCACAATGGCCGTGTAATTTTCATTTAATCTGGGACAATTGTGAGAGACAGTGGACACTAAAAAGTTATGCTCTGGCTACAGTTTAAACTGGAAATGTCCTGAAAACATGGGGCATATAGGCTACGTGTCTTTTTTTTTAAGATAATAGCTTACATATATTTATTATATAATAGTTTATATATATTAATATTGTATGTAATATATATTATATATTACATTATATATATACACACACATATATATACATATTATGGCCCTGGAATGTCCCAAGGTGTCTACCCCCTCCCACCAAGCACCACAAGGACTGTGAATTTTGACTTCATTCTTTTACAGTGCAGTCCAACTAAAAAATCCTCCTTTACTACGAATTCCTTCACTATAAATCTGATCATGTTATTGCTTTCCTTAAAATTCTTTACTAGTTTCTCATTTCCCAGCAGTTTACATGACTTACAAAGTCCCTCCCTAAGTCTTTAGCTATATTATTATTATTAATCATAGCCTGACATGCTATAGTCAGGCCACACCAAAGAGTCTCTGTTCCTAAAACCTTTGTTCTCTCCTTTCCCTTTTCATTTATTTTACATGTTTTCCATCTACTTGGGACTTTTCATCTCCCTCACTTGGCCAATTCATTGCCCATAAAATCTCATCTTAAACATCACCTATGCCAGGAACTGTTCCTCAATCCCCCTGTGAACCGTCAGCTGTCTTCTGAGTGGTCTCCCAGTATTGTATGCTTCTGTCAGAGAACCCAGCATTCTTTATTGATACTACATATTTAATTTTTTTGTCTTTTTCATTACAAAGAAACGCCCCAAGGTCAGAGAAATTTCTTTCTCCAGCCCCAAATACAAGGATGAGGTTACTGAAAGATTAAGTATATGAAGCATACTTTTAGTTGAGCACTTACTATGTGTCAGGCATTTATTCCTCTAACTGTCCCTATAAAAAAAGTACTTATTTTCCCTACTTTAGAAGTAAGAAAACAAAGACAGAGAATTTTTTTTTAATTACCCAAGTTCACATAGCTAGTAAGCAGAGGAGCCAGAACCCAAACTCCAGCATATCTTCCAACATTTGAAGGTTTCTTTGTATGTATGTGTTGTCTTAATGTGTGTTCAAGAAGTTTAATTAGATCTCTAAGATATAATGTTTGGTATAAGAGACAAGTAAAATCAGTTCAATATAAAGTTGAACCTCTAAAAAATTGATTAAGAAAGACTACTTGCCTGGGTAAAGAGTGAGTTCCCCATCATCAGAAAAGTGTAAACAAAGGCTGGTTAGCCTTTTGTGAGAGCATTCCAGAATTTGTTAGAAAGCTAGGAAGATGACCTAATAGGACTTTAAGAGTCCATGAAAATAACTGGTACTTAAAAGGCAATTGAATGTCTGCTCAGCTCAAAGATGTGGCCGTGTGAGAGATGACCCACAATTTTAGCACTTATCCCGCAATCTTCAGTCTCTGTAAATCCTACCCAATCGGCCGGCATCGTGGACCTTTTTCCAGTTAGTTCTGCTGACATCCAAACTTAATTGGACCCTAAATGTTTTCCCTGTAGAGCTCTTATCTTGTGAACCAACTGCTTAATCTATTTTGGCAGATCCAGGATTCATAGCTCTTCAGGGAGCTGTAAAATACCTTTTTAAAAAAAAGTCAGCCTACTCCAGTGGGACAGCCTAGTGACAGACGTCATTCTCTATTCCAAAATTTTCCTCTTGCATGGCTATTATATTATTATGCAATACTTTCTAATGTCTTGCAATTGTAATGCCGTCTTAAGATGTTTGAACACTCAGGATATTTTTGTAATTGTCTAATTAATCCAATCAACAAAGAGTATTAATGGCTCTTTAAAAACCATACAGTATAATACAACAGTAATCTTTCTTTTCAAATGAGATGAAATATATTGAGCCTTCAGCTCTATGTGGACTAATGGTAAAATTCCAGAGTGAGAAAAAGACTTTCCTTAAAGCTCACTTCCTGTCACAGATTCATTGGCTAGAAAGAAATTCTTGGCAGGCCAAACACTTTGCACTCCAGTGTGCCAGGATTGATTTTACAAGAAATAACTTATTGTTCATCTGATAATATTTCTGCTTAGATTTAGTACTCTTTGTAAAAGAAAAGAGTTATTTTTGTTATTCTTTGAGTCATGACTTTTGGATCTGAAACATATTCTTCTCTCCAGGTACTTAAATCTGTAGGAAGATTATCATTCAGACTTGAGAAGCTTTCTCTTTCAGAAAGAAACCACAAGAAGTTAAAAAAGTTAAAACCTGTGGTTAGGAAGCATGGAAAGAAACAAGAATTTGACACAAAGCAAACTAAGTGTGATGGACTTTTTTTAAATTAGAAATTGTACATCTCTTTTTTGTTTTATTTATAAAGCACTTCATGGTATGATTAAATGTTTGGTATAGAAAAACATATGAGCTATATCTGAAACACTGAATATATAGAGCAAAATTATGACATAATCTACATTAGATAGTTCTCATCAACCCTAGGTTAGATCATGCTTTAGTTCTTGTTTACTAGCACTTTGGAAATAATTATTGAATGAACAAATGATCATTGTATATATTGGGCATCAATCTCTGCTTTCAACAGCATTGCAGATCTTGAATAAAGTCATGCTTAAGCATAGAATAAATGTATTCCATAAAATAGTATTCAATGTTTGCAAAATTTAGCAGTCACATACAATGTTCAAAATAACTCCTTTGTTCTTCTTATTAGCATTGCTTAACTAGAATAAATTAAGGACATAGTTGAATAATGAAAACTAACTAAGTATGGGGGGAAAGTGGAATAAAAGTTGTAATTTAAACATGTTCTTACTAAAATTATTATTTAAAGAAATTAAAAAAAAACCCACAAATTAATTAATCTGGACTCAGAAGGCTTGTTCCTTCCAGCATCAAAAAAAAAAAAAAAAAAAAAAAAAGAAAGAAAGAAAGAAAGAAAGAAAAAGAAAAAGAAAAGAAAAAGGTGCTATTTGAAATCCAGGAAAAAGTTCATACATTTTTACTTCTCTCATTCTTCCAAACCTGGTGTCTATTAAAGAATCATTCTGTTGGGGAGAACTACAGAAATGGTATTTAGGGACAGGTCATAAAATCCTGTCCTAAGGGGAAAATAAGATTATCGGAAAGTGTTGGAAATTTCAGTGAGGATAAAACATTTCCTAATCTAGAGACCACTGAGAGGGAATAATAAAATAATAAGCAGGATTTGTAATATCCCATAGCTCACGTCTACTTCTTTCCTGTAAATGTCATAGACTATCTCTCCTGGATGCTTATCCAAGCCAAAGTTTTACACGTGAGCATGAGAAACAATTCCTTTACTGCAGGGCCATTTTTAATAAAATAAATCCATTTGTTGGCATAATCAGCCAATACCAGGTTAAAGATATTTAGCCTCCCAACTTCTATATCCATTATGCAACCTGTTTCTGTGTAATGAGAACAAATAGTATTCTAATAACATTAAAAGGAAAGATCTTCTTTAATAGATTTAGAAAAAACAACACATTAACACATTTAACTTTGATTTTTAATGTGATTAATATTCATTGTAAATACCTCCAAATCTTAAAATAGTTCAGCATTAAAATAGCTCAGTAGGTATTCTTCAACCATTACCTAGTGCTTTCTTTCATTTTCTGTTTTCTTCAAAGGAATAAAGTCACAGAATTTAAGAAAAAGCTATTTGTCTAATTAAAAGTTGGCAATTCTTGCTTCTAATATTATTTATTACTTCTGTGTATTTGTGGGCTCAATATGGATGCTGATAATTACAGGAACCACCAACCTCCTTCGAGGCACTTCTGGATAGAACTACTACTTTTATTTTACAATTTACAAAATGAATGTACACAATTCCTAAAGAAACAAATGATCAGATTATCAGATCTAGGACTCTAAAGTCTATATACTTCTTATGATGAATTTTTACTTCGTCCTTGTAGGTATTTGCTAATATACAATATGTAATATATTAGCAGTTATCTATCTATCTATCTATCTATCTATCTATCTATCTATCTATCTATGACAAAATACATAGCAAAAGTACAAGAATGAAAAGAATGAAGGAGAGAGAGGGCAGGAACAAGAGTTCACATGTTTAATATGGTCCTTTTTAAATGGATGTTCAGAAAACTTGGAAATATTGTGCCTGTCTCTTGCAAAGTGGTTCTCAACTAAGATGCTTTGGGTACTTATTAGGTTTGTGGAATAGGTGAAATATGCCTGATTTGCCTAAGGTCTGTATATGGGCTGAGGTTACATTCTACTTGTGTCCACCCCAGACACTAGGACAGTTCTGAACACATAAACACTTTCTTCCTTTCCTACAGTTGTATTTGTAAAACATGTAAGCCATGGTTCTATTTTATGTTTTTATGGAACTTGATATCTAGGGGCTTAAATTTCTCCCAGTTTGGTACAAATAGCACCCACCAGTTGGAAGGGTGAAATGTTGCAAGAGAGGGGCCCTAACTGAGGCCCTTCCCCAAATCATCGGTGGAAGAATTCATGCTGGATCAGGTTCTTTTTTCCTTTTTCCCATTATTATCAGAAATAGATGACACCAGGAAAGAACTGAGAGGCCTCCATTCTGCTTTCTAGCATATTTTAATGACCTCCAGATCTGACAGCTCTGCTAGGTCTTACTGCTCAGAGCCACACTGCACTTTGTTGGATGTTCTGAAGAGGCATAAACACAAAATTTTAGGGAATAAAACAGTGTACCTGACTTGCCATCCACAGGGTTTCAAGAAAGCACTAAAGGGTCCTAACGGCAGAAGGAGGTAGGGTTGGTGAAGGAATAAAAACACTGCTATTGTAAGCCAAACTGTGGAAAGAGCTAAGATGTCCATCGACAGATGAATGGATAAAGAAGATGTGGTATATATACCCAACGGAATATTATGCAGCCATCAAAAGGAATGAGATCTTGCCATTTGCAACGACATGGATGGAACTGGAGGGTGTTATGCTGCGTGAAATAAGTCAATCAGAGAAAGACATGTATCATATGACCTCACTGATATGAGGAATTCTTAATCTCAGGAACAAACTGAGGGTTGCTGGAGTGGTTGGGGGTGGGAGGGATGGGGTGGCTGGGTGATGGACATTGGGGAAGATATGTGCTATGGTGAGCGCTGTGAATTGTGTAAGACTGTTGAATCGCAGATCTGTACTTCTGAAACAAATAACACAACATATTTTAAGAAAAAAGAAAAAGAAGAAGATAGCAGGAGAGGAAGAATGAAGGGGAGTAAGTCAGAGGGGGAGACGAACCAGGAGAGATGATGGACTCTGAAAAACAAACTCAGGTTTCTGGAGGGGAGGAGGGTGGGGGGATGGGTTAGCCTGGTGATGGGTATTGAGGAGGGCACATTCTGCATGGAGCACTGGGTGTTATGAACAAACAATGAATCATGGAACAGTACACCAAAACAAATTATGTAATATATGGTGATTAACATAACAATAAAAAAATTAAAAAAAATTATTGAGCAAAAGAAACCAGACAAAAAAAAAAAACAAAAAACACTGCTATTGTAAAAAGCAATTTGGGAGACACTATGATAGAATGTAGATAACTTTAATGTAAATATTATGCAAAATTTTCTACGTAGGCCCTGGATCCTCTATTCATGGTACTAAGGAAACGGATAAACAAACAACAGCAACAACAAAAACCACTCACTGTTTCCCAGTCAGTCCTACTACCCATAGACCTACTATTACTGAGAGACATCCCTGGATTTTGAAACAAACAAAAAGTCAGAGGCAGCAAGTATAAAAAGTTTAGTTGACCCTTAAACAATGGGGGTTAGGGGTGCAGATCCCCCCATGCAGTCAAAAATCCACATATAACTTCTGATTCCCCCCAAAACTTAACTACAGTAGCCTACCATATCAATAACACACTCTTTGTATATGTATTTTATAGAAATTCTGACAATAAAGTAAGCTAGAGAAAAGATTATTAAGAAAATCATGAGAAAATACATTTATAGTACTGTATTTATAAAAAAAAAAAAATCCCCTGTAAGTGGACCCTCAAAGTTCAAATCCATGTTGTTTAAGGGTATACTAGTTGTTTACCTTCCAACCTCTTTTGTTGACTATGATCAGTAAATTGAGATTTAATGAGACTGAGTGATGAATATATCTTCTAATGAACAGGAAGACATCTACAAGGTAAAATTGATAGGAATGGTAGCTGAATGTTTGATATGAGAAAGAAGGAAATAACAAATTTGAATGCATTTACCTAGGGTGGGCATTTGGGTGAATGGTGATCTCACATAGGAGAGAAAATGATGTTCTGACTTCAAAAATATAGTCAGAGCTTCCAGCCTTCCTGAGGCTAGTCACTTTTTACCTGGTTCTCCCGTTATATAAGTTAGTCAGAGCTGAGACATTTTATCACCTACATTAAAAAGAAACTTTCCAAAGTGTTGAATGTCTGAATCTCTGAATATTTCTATTTCAGTGACTAGACCTCATTTTTCTTAGTAATGACCGTTCACCATATGCTGAGTGGCCTTTTACCTAGGGCCAAATTTAGGGATGAAATGCCAGCAAGTCCTACTGCTTACTACTTAACTTCTCACTGTTCTCACCACGCACAAGATCTATGTAGCAAAATAATATTATTGATTAAAAATAAACCAAAACCAATAAAAAAAAGGTAAGACTCTAAATTCTACTAAGATAACTAAGAAGTTCCACTAGTGTCTTTGTTATAGATAGATAGATAATAGTTCAATTTGGGAACTAAACTCTGTTAGGCTTAACCTGCAATTATGGCACCATATATTCAGCCTTGAAATTTTGTTCAGTGGCTGCTCAGACTTGTCCAAACACCTCTTAAGAATATTAATCATAGCGTTCCAACCAGTGCCTGCAACACTGACCTCCAGTTTCTATTTCTTTGCTGTGGTTTAATTTTCCAGTTTATCATATATTTTGTAAACCTTCAAAAATCTTTTGTGAAAGAAAGTGTATAAATAAATCTATATAAATCAGTCTTCATTTTTGAGTCCAAACCCAGAGCTAGAAACACAGTACATATCTACATCTTCATTTTCATTTGAATCCTCAAGTGAAAACTTTATGCCCAAACAACAACCATATGCCAAAACATCTGGAGCTTCTAGTTTTACTGGAAGAATTGATACCTGAAAGCTTCCTTACCCTAACCTACTATTGTATGTGATTCTACCTCAATATTGTGTTGTTCTGAAGGCTAGATCACTTAAAATCATAAAATGGACATGGAAGGTATTTCCAGCCGAGATTTGGCTGACATAAATAAATTCTTGTATAATCTGTCAAGCTGGGTCATTTGTTCATAAAGGATATCTTCTTGGGAGAAATTGTGTTGTTATTATGGAAGATAAACATTGTGCTGCTTTGCCATACCATAGAGACTACACCTGGAATGTCCACATGGAAACACTGGCTAGAGGCTATTGCATATGAATATGTGGAATATATTATGTAAATAAACACACACACACACACACACACACACACACACACACGTACAACTTTAGCCAGGCTATTCAGCATACCTTTCTGAAGTTACTTAATTTTCAATAGGAAGACTTGAAAAACAAACTATTTCAGAAGGACTCCAAAGGAAAGGATTACTTTAGGTGGTTGTTTCTAAAATGTGGTGGTTGTTTCTAAAATGTCTAAATGATCCTCCATTTAATCATTTCATTCAGCAATTGCACTCCTGTGCCAGTGATGCAAAATAAAATGGTAGCCATTCTTATGGTAATAAAAGTGTATTTGCCTAAATAAATTTAAGAAATCTGTATGAAGAAGCTTCTTATTTTAGCTCTCACCACAAATAAATAGCCAGTTTGAAATGAAGACAGAGATTATCAAGGATTAACATCAGTCACTACTTTAAAGAAATTACTTAGAGACATGCCACAGATTTCTTGCTACAGCCCATCTTTCTTGCCTAAACATAGGAGCCAGCACCCCCATATTGCATACTCCCAGAGGCAGTCCCAGAAGTTGTGCACAGCCCCCATAACTATACACAGCAGTTCTGAATGGAATCACTGCTGCTAAATGAGATCTCAGGACTTTTCTCAAATATGCCTATTCAAATGTCCATGAGAATTTATAAGATAAAACATGATATTTTTATAATAAAACTTAATAAATGCAAAATTTATTTATTATATGCTTTTAGTCAGTTGTACATTAGGAGTCTGCTAAAATCATAAAGCTAAACTATCATGGATCCTTGGGGTCTGGGAATCAGTACGGATGGACTAGAAAGGTTGACCCAATTGACCAAGTGTCTTCTCTTGGCGGGGGTGAAATCAACAAAAATATGAAAAAAACACCTTCTTGACAGCTGTCTAGCATAGCCTCCTTTGACAATCCTGCACGAGGTCATACTAGAATGACAAAGTAAAGAAAGCAGTAATTCTGCTCTGGTGGTTGTTAGAACACAGACACCTGATAGGACTAATACAGTAGTTCTCAAATTTTGCATTTAAAAAAATTTCCAGATAACAGTGTTGCTGCCAGCCTGGAGACCCCACTTTGAGGTCGACAGTTCTAATATAATAGAGAGATCATCTAACCAGTAAGAATCCATGTGGACTAAAACATGTTCATAGAT
This sequence comes from Zalophus californianus, assembly GCF_009762305.2. NCBI lineage: Eukaryota > Metazoa > Chordata > Mammalia > Carnivora > Otariidae > Zalophus > Zalophus californianus. Next base: position 131,101,253 of record NC_045603.1, read on the forward strand.
AAGGTAAAAAGACAGGATACAAGTTTTATGCATGGTATATTCCCAAACTTGTAATAAACCAAATATTATTGATGGGATAGTATTGTTTGAAATGCATAAAGTTGTTTACTGTGGTTGTCTTTGGGTACTGAGAGCATGGAAAATTATTTTATATTTTCCATTTCATTTTCCCCAAAGCGTAATAAATTTTAATTACACAATAAAACAAACAGCAGCAGCTTTATTTTGAAAGGTGAGGAAATCAAATGAGTATTTTTTGAATTCTGGGGAGAATGGAAACAGAGAAGCACCAGAAAGACATTAGGCATGAAAAAGGGTTAGAACAACTCTAGAAATAGGGAACATTGTAGAGCAGGGAGAAGAGGCAGTCACACAATCCTGAAGTGAACTCTAACCAACAGAGAGAAATATGAAGGTATATGTATTCTAATTTAAAGTGAAGGCACTAGGTAACTGCAACTCATTAATAGGTCTGCCCTTTACATTCCTTAGAATTGTAAACCACATGGTTTTTGATGGGATTATCACAGGGTGGTTGGAAATTATTGTGTATTTTCTGTTACCATCCTACACTTCCTATATCCTATTGCAGATAATCTTCCTAAACTACAGTTCTGTCCATGCCACATACCAACTGAAAGACCTTTAGTAATTGTTATTGGCTATCCCGGCAAAAAAAAAAAAAAAAAAAAAAAAAATCCATACTTTCTAGTGAACTGCAAGCTAATTCTGTCCTATCTTTAGAGTCTTGTCCCTATGCACCTGCCAATTTGACTTACTCATCATTCCCTAAAGGTACTTGAGGTATTCTAGCTGATTGCTTTTGCCCATATTATTATTCTGCCATCATATAGTCTGCCCTTCCTCTTCCTCATCTACAAATACTATCCATTTTCAATATGGATTAAAAAATATATCCATTTATCACAACCCAACCAGAAGTATTTGAAAGATTTCTTCCTCCAAATTGCATATGAAACCTGTCATGTAAACTGTTTATCAAATTGTTTTCCCCTTTGAAGAATCTGAAGATTGATCATATTTTAGATATTTTTAAATGGATTTTGCACCATTCAAATTGTTTATTTCTTAAACTCACTTTGTTCACAAAGTGATTACTGTCATTTCATGCATTTGACTGTCCTTAGTCATCCGCTCCTTGAGGTGCCCCAGGCAAGAGGAATTGATATTTCCCTTTCTATTTTTGGAGACCTTATACAGAATGGTTTAAGATGGGAGGTTCTGTTAATCATTCCTTTGTTTTCTAAAGGTGATCCGATGGTTATAGAGCTGTAGATAGTATATAGACGATTACAAAAAATTTTAAAAATCAAATTTAGTATACATCACAGGAGTCTCCTGAAATCATGAGACTAAACTATAAGGGATTCTGGAAATCCGGGGATAAGAGTGCAGATGTAACAGTAAGGTACTGTCTAACTGTCTTCTTTCCAGAAAAATTGAAATCAACAAAAATATTAAGAGTACCTTCATTACCTCTCCCTGAAGCTATGAGCTGGCTTCTTCATGGTCCTTCTCCTCAGTCTATAATCCCTTACAAATCTAACTCATGTCAGGGTCTTTAGAGAATTGCAAATGGCAACTCTCGCTCAAATATCCCAAACTAATTAATATTGAAAATCAAAGCATTTATTCAAATGTCTTCATGGATCAACTAGGACATCCCAAGGAAGAAAATTCACAATACTGTATATTCTGTGAGAGACTGAGTCCATTCAGAGTTCCCTGATTTAAGAATGCATATTCACCACATTGTTTGGTTTCCACATAATGTTAAGGTAGAGAAAGTCCATCACGGATTCCTGTAATGTCAAAAAATATTTATCATGGGTAATGGGGAAAAGACATTGCTTATTCATTTCTCATTAATATAATCATATGGGATAAAAACAAGAACACTTTCCTACTTTTGCCCTGACTCTGCAACTGCCTACTTGTATGACCTAAGCAATCTGGACCCTGTCTTCTTAAAATTGAGTTACCCAGATCAGTATTTCCCAAATCTGCCCGATGACTAGAGATATTTAAGAAACTTGTTGAAAATATAATTTCTGAGGACTTGCCCTTGCATATTTTTATTCAGTAATTCAAAGAATCTCTATTACAAGAAATTTCTCAAGAGACTTCCAAAAATTAGATTTCAGAGAATCACTTGTCCATATGATTTCTGGAGTCCTTTCAAAAATCGAAAAATCTATTTTTTTTTGTTTCTATTCCTTCCCTATCCCATCAATAATAAAAAAAAATATATTGTAGGTGGTGAAAAACTGAGAGTTTTTCCCATAGGTCAGGAATAAGAAAAGGATGTTCACTCTCACTACTCTTATTCAACATAGTATGGGAAGTCCTAGAAACAGCATTCAGGCAACAAAAAGAAATAAAAATCATCCAAATTGTTAAGGAAGAAGTAGAACTTGCACTACTTGCAGATGACATGATACTATATATAGAAAACCCTAAAGACTCCACTAAAAAAAAAAAAACCTACTAGAATTGATAAGAATTCAGTAAGGTCACAGGATACAAAATCAATGTACAGAAATTCATTGCATTTTTATACACTAATAATGAAGCCAGAGAAAGAGAAATTAAGAAAACAATCCCATTTACAACTGCACCAAAGGTAGTAAAATAGCTAGGAATAAACTTAACCAAGGAGGTGAAAGACCGGTATTTGAAAACTATAAAATACTGATGGAACTAACTGAAGATGACATAAACAAATGGAAAGACATTCCATGGTAATGGGTTGGAAGAGCAAATATTGTTAAAATGTTCATACTGCTCCAAATACTCTACAGATTTAAAGCAATCCCTAACCAAATACTAACAGCATTTTCCACAGAACTAGAACAAACAATTCAAACATTTGTATAGAACCACAAAAGACCATGAATAGTCAAAGCAATCTTGAAAAAGAAAAACAAAACTGGAGGTATCACAATTCCAGATTTCAAGTTATATTACAAAGCAGTAGTAATAAAAACAGTATGGTACTAGCACAAAACAGACACATAGGCCAATGGCATAGAATAGAGACCCCAGAAAAGAGAGACCCCAGAAAAAAGAGCCTACATTTTTATGGTCAATTAATCTTTGACAAAGGAGGCAAGACTACTCGATGGAAAAAAGACAGTCTCTTCAACAAATGGTGCTGGGAAAACTGGACAGCTACATGCAAAAGAATGGAACTGGACCACTTTCTTACACCATACACAAAAATAAACTCAAAATGAATTAAGGACCAAAATGTGAGACCTGAAACCATAAAAATCCTAGAAGAGAGCACAAGTATTCATTTCTCAGACATTGGTCACAGCAACATTCTTCTAGATATGTCTCCAGAGGCAAGGGGAATAAAAGCAAAAATAAACTACTGGGACTACCTCAAAATAAAAAAGTTTCTGCACAGCAAAAGAAACAATCAACAAAACTAAAAGACAAACTATTAATGGGAGAAGATATTTGCAAATGACATATCCAACAAAGGGTTAGTATCCAAAATATATAAGGAACTTATACAACTAAACACCCCCCCAAAAAAAAGCCCCACCAAATAATCCAATTAAAAATGATCAGAAGACATGAATAGACATTTTTCCAATGATACACAGATGACCAACAGACACATGAAAAGATGCTTAACATCACCAATCATCAGGGAAACGCAAATCAAAACCACAATGAGATATCACTTCACACCTGCCACAATGGCTAAAATCAAAAATACAAGAAACAACAAGTGTTGGTGAGGACTGGAGAAAAAGGAACCCTCATGCATTGTTGGTGGGAATGCAAACTGGTGCAGTGATGGTGGAAAATAGTATGGAGGTTCCATAAACATTAAAAATAGAACTACCATATGATCCCGTAATCCCAATGCCAAATATTTACCCAAAGAATGTGAACCAATAATTTGAAAAGACATATGCATTACTATGTTCTATTGTAGCATTATTTCCATTAGCCAAATTATGGATGCAGCCCAAGGATCCACTGATAGATGAATGGATAAAGAAGATGTGAGACAGATAGAATATCACTCAGCCATAAAAATAATGAAATCTTGCCATTTGCAACCATGTGGATGAATCTAGAGAGTCTAATGCTAAGCAAAATACATTAGTCGGAGAAAGACAAATACCATTTGATTTTTAACTTGTATGTAGAATTCAAGAAACAACAAGGAGAAAAAAAGAGAAACCAAAAAAACAGACTCTTAACTGTGGATGGTTACCGGAGGGGAGGTGAGTGGGGAATGGATAAAACAGGAGAAGGGGATTAAGAGTATATTTATCTTGATGAGCACTGAGTAATGTGTAGACTTGTTGAATCACTGTACTGTACATCTGAAACTAATAAAACACTGTATGTTAACTATATTGGAATTAAATTTTTTTAAATATATATTGTATCCACACAAATATTTATAGCAGCTTTATTTGTAACTCACAAAACTTGGAAGTAACCAAGATGTCCTTTAGTAGATAAATGGGTAAATAAACTGTGGTCCATCCAAGCAGTGGGATATTATTCAGTACTAAAAACAAATGAGCTATCTAGCCAGAAAGAGACATGGAGGAAAATTAATGCATAATACTAAGTGAAGGAAGCCAGTTTGAAAGGCTACATGTTGCATGATTCCAGCTGTATGACATGCTAGAACAGTGAAAAGATCAGTGGTTTCCAGGGCTTAGAGGACAGGTGATAACTAGGCAGGGCACCCGGGAGTTTTAGGGCAATGGAACTACTGTGTATGACACCATATGTTGTATACATATCATTATATATTTGTCAAAACTCACAGAATGCATACAACACCAAGAGTGAACCCTAATGTAAACTGTGGACTCTGGGTAATGATGATGTGTCAATGTAGGTGGCTATGCATGTCTGGGGCACAGGGTATAGGAGAAATCTCTTTACCTTCTGCTCAATGTTGTGATAAACCTAAAAATACCCTAAAAAATGGATTCTATAATACAATAGGAGTCAATGGATAGCCATTAATTTTTCAGTTTTTTTTTTTTTTTTTAGGGAAAGATAAAAATGATACTGTAGGGAAAACTTTAGTTTTTATTTTTTACATCATCAGTGTTAAAGTTAGGTCCCTTAAGTTGGAGATAATAAACACTGACTTAAGGTAGTTGATAATGAGTATCCTCTGTAATATAACGAAATTATTTCTTACTCTTCTGAAATAATCAGCACTTGCTTTTAAGGGGTGCCTGGTGGTTCAGTCGGTTGAGCATCCGACTCTTGATTTTGGCTCAGGTCATGATCTCAGGGTCATGGGATCAAGCCCTGTGTCCTGCTCCAAGCTCAGCAGGGAGTCTGCTTCTCTCCCTCTATCCCTTCCTCCTGCTCGCACTCTTGACACACACGCTCTCTCTCTCAAATAAATGAATCTTAAAAAAAAAAAAAAAACTTTCAGTAGCTTAGACAATGAGTGTGAGAGAGAGGAAGAATAGAGCCTATTTTTCTTGACTCAGTTTGTTTGTCACTGTAAAATTCAGTTGAAGGATGCTCATTGAGTACTCTGACACTCTTAATATAAAGCACATACATTATTCTTAATCAATATGTAGAGAGAAAACACATCTCCCAAACTATGATATTTAAATTGTTCTTTTCTTAAAATGATGCTTTTTCAGTCACCTTGGAAATATGTGCAAATGCAAATCTAAATCCCATATGCAGTAATGATTTGGTTGAAACAAATACTATTCCCTCAAGCTATGTTGGTTTGGGGGGAAAAATGACTCCTGTAATGGGAAGATTGCAATGGCTCTGCTCCTAAGGGAAAAAGGAAAATAAAAAAAGTCATACAGATAAGATGCTCTTATTTATAACATGTAACAAGATACGTTGTAAGACACGAGCATCTTTCTGATGACTTATCCTGCTGATCAGAGTAGAAAAGCGTTTATTTTCATAATTACAACAGATGGAAAACAATAAAATTATACTTTAGGCTAATGCACTCTCACCCTGATTATCCTTTTTCTGTATGTGTGTCTCCCCTGAAGCTATTTTATAACACTATAAAAATTGCAGAAATATGGTACCGCAAAAGCCTGACCAGATTTCCTAATTATCTGTCATGACTCAAGACTGCAGTGAGAAATTAGCTCTCCTGGGAAAGAAAAAAAACTGACGGAACCTAAAATAATAGAAAGAATCTTATGATGTCTTTCCTCAACAAGTTGAGAAAGAAATCCATCCATTTTTAGTAGGATTACCCTAACTTTCTCTTTTATCTATATATTTTTATCTCAGCTACAGAGAGGTATGCTAATCATATTCTTCAAGACATGACATGTTGTCATGGAAAGATTCACTCTTGTTTCATTAATTAAATTTTATTCACCTCCAATTCTATTCCATTCCTATCTTCTTACCACAAGTGTTAGTTAATGTAAATAAGGAATAACATGTATGTACTTGTGAGACCTCTGTGTCTGTAACTACACACCTATCTCTATATCAACACAACTACTTCCTTTTTCTCCATATTTCCCGCCCTCTCTTGTACTTAGATATGCCCATGTGAGTCAGTCTCTGACCAATGGAATGTGGGGAGAGATAATATGCACCTGTCCCCAAACATCCTCCGCGTGCTATTTTTTCTCTTTTGTCGTCCTTTAGATGGATAGCAACCCACAAGGTGACTATAAAAGGTACTCACTGAAGATGAGAAAATCTTCATCACATTGGGTCCTTGAATGACTGTGGATCTTAGTTGTCATCCTGCAACACATACCGATGATAAGACTCTTACATGACTAAGAAAAAGACTTCTAGGTTATTAAGTCACTACAGTTTTAAAGTTTATTTGTATTCCACTTACCTCATTATTTATTTCACTGTAAGAGACCACCTTATGAGGGACACATGGTCTTTCTGTTACCAAATCTTTTAATCGAATTTATTTTTTATAATTCAAATAAAATCCCTGGAAAGCCAGGCTAGAGGGAAGATGGCAATAAGCCAACTGACTTTTTCCTCTTACCCTAGTTCATTGTGATAGGGTTGGACGCTGGACTTATTGAGCAGCTTAGATGTCTTATTGATTACTCAGCCAATCAATTCCAGTCAGAGTACTGAACCCACTCTAGGAGGTCCAGGCAAACTACCTTAACCAAAATAAAAGGTGGTAACACGGTAATATCATGTATCCTGAGTACTTTGACCTCAGGTAAAAAGATAAGACAAGTGCCTGTTTTAGCAAATTAAATGTAATCTTGCTATTTGCAAAAAACAAAAAACCCAAACAACAAAGCAACAAACAAAAAACCTACCTCTAATAGTAATAAACTCTCCGTCAGACTAAATCACAAAAGTTTCTGTCAGAGAACATCTACCCTGCCCTAAGTCCACTTGTGCTTGAGGACTGCCAGATACATAGATGGTTTAGGGATGCCCAGGAGTAGTGGACATGGTAGTAGTAGAATTCTCCATGAGATGAAGTCATTATTTTTAATAGTCTATGTTAGGATCAATTTTAGGTTTACACAAAAATTGAGCAGAAAGTACAGAGAATTCCCATATATCCCTTCTCCATACCTCCAACCTTCCCTATTATTAACATTTTGCATTCCTGTGGTACATTTGTTACAATTGGTGAACCAATATTGATACATTATTAATTAAAGACCATTAACATTTGAGTTCACTGTGTGGTGCAGTTCTATCAGTTTTGCCAAATGCATAATGTCATGTATCCACTATTGTAGTATCTAACAGAATACTTTTATTGCCCTAAAAATCCCCTGTGCTGCACTGATTCACCCCTTCCCCTGAACTCCTAGCAAAAACTAGTCTTTTTACTGTCTCTAGACTTTTGCCTTTTCAAAAACGTCATATAGTTGGAATCATACAGTATATAGCCATTTCAGACTTTCACTTAGCAACATGCATTTAAGGTTCTTCCATGTCTTGTGTGTGTGTGTGTGTGTGTGTGTGTGTGTGTGTGTGGCTCAATAGCTCATTTCTTGTTATCACCAAATAATATTCCATTATATGCATGTACTACAATTTGTTTATCCATTTACCTATTGAAGGATATTTAGATTGTTTCCAAGCTTTGTCAGGTATGAATAAGCTATTCCAAGTATTTGTGTGCCGTTTTTTCTAGGGACACACATTTTCAACTTATTTGGGTAAATAACTAGGAGCATAATTGCTGGATGCTGTGGTTAAGACTAGCTTTGTAAGAAACTGCCATTCAGTTTCCCAAAATTGCTCTACCACTTGGTTTTCCCACCAGCACTGAATGAGAGTCCTTGTTGGTCCAAATTCTCTCTGGCATTTGATGTTGTGAGTATTTTAGGTTTTTGCCATTTTAATAGGTATGTTATGGTAACTCCTTGTTTTAGTTTGCTATCCTTAATGACATATAATGTTGAGCACCTTTTCATATGCTTATTTGGTATTTGTCTATCTTTATGAGTTCAGATCTTTTGCCCATTTTTAATCGAGTTGTTTTCTTACTGTTGAGGTGTAAGAATTCTTTGTATATTTTGGAAACATGTCATTTTTCATACATATGCTATTCAACTATTTTCTCCCAGTCTGTGGCTTGTGCTTTCATTCTCTTAACAGTTTCTTTCTCAGAGTAGTTGTTTTTAACCTTATTGAAGTCCAACTGACTTTTTTTTCTTTAATGAAGTGTGGTTTTGGTGTTGTATCTAAAAAGTCATTGCCAAATCCAAGATCATCTAAATGTTCTCCTGTGTTACCTTGTAGAATTTACTTCTAATCCTTAAAAAAGTTATAATCTTCATACCATTGAGGGGAAATAGAGCCATGAGTTCATGAATTACATACGTGATTCTGTACAATTTTGATTGCTCCATCCCATTTCTGACATGCACAGTATTTCCCTATTCTGAGAAATCATGATGTGTTTGTTGAGAAGGGAAGCATATTTTTTGCTTGTCAGCTTAAATTCGTAATCTTTTTTTTCTGAGTCCTTAAGAATCCTCTTGGGAGTGGGGCAAAACATCTTTACTCTTGGGGAGTGAGGGGAAAGTGTACCTGCTAGACCAGAGCCATGGCATTGGTCTCTTTATTCCTACAAAGCCATAGACATTATATATTTAATGAAGGCCTTCTTTTATAAAAGGAAAACATATTCTACCTAAGTCAATGACTGACATTAGCAATGAATAAATTGCTAACATCTTCCCCAAGGGATAGCTCAAAGATTAGCAGCCAAAGCTGGAGAAAGGCAGGGTATATCTCTTCTCCAATATGACTCAAGAGAAGGGAGATCAAGTTAAAGAGAGTGTCAGCCTTCACTAGTGACAAAGTGGATCTTCAAATAGAAAGAGGTAGATATCACCAATTGGAAGACTTCTATTCCTGGGATGTTTGTGTTTATCATTGAAAGTTCTGACTATATAATAAGGCAAAATAAACTTAAGTTCTCAATGCAGCAATCTAAAAAGTGACTTACTTATTTCAAAGATTCTGTCATTGTTAAGACACTCTCACACCTATTCTTTGGAAATATGCTTCTTAAAGCATTCATAAGAGGTCAAAGGAAATTAATTCAACTTGCTTTTTAATCATGCTTCAAATGAATGACTATTTGAAAAATAAAAAGAAATCAATAAAGTTAGTATTAAAAACTGAAATCAATAAATAATTAACTTGACTGTACTCAGATTCAAACTAGAATAAAAAGAATCTATGAACATACAACACCAAGAGTGAACTGTAAGGTAAACTATGGACTTTGGATGATTGTGACGTGTCAGTGCAGGTTCATCAGTTGTGACAAATATACCATTCAGGTGGGGATGCTGATAATGGGGGAGGCTGTGCTTGCGTGGGGAGAAGGGGCTGATGGGAAATTTCTGCATACGCACACACATATATATATATATAGTGTTCATACATGTGTAAGTACTATTGTAGAGTGCTATTAATATTTATTAAACTTTTATTCCCCACCAAATGAAATGGTTCATTATACCTTGTATCTTATCCATGTAATTTTTCCTTTACCACCAAAACCCACTAATACTTTTTCATCTCACCAGTAACTACTTTTCTAAGATAAAGTCCGAGGGCCTTATTAGTCCCTTAAATAACCACAAAGAGTTCAACATTCTGTGCAGTTACTTACTTCCATTATAAAACAAAACTATTCTCCTAATGGAGTCAGTGCTATTAGAACTCATTTCCCTGAGGTCTATTTCTCCTCTTAACTTTTTAGCAGACTCGTAGTCCCCTTCCTAATTTGTATTATAAACTCAGGGGAAGGGACTGGTTCCTACCCTATGTCAACTAGGTGTTCAATAAACATTATTAATTATTATTAAAATCATAATGATGTCAGGCTTGGCCTAATCAATTTTAATTCAGCTTAATCTAGTTCAATTAAGTTTAATTTAGGAGGTACTACCCTGATACACACACACACACACACACACACACACACACATTTTTAACCTAGATTTCCAATTTACCTCTGTAATAGGCTCCTCATTTTTTTTTTCAGCCTCACAAATTTCTTCTGTAGGCAAGAAATTTTCTTTGTGCTATTGCTAAGGTGCATTTTATCTGACAAATGCTTTTAGACTATTTTGATTTCCTTACCCATTCAAAAGTATTACCCACAGCTTTTCATGTTATAGCTAATTTTTCTCCCAATGAATTGAAAGAAGCTGACCTGAACAAAGTCACATCTGGGTAGTCATGGTGAATGTTAAGAAAAGTGGGAAGAAGATCAGGGTGCCACCTAATTGTTTCTGTGCTTTCAAGAAAGCTCTCCTGGGGCCATGTGTAAGATGGATTGAGCTGAGCAAGAGTGGAGACAAGAAGATGTATTAAAAAACTACTGAAATTATCCATGTTAGTGATGACCAAGGACTGCACAAAGCTTAGACAGTACAGCTTTGGGTGTAGGCATTGAGAGAGGAAGACAAAAGAGCAATTGCTGAAGGGCAGGAAATAGATCTGCAGGCAAGAGAGGGGTCAAGGATGACCAAGGGGCGTGCTGTGCAGTACAGGAAGAGCAGCAGGTCCCGTGGGCGTGACGGTGTGAGCAGCAGGTGTGATCAACTTAAGAAATGAAATTTGGAAATGTTTTGAGTCGCCTTTCCCCAGGGAAGGCTGGTGGCCCCAAAGTGAGGAGGGTAAGTAAATACTAAATGAATAGGGTAGAGTTTGGGGCTATCAAAAACACCAGTATTTATGGAGACCAGCAAAGAAATACAAATGATAGCAGTGTACTGAAGTAGGAGTGAACAGAAAAATAGGACCATGAAGAAAGAGGGTTATATAAGCCATCTGTTATTTTATCATCAGAAGCTCTCGAAAAAGAGAAGGGCATGCAATTTTGACCCTTTGGGATGTGCTCTCCCTCGAGAGAGATGAAATTATAAGACACACTAAACAACTGGCATGAGCCGAGGGGGGTTATTTAGCTGTTAGGCCCTAGTACATCTCTAGAGTCGCTGAAGTTAGTATCTCTTCTGATAAATTAGCCTATGCTGGTTAAAGTATTCAGAATACCCCCTCTGACTGAAACTGTAGCCTTCTCTACTTCCTTCCATCTGCCCTACCTATGGAGCTTGTTACTTTCAGAATAACGTGGTTTCCTGCCTTTTGTTCCTAAGTAAGATCAGCCCTAAAATAATTTGTGAACGTGTCATGCTGCAGCCGGATAAGGATTTACACACACCTGGAGTCCAACATATGCTGCTTATTAGCTTTGTGAACTTGAATTAAGTTATTTAAACTTTCTGAATTTTGACTATCTAAATAAAAATAACCCCCAAATTCAAGAATGTTAAAAATAGAAATGACCTGCCATGCATGAAACTATTTAACATATAACAAACATGATATAGGTACTCTAAATATTCATTTTCCTTTATTTCTGCTGAGTCAGTTGTATCTCTCCTTTCAAAGATGTTTTTGCACCCTGGTATTCCTGAATCTTAAAATGAGGGCCTGAGTACCCTAGTCTTTGCTAGGGTAATTAAGAGCAGCACTGCATTCTTTTTGAAAAGAACTCTTTGAAAGAAGCAACTCTTCAAAGGGGAACACAGGAGAATTAATACCTACATGAAAAAAAATGCACTGCTAATCATTCCTTTACCCAGTCTTACAAACTCCCCTTGCCTGTATTTTTAAAAAAGATTTACTTATTTATTTTAGAGACAGAGTGTGTGTGAGCAGGGGGAGGGGCAGAGAGAGAGAATCCTCAAACAGACTCCCCACTGAGCACAGAGCCCAAGGCTGCGGGGCTCCAACCCAGAATCCTGAGATCTTGAGCCTAAATCAAGAATTGGCCACTTCCCCGACTGAGCCACTGAGGTGCCCCTTGCCTGTATTTTCTTAAGCAATCTGAGTAACATTGCTGGGTAACATAATGTCTTTCATTGTTCACTCCTTCTTCCGTTTCAGCCCTTATCTTCTTACTCTTTAGGCAAATATACAGTGATAGCTCAACTGATGAAGTGTTGAAATAAACATCTGCTCATACACATCCTGTTGAAATGCAGACTAAAGCCTCAAGCATTTTTAGCTGACAAGATCTCTGTACATATGCAGCATTTTACACTTACTAAGGAGAATCTATGTGCTAAAAGCACTCAAAAACGTGATCTCCAGCACCATAATATATGAAGATTTTCCTTTGGGTTCCGTAATTTCCATGGTTAGAACCATGTATACCCATGATGCTATAGCCTAAGTTACGAGGCTTTCGATCTTCAAGTGAGTGGTCAAAATGAAGTCATTTTGACTTATTTGAATCAAACAAATATTAGAAATCTTTGATTTCCAGAAGCAACAATCTTCTATTGGAGATGCAGTGGATGAGAGAATTCATAAAGGAAAGTTTCAAAATAAGGATCCCACTAGGCTCATCTGCAACCGAGATGATGAGAGACAGCATGCAGTAGTGAATAGAGTGCTAGATTGGTTATCTAGAGTCCTGGTGTTTTATACCTGACTTTGAATTAATTTTCTTGACTCCACTATCAATATCTCTAGAATGTGGGTATTGGATGTAAGAATTCTAAAAGAAAGCAAACTAGAGGCAGATGGGACATAAGAGGTCACTAATACATTCTAGTTGCCCTCCTATAATTATAATCTCCGTGCTATGATTTTAGAGCTGATCACATACAAACATACTCAATCAACATATATGTATTTTGATGTTATTCATATACATTTGTGTTTTGGTTGGTTCTACCACAGTGCATTTACAGCAACTTCACAGGAAATGTAACAGTCAACTCCTTCACTCTACTTCCTTACTTAATGTCTTTCAGAGTAACAATTTTGAATGTAATGTTTTGGCTAATAGGGAATCTTCATATTATCTAAAGCCAGGTCATGATGTGGGCAAGTTTTTTTTTGTTGTTGTTGTTGTTGTTGTTGTTGATATAACATTGTTTGAAATAACCCTGTAGATGGGTTAGTCAATAGTTTCCTTAATAATGCAACCCCCAAAACTTCACAACTAATTCAATACTATAAAATATAAATCAAATGTATAAAAATGTTCATTCATCCATTTCTATTTATGTTATGAAAACACAGAATGTGTCAGCATTTGAGCAAGACAATTTACACATGGAGTTTCAAAACAGACTTCAAACAGTGGCTGGTGCAGGGCTTTTTGCAGAGCATAAACAGCTAGTGCACTGAATTATATCAGATGAACTGAAATCACAGAACCAAGTCCTAGCCCCACAGGCAGTAGAAGGTTTGGGTTGATTAGCCCATTACATCCTTAAAGTTCAGTGAGAGATTATGGGTAACTGCATCAAGGTTCGTTGGTAGACAAAATCTGTAAGGTAGTCAACAAAGAAAAAAGAGAGAAAACTTAATAACAACTGAAAAGTAAAATCAAAGGTGATGCCTTGACCTGGGCTTAGAGAGGCTGAGAAACTCAGCAATGATGTTTTTCACTTCATCTATAACACACACTGTTCTTCTCTGGTCCTGAAAATAGCATGTGACTTATGGAGCATCCTATTAGCTGTTTCAGGGAAGCACATTTTCTTCTGAAAAGAAATCAGTTTAAGAATAAAAGAAACAACTACAAACACGAGGCCAAACACACTGTAGTCTACATTGGGCACTCATTCAAAATGTCATGTCATCCGAACACGTCTCCAGTTTTTAATGGTGCTTCACTTGGGTCTAATCACATTCAAACCCTGCTGGGTTACATGCTATTATATGCTTTAAAAATGTACAGCCAAGATACAACTAAAATAAAAAGCTCAAACAAGCCAGCAGCTGAAGCACAGAGAGAAGACACCTTTGGGATTCCATTTCATCTGGTGCCACCAAATCACAAGGTCATCTGTGACTTGTTGCCCATCTGTGTCTCTGTTTCCTCATTGTTAAAGAGTGATCATTAGAAATGATTGATGACCTAAGGCTGTCATATTTATTTTCTTTAAATTACATTTAGGAGCCTGTTTTAGGACACCAGACAAACAGCTCTTCTCTTCTTCCCTTTACCATTACAAACGAAAGATCTTGGGAAGACATATATTCCCAAACATCTATTTCTACCAAAATGTGAGCCATGATATTTCTGTATTTTCCAGGAATGGCATTATTCTGAAAAGTTTCAAGTGAAAGAATGATAGAAAACTTTCTTCCTAAATATTTCAAATGATGAATTTCTTTTTCTGAACATTTTAGCTTTGTAGAAGGTCATATCAAATTGTATGTGCACATCAAACAGTATTATGTATCTTTAGGTGAGTACATAGGGATAACTCATCCTTTGATTATTTTCCCCTGAAGTTTGAACATTTGCTCATGAAGCCTCTGCTCTGTTTTTATTTTTTATTGTTGACATTCAAATGGAATTGAACCAAGAGTTTTCTGGTCAGGGGAAGAAAAGAGATAAAACTGTTATAAGCCAACGGAACTTGTGAGAGTGTCTGACAATTTCTCAATGTGGTTGCTTCTGCATCCCAGATGTCCAAGGGATTAATCAGAAACAAAGTGCATTTTATGATAAATGCCTTGAGGTAAATGTAGCTCACAAAAGATATTACAGTTTTCCTCTATTTTGCTTCCTCAAAAAAAGAAAAACAAAAATGCTTTATTTTGAATTGTCTTAACATTAACAGGTTCTCCAAGGAGAAAGGGAAACACACACATCCGCACACTCATCAAGTTTGGCTGATGCAGCTAAGAGGTGACCACATTATGTTTTATTTTCCTAATCCCAGAACAACTAAACATTAACATGTTTTGCCCTGAGTAACCGGATGTGACATGAAATATGAAAGACATATCTGAGGTGGAGACAGCTGTTCCCAAAGTAAATTAAAATGGCATAGGTTTAAAAAATACTCCTGTAGGGGCGCTGCATTCCACCTGCAGAACTCAATCTGTGCCAGTGACAACATAATCACACACCAAGAACAAAACCATGACCCGGCCACTGAGCTGGAGGCTGGAGTCCAGATGCACTAGGCAGAACATGTGGGTAAGCTAATGAGACACTGCTGATTTGCGGGCCCTGGATGGGCTTGGTGGGAGCTTCTCTGAGCTGCTAAAGGACCACAGTGGTGGTGGGGGGGCAGGATTTCAACAGATCCAAGGGGCCTCTGTGGCCACAGTAGTACTGATGAAGGGGTGGACTTCGTTTTAGATGAGCAGTGCTGGAGTCACAAAAAACAGTAAGTGTACATTCTTCCCTGGCCTCAGCCCAAAGTGGGAAGCCCACCAAGTGGCAACCAACACCCTTCGATCAGACCAACCACCACTGAGAAACACCCTGGCAACATCATAAGAGGCAAAGCTTTAAAATAATGGAGTGACCTGACATATGCAGGGGCAGGACCACCTCCCTGTCTACTCCCAGATCAATCTTCCTTTCCTGGGTTAAGTCCAGAGTCAGGTAAAAACCTGATGAGGCTGGTCTGTTATTCATAAAACTATATTAATAAAAATGATTAATGATCAGATGTAAACGTATGGTGACAACTGCTTGAGACCAAACTCAAAGACAACATGCAGTGCTTAGACTGCGTTTTGAAAACTTATCTTTTAGTACTATATTTAAAAAAATAATAATGTTTTTTTCCAATACCAGGGAACATTGTGAATTATGAAGCAAGCATGAGACCAACTGCTAAATGATCTCTAACATTTACTCCGCCCAGCGCTCTAGCCCAGAGGTCTCTTTTCCTAGGGGTACTGACATCTACCCTAGATGTCCCTTTCTTGCCCTGGAATGAGTACAAATTTAACCAGCACCTCTGTGACATGAGCAGAGAGAGATCTGAAAGCTGAAGCCTGCTCCTCCTTAGATCAGCAGTTCTCAGCTGGAACAGGTACCAGAATTACCAGGGGGGGCTTTTTAAATTCAGATTGCTAGGCCCTTCCACTTAGGGTCTATGTCTATAGGTCAGGGGCAGGGCCAGGAAATGTGCATTTCTAACAATTCCCAGGTGATGCTGAGCCACTGCCTTATGATTATCACCCATAATTGTCTCCTCTACTACTCTCTCCATTACATAAAAATAAAATTCCAGAGCTGAGATGATTGTAGACAGCATCTAACACACCTACTTCCTTTTTGAGGAAACTGAGGCCCAGAAAGCTTAATATGTATCATGAATGCTATAACTCAGGTTGCCTGATTCCTGTTCAGAGATCCTTTCATGTTATCACCCTACTTCATGGCTGGTTCCTTTTAATATTGTCAATGAGTTTTATCCCCGCAAAGTTAAAATTAATTTTTACTGGCTGCATAAAACATTATGATAGGCTTTTAAAAAGGAATATGACTCCTCTGTGTTAAGCCCCAAATTAAAGATCAAACTCTCAAGTTTATAATGATCATCTTAAGATGATTAATCTTTAAAGGTAAGTTCTTCATTTTTATATTAATTAGACTATTCTTGGATATTCCGTAGAGACCGAAACATTTGAATCTGTTGGGTCTGTTGCAATAAGGTTTTATATATATAGTCAGCAGCCTGTTTGTTCAATTTTGCTGTAAAAGACAGCTAATATTCTTTAGAATAAAACTCTGAGACAGCACATTTCTTTCTTCTAGTGTTGAATTTCCAATATATTTTTTGACATCTCCCAGCCATTCTGAGTGTGTGATTTTGTGTGTGTGTGTGTGTGTGTGTGTGTGTGTGTGTGTGTGTGTGTGTGTGAGAGAGAGAGAGAGAGAGAGAGAGAGAGAGAGAGAGAGTGTGTGTGTTGGAAAAAGCCTGGAGGAACAGGTTATGGAAGAATCAGAGGGATGCAAAAATGCTGTCTCTTTTGTGGCTTCATTTTCCTTTTGCAGTTGACTGTTCTTGATAGGTATCATTTCAAAACCATTTCAATTTTTTTCCAAGACAGGGCTAGTTCTTTGGTTGTATTTGCAAACAAAATTTGACCTAGATTCATGTGATAGTGGAGGATGGATCACAAACTCAAATCGCACAGACAGAAGTCTAATGACCATCTCCTGCCTGAAAACCCACTTATAGACAGGGACAGTTCCCCACGTGTCCTATTCCAGAGAATTACTAGATGGATTTTCAGGTCATTGTTCTTTGGAAGACATGGGTTTTCAAGGAAAAAGTCTGAATTCAAAAATTTTTGGTTTGGTTTTTGCTATTCTCACTGCCAAATATTCCAAAGTCGGATCTGTCCCATTTTAAGAGAGGCATGAAATAGGATACAAACATCTTCACTCCAGGTGAATACCTGGTGCAGAAGTGTTAATGACAGGAAGCAGGAATTCTTCAGAAAGCAGTGGCGGGTCCTTCCTCCAGTATCTTAAGCACTTCCTTAGAGTTGCCAATTATTTTCAGTCCGTCTAAACTATTGGCATCCTTGGTTACCTGGCAGCAGCAAATAATATTCCTTTGACGTTATCCCCCATTACAGTGATTCCAATGAATCTATCTCTCTCTGAAGCTACCTCTCTTAAAACACTTAAAAATGGAGCAGGATGAGGACTTCATATGGTTTGTTATGTTATGGATTTTTTAAATTTGGGCTTCGAAGAGACAGAGGGCTATGATGAGTCTACTTATTTACAGTGGGACCTCAGGTACTCCTACTGTGCAATTCACTGTGAATCACCTTGACCATCAAAGGCAAAAATCTATAGTCAGTTAGACTTCACATCTCTGCACTTGTCTGTGGGAACGCAGCATTGTCATAATGGAAAGAACCTTGAAATATCATCTGGTTATAGACATCTTTGTTTATGGAAATAAATACTCAGATAATCCAGGATAAATATTACCCATTTTCTTTTTCCAAAGTTTACAAAAATAATTGGTTCTGAGTTAATTCTCTTTTAATAACAAATGAAATGAATATATTAGATGCAAAATGGTCCTTGGCCCAGAAAGCTTATAATTTAGTAGGAGAAGCAGTCAAGTAAGTATTAATTTTAAAGTATAGGTAATAATTAGATAAGTAGTCCAGTATAAATACAATGAAAATGTGTGGAAGAACAGAGGGATGAGTTTATTAAATTTACCCAGGGACATGAGAGGAAGGTGTCAGTAGAAGGTAGCATTTGAGCTGAAGCTTCAAGGACCAAACCAGCTCTGGTAGGTAAAGGGAGCTTTAGGACAGCCACCAAGAGTTAGGGATCTACATGGGAGCTGTCTGGGAAAACGGTGAATGTAACCAGAGTGAAGAAGTAAGCAGGGTGAAGTAGTGAAACTAAATATATTGGACAGTCCAAGTCGAGCAACGCTTTGAATTTATGTTAAGTAATTTGAAATGTATTCTGCAGACAACTGCAATCCATTGAAGATTTTGAGCAGAGGTACAACACTGTTACCATGCTATAGGGAAATTTGACTGGTACTAACCACCCGCCTGAATTCATCTCCTACTGGCTTTCATTCAACTCCAAACATGTTCCTATCACTAGGCTTTTGAACTTGCTCTTCCTTCTCCCTGGAAACCTCTTTTTCTAGATATTCATATGACTTCCTCCTTATTGCTTCCTGTCGTTCATTTGTCTGTGCAAATGTCACTTTGACTTGATGACTCTAAAAGAACAACACCCCTCTTTAAATTCCCATCTCCCTTCTTTGCTATATTTTTTCTGTAGTACATGTGACATCTAATATACTATATATATATATGTATATATATATATAAACTGTATATCCCTAAAATTTACTTTCCATGAGGGCAAGAATTTCATTTTCTTTCCTCCTTTGTTCATTGGCCAGGATAGTGCTTGGAGCATATTTGAGGCTAACAAATATTTATAAAGTGAATGAAAAAGAGACAGAAAAAAGGAGCCTGTCTTAATCAGCTCAGGCTTCCATAACAAAATACTAAAGATTCAGCAGCTTTAAAATTAGAAATGCAGGGGTTCCTGGGTGGCTCAGTCGTTAAGTGTCTGCCTTCAGCTCAGGTCATGATCCTGGGGTCCTGGGATCAAGCCCCACATGGGGCTCCCCACTCTGCGGGAAGCCTGCTTCTCCCTCTCCCATTCGCCCTGCTTGTGTTCCCTCTCTCGCTATCTCTCTCTGTCAAATAAATAAAATCTTAAAAAAAAATTAGAAATGCATTTTTTCATAGTGGTAGAGGCTGGACATCTGAGGTCACAATGCCAGCATGATCAGGTCTGGTGAGAGCACTCTTCCTCGCTACAGAGGGCTGCCTTCTGGCTGTGTCCTCCCATGACAGAAAAACAGCAAGTTCTCTTCTGTCTCCTCTTACAAGGACACTAATCCCATCATGAGGGCCCCACCCTCATGACCTCATCTAGAACTGGTTTCTTCCCAAAGTTTCCATTTCCAAGAAGCCTCACATAGGGGTTAGGGCTTCAACATATAAATTTTGTGGAACAATTAGAAATGAAAGAGGAAAAATAGGAAGGAGATGTATCTGATTTCAAAGGATGGGGTGCTTCTGGGCAGCATTAGCCAGCCTTCCCTTCAGCCTCTAACCTACTGCCTAGCTGGTAGTTGCAGAGGAAAAGTGGGTATTAAGAAGGATGACTACATGTCAGAAATGTAAAGTGCCTTCTAGAGGAAGTAAAGATGGGGACATAATGAAAGGGGCAGAGGTTCAACTGGAAATAAGTAGAGGTGAAAGCCAAAATCCCCCGTCCTTCAAACATTGCTCTTTGGGAAGAATGAGGGACACTAAGCTAAAGAAGGAGAGAAAATCTCTGCAAGAAGGCACTGCTGGGAAGGCCTGGATAAAGTTTCCTTCTCCACCAGACAATAGTCAGAAAGCCTAGTCATTGGCATGATCCCTGGTGTGGGTGGTGACAATTGTTGTAGTCAGGGGACCTGGGGGCTATCCCTCAGGGCCAGGTGAGGACACTCAGCCCAAAGGTCAGAAATGAGAACACAGAGTAGAGGGAACTCTTTTATTTATTTTTTTCCTGGTAATTGACTATATGGAACAGAAATCTAGGCCCATTCAAGCTTCCCACTAGAGAAAGCAATAAAATTCATTACATCTATAAAAAGGTAAATGGGTCTAAAAGAAGAGGCCATCTAGCTAACCAAGAGGAATTCAGCTCTCCAAAAGAGACAGACTGGATGAAGCGGAAGACACAGACTAAGTCAGAGATCAGTTCTATGTAAACTTGGGAAATATATCAATTCAACTACTTTATCATGTTAAAGAGAAAAGCATTTGAGATTTGGAAGAAAAGACAAACATGCCTGCCAAACTAAAAGTTGGTGGGAAACTACCACAGACAAAAAGATAGAGGAAATGATTGCTGATGTAGATGATAATCTTTAAAAACTCACCAAGACCTCACAGGAAAAGGATAAAGAGAAAATGTGAGAGACATGAGAAATAAAACACAGAGATCCAACCTATATATAAAAGAATTTCCAGAATTATGATAGTATTTTTAAAAGAATGGAAGGACGAGTTGAAATAACTAAAGAAATACATGGGCATAAAGAGCAGAGAGACTAATTCTGTGTGGATCAGAACAGACCATGACACAGCTCCCACCAACCTACCCTTTCCTGGCACCCCAACTGCTAGTCTTGCCCTTTGACCTCTTTCTCCTTTGAGACTTTCCTCTCTCCACTTGTCTCATAGACTCCTATCTTCTTATCCCTTCCCCTCCAGGAACTGTGTTTTATCTCAATGGGATGTTTAAACATGCATAGCATCACTGATAGAATAACACAGCAGGTGTGTTATGTTTTATTATACTAGATTTATTACTTACATGTTAAATCAAGAATTAAGAACTCTAGGTGTGCTCATTTTATTAAAAAAATAAATAAACAGCCAATGCTACCTTTCGTTCATCAAAGTGATCTTGACTTTAAACAAAACAAAACTAGAAACAGCTCTTTGTCTAGTGAAAATGACTTGGATGTTAATAAAACCATTTCTTTCGGCTTGCAGAGCAATGAGTTGGGAGCCTTGATAGCTTTGTTCAAACTATTTCTGGATTTGGTTACTTTTAATCTCTCCTGAGTCTCATTTTTGGCCACCTGTCCAACTTAAGTAACTTTTAGACTTTGAAAAATTCTATTGTGATCCTTGGATTAGAAACCACAGGAAAAACAAGAACAACTGGTAATTCTCGAATTAACAAAGAAGATATTATTTCAGGGCCATGCTGGACTTTGAGCACAGATGTCTACTTGACCTCTGACAGTCAGCTCTGGGCCCTTGCCCAGCTTTGGGAAGATCTGTAGAACCCAGCTGCTGCCTATCCTTATGATGATGCCAACATGGTTTGGGGCCACTTAAGCCATCATATCGTTTGCATTCCTTGTTTCTCAAATAACTTGTATCAAGGGCCTAGAGAAAGTTTGTTATCTATGGATCCTGCTATGCATGGTACTAATTTTCTGATAAAACAAAGGCACTATGGACAAACCGAAAACAACCAAATGTGCACCTAAATGAATGTAGAGAATCATTCCTTCAGCAGTCTCCCCCAAAACTGCTCAGCCCAGCCCAGCCTAGCCTAGCCTAGCCCAGCTCAGCTGAGCATGGTACAGCTGTCTTCTAACTAAAAGGCAACGGTTTGCTTTACCTTGATCATGGCAGTCTTCCATAGCATGCAAAGGGATTCCCATAGGCAAACAAATAGTCCCTTGTTTGTTAAGAGAGATTCTTATTGAAGTAAAGCAATTTATTTTTGCTCCAGCATTCAGTGAAACAGATATTTATGGAATGTAAGTAGACTATTCTTTGATTTTGCTATTTTCCCTTTTATCTTGAACAAAAGAGTAGGGAGGCTTAATACAGTGGACTTTTCTTAAAACCCTCTACCTATATGTCAAAGAGGAAGTGAAATGGAAGTGTTTGCTAACATACAGTTATTCTAGACAAAGTCTATTATATACATAATGTATATATAGGGTCATGGAATATAAAAAGTTCATGGGACTGCAGGAATCATACTGATCCAGTTTCCTCTTATTATTATTTTCTGGGTTTACTAAAAAGGAGAGAGAGAGAGAGAGAGAGAGAGATACATATTTGTTTTTGCTTTTGTCTTTGGATTTCAATTTAGAATTATCGTTGATAAGTAATATGCATTGTATTTCCACAAATAATCCCTTCAGGTCTCTGTAATAGTGAAGGATCAGTATTATCCTTAAAATTCCTCCAACAGTGCAAATTCACCATGATTTCTTATTACCTCAATAAAACATAATTTAAAAAACTGTTTTAGCTAAACAAAAACCACAACAAAAAGCTTAAGAATCTCCTCCTGCCCCCAAAAGAAGAAGATAAAGATGAATGCAAGGATGAAGGAGAAAAATAAAATAAAATAAAATAAAATAATAAAATAAAAAAACTTCCTCCAGTTTTCATCAAAGGTGCTGTGTCTTTTGACTTCTGATTTCTCAGAAACTATAGGTGAAAGTATTTGAATAGCTATGTTGAATGAATCCTTTTAAACTTTAAATTTTCTAATTTTCTGAACTTTGTTCTGTAGAACAAAAATGTACCTTGAAACATTAAATGATGTTTTGTTGGAAAAAATGTTCTATGATCCAAGAAATTTTGGAAATACTTTATGTTCTATCCCCTTTTGGAGAGGGAGTATATTAAAGCTCCTAAGGAGTCCTACAGAAATATGTTTCTGTTTGTAACTCAAAGTTGCCCAGACTTATTTTACCACAGATCCTTATAAAAATGCAAGTCTGGCTTACATTAATAGGTAAGAATCTGATTGAAAGGAGACATTTAATAGGTTTCTTTAAAACAGTTGTTTATTATTTCAATGTGTATTAAAATTGCCTCTTGGATCACAATAAAACAGCCACACATGACCAACTCCCTTCAACTTGGAATGCTCCTTATCTGCTTATTTATGTCTAACTCAGTGCTGGAGTGATGATTTCACAATGGTAAACTTTTCTGTGCTGCAGTTCTGATAAAGTTTAAAGACAGGCTTTTTTCCTAATAGCATCTCTAGTGGTATTTTTATTTTCCTTATGTTCTTTGGTTTCCAGAACATGACCTTTGTCTATTTCTGTCTTTTGACGATTATGGGCATGAAGAGACCTAGATATGGAGGCAAAAAGATAATTGCCCTGGGCCACAGGAATAAGTAGTGACTAAGTGTATAGAGAAGATTATACATCTTGCAATCTACTTTCCCCTGGCACCATCATTACTGCCGCCGCCACCACCCCATGAGCTAAGGGAGCTCACTTATTTCTGAAAGTAGTTAATAAAAAAACAAGGTTCAAAGAAAAAAATATTTAAAAAGTAACAACAACAAAAAAAGCCCTACCCCTTCCACCTTATCCTATTCTTGGCTAAAGAGATAGGCCACTACCCATTTGCATTCATTATATTTGATTTATATACCTATGCCTAATCATCCAATTGTAGCCTACTTAAAAACTGTGCCTACAGCAAAACAGCTAGAATTTGTGCCCCTAGCATAACTGTAGCCAGGGCTGACTTGGGTTCTGATAATGTCAACATACTTAAAATTGCATCGACTGTCTCATGGGCAAGTCCAAATGCCATACAAGCGAAATACCAGAAGAGGAAATAACTTGGGAATGGTTGATAGTTTTGCTTATTTTCTTGTTCTCTTGTGTTAAAATTTTTTTGATGGTAGGACTGTGTAGGTACAAGAAGTCTATAGTTTTCAGGGATTAGCACTTAGGGAGACTTGATATCAGAGGATGCTTTTTGCTTCCCTGTAAAGGAAAATTAAATATTTCCAGCCTTCTTTGTTTAATCGATACTGACCTGGAGCATAGATTTTTTTTTTATTAGCAGAAGAAAGCTGGCAAGCACCCCTATAAAGTGCTGCCTAGCCTGAAGCGGGAGACCCTTCATGCTAAACATTATGGGGGAGAAGGTGTGGGATAAGAGGCTGGCCGAGACAGGTGGTAGGCATCAGGACGATAGGAGTCTTTTCCTCTGCCAAAGGAACATACATTTCAAGAGGTTGGCATCTAACATCTACTTGCTTCATGGCTTCCCACTCTCTCTGCATGCCTCTGATCTACCTCGGAGTTGTGTCTTCCTTCTTAGATAATTCACAATTTCATCTTTCCCACCTTCTCGTCCCAATCCAATGCAGGAGCAGTGCTCTGTTGGTTTATGAATAAGTACTACAAGCACTAGTTGACACTTAGGTCATGCCTCTCGGGCAAATATTTTTTGTTGTTTTGTTGAGTTTTGACTCTGTGAGGCTGTGTCTTCAGAAGCTCTTTCTTAGATTTTCTGATTTTCCTGGGTTACTGCAACTGAATTTTTAACCCTAGACCTAGTGAGACTTGAATACCTTTGTCTGATGGATCCAAATACCTTGGTTCAGCAATGGCAGCAGAAAGCCCACAAGTCACTTCAAACTTTAAGAATCCAGTGAGAGACGACGGACTCTGAAAAACAAACTGAGGGTTCTAGAGGGGAGGAGGGTAGGGGGGTGGGTTAGCCTGGTGATGGGTATTAAAGAGGGCACGTACTGCATGGAGCACTGGGTGTTATGCACAAACAATGAATCATGGAACACTACATCCAAAACTAATGATGCAATATATGATGATTAACATGACAATAAAAAACAAAAAACAAACAACAACAACAACAAAAAGAATCCAGTCCAGTCTCCAAGTCTAAGAAAGTCAAGAAAATAGAAAAAACCCAAATACTTAAATTCACTGGCAGAGTGTTTGGCAATAAGTAAGGAATTGTAAACAAAAGGAAAGATGCACAGACCAATTTTAGAGCTGCCCGAAATCTTTCCAAATAATTTCTTTGAGAAAATAAATGAGGCACTCAAATGTAAGCATGCAAACTTTAAAATAATTAAGTCACTTAGATTCTCTATAGTGAACTAAAAAGGCCCTCCTAGACCGTTACTGATAAAGCAAATCCCACTTATTTTGATGGATTATTATTTTTTAAAAAAAATTTTAAAGATTTTATTTATTTATTTGAGAGAGAGAGAGAGAGCACAAGCAGAAGGAGAGGGAGAAGCAAGGTCCCCACTAAGCAGGGAGCCTGACAAGGGGCTTGATCTCAGGTTCCCAAGATCATGACCTGAGCTAGAGGCAGACGCTTAACCGACTGAGCCACCCAGGCACCACTTGATGAATTATTTTTTAATACCTCCTCCCTTTTCAATAAATAATCTTATACGTTGTAAATAGCATGACTTTAATTAGCTACCCCTTATGTAAAAATTCTGCTTGTTTAGTTTATAGATATCCCAAATCGTGATCCATGTCTTAAATCACTTACTCTCTGTGTGAGTTCCAGGATTTCTACCTGAGCATACAATTTAATCACATGTATATTTTAATATCATTTAGGGCAAGAAGAATAAGAAAAGGTCTGAAGAGTAAAATCCTAAATTATACAATTTCTTGAGGATGAAAAAAATCAAGTCGTTTCCAAGTCGGGGAACTGAGAGTGATCTTAAGAATGGCTGAATAAAGTCCTGGATTTGTTTCCAAGGTCTTTTAAAGCTGACATTGTTAAAAGCGGCAAGTGGGAATTGAAATACAATTGATTAGAAAGTAAGAAGTAGGAGTTCAATCCCCCACGTGACTGGGTCAGTAAGTATGTAGGATCAACAAATTGAAGTAAATGCTCATGAGTTTTGTGTTTAGTCAATTGTGAATCCCCAGTGCCTGAGACTGCGAATGAGGGGAAAAACAAACCCTGGCAAAATGCTGTGGTCCACCTGAAACGCCACATCTGTCCTTGGAGTTGCCCATGAACCTTCTGGGCAGAGAAGGCCTTCCTTTCAAAAGAGCATTACTATATAATGGCATCTATTCAATTCTCCACAGCAGGGTAAAGAACACAATATTAGTGCCATATCATTTTCCCCCATTGTCTATGAAATATTTGAAGTGGAAATGGCTTCTTTCAACACCAGAGACCATGTGGGAAATGACCTGTGCACAGGATAAGTTGACAGGCACGGCGGGGAATTTCATTACACCTTAGAATTTGACTGGCGTGAGCAGCTCACTCTGGGCTCTCCCTAACCTCTGGCAAGTGCTTGGAATTGAATCTGTAAATGTTAATCAATATTTCAGGCCTATTAAATAAAGAAAGGCGTTGTGAAAATCAAAGTACTAATGGCCAGCCTGGCTCTTTGAAGGTCTGTTCAGCTGTCAAAAGCATGAGATCTAGCAAGACAGAATATATTTTAATAAAATTCTTTCAAATATATATAAAACGTGCAATGTCTTTGTTCTACCACAGTACATATAATATTAGTGCCTCAGAATACTCAAACACATTAAAAAGAAATAAACTTATTTCTTTCTAAAAACACTGGGAACTAATGTCCCTTAAGCATACTGAGGGAAAACAGAAAATAACCTTTTAAGATAATCTTCCAGTCATTTAAAATTTTAGCAAAGCAGCCAAGTCACACCATTCATACTACACTCTCCCCCAAACAACAAAGTCCAGGCACATGTAAGAGCTAAGTGTAAAACACAAAAGTATAAAAACATTAAAATAAAATATATCACTGGGGCTGGGGATATTTTCCTAAGGAGATACAAAATGGAATCCATGAAGGAAAAAAAAATCTGAGTAATTAAAAATCAGAAATTTCTTTACAAAGAAAGAATCCATAATAAAGTTAAAAGCATACATTATTGTGAGAGAGAGTATTTTAAAAAGAGACATCAACTGAAGGAATTATACCCAAAGGTGTAAACAGTTCTAATTAATCAAATGAAATACAACTATTGCTAAAGAAGAAAATAGGTAAAGAAATAAGTAATTCATATAATATAGAGAAATGAGTTAAAAATACAAGAAAATACTTTTGTTCACAAGTAATAAAAATTTATTACAACAATGAATACAGTTTATGTTTATTAAATAGACAAACATTCAAGTGGTTGATAATATCCATTGTTGGCACGGACAAGAAGACGGACAGTTACATAACTATTGATCCCAGGGTCCTGGGATCGAGTCCCGCTTCAGGCTCCCTGCTCAGCTGGGAGCCTGCTTCTCTCCCTCTGCCATTCTTCCTGCTTGTGATCTCTCTCTCTCTCTCTCTCAAATAAATAAACAAAACCTTAAAAAAAGATAAAAAAATAAAGGTAACTGCTGTAGCACTGGAGGACCATCAGAAATTAAAATGTCTATACCTTTCTTATTAATAATTTCATTCTTAGGGATCTATTTTACAGACAAATGCACACATCTGAGCAAAATTCATGCATGAAAGATTTATTGGACAAAAACTACATGTTAGGCATCCTTCTAAAAGATACAGAAGAAAATACAGAAGAGATACAGCAGAAAATACAAAACAGAAATCTTTGCCCTGCCTGGGTGGGACAGGCAATAAACAAAACTAATAAGTAAGACACATATATTGCATATAATATATAATGGAGTAAGTGCTAAGGAGAATAATGATATAGAGATTGAGGTTTGAGATGTCTGGGGACATGTGTTGCAACTTTAGATAAGATGGCTTAGTAAGGCCTCACTGTGATGCTGTTTGAGAAAAACTCACATAAATAAAAGAATAAGCTATGTAGACATGGAATGACTGAGTATTCCAGATATAGAATATGATATGGCTAAAGATGCTAAGACTGGATACCTGCTCACAATGTTCAGTGAGCATCAAGAATGCAGCTGGGTGGGGAGAAGCAAAGGAGATGAGTCAGGGAGGCAGTGAAAGTCCAGACAATGCAAGGGTTAACTGTTGTCTGGATTTGGCTTTACCCTGAGTGACATGGGGCGTGCAGGCTTTGTAAGGCTCTTACGGGGTCAAGCTGACTACTGTGTTAAGGAAGCCTGAGAGGTAAGAGCAGAATCAGGGAGACCAGTCAGGAACTGAGTGGAACATCTTTGCATATCTGCTCCAACCCTGTAATAGAGAAAGAGAAAAAAAAAAAAATACCAAAAACTCATCAACATTGTTTTACAGATTTAGCTAAATTATGATACTGTAGAATATTATGTGGCCATTAAAAAATGAGATAGACTTAGTCTAATTCACATACTAAATCCTCAAGACACATTATTGAGTATAAAAAAAATGTATTCACATTGAATCCCATTATCTAAAAAAGAAAGGAAAAAATATATGTGCTTATCTCTACATGTTAGGAATGAAGAACTTTCCAGTTAAGAAAGGGAACTTTCCCCAAGAAAGGGAAGGGCAAAAGGAGTGGACACTTACATTCTGCTCTATGCACAGTCATTGTTCTTGGATCTTATATAAGAATCTATTCATTATTATTGTGTGACTTCAATTATCATATCTTTGGATCTGAGTAGACATTTTTCTGAAGAAGACATACAGATGGCCAACAGATACATGGTCTAAAGATGTTCAATATCACTAACTGTCAGGAAAATCGTCATCACTTCAGCCTTGTTAGAATGGCTATTGTCAAACAGACAAGAGGTACAAGTGTTGGCGAGGATGTGGAGAACTGGGAACCCGCATGCACTGTTGGAAGAAATGTAAATTGGCGCAGCTACCATGGAAAACAGTATGGAGGTTCCTCGAAAAGTTAAAAACAGAACTACCATATGACCCAGCAATTCCACTTATGATTATTTATCTGAAGAACATGATAACACTACCTACATGCACCCTCATATTCACCCCAGCATTATTTATAATAGTTAAGATACAGAAACAACCTAAGTTGTCCATGGATGGATGAATGGATAAAGAAACTGTGAGATTAGGGGCACCTGGGTGGCTCAGTTGGTTAAGCAGCTGCCTTTAGCTCAGGTCATGATCCTGGGGTCCTGGGATCGAGTCCCCCATCAGGCTCTGTGTCCAGCAAGGAGTCTGCTTCTCCCTCTGACCCTCCCCCTCATGCTCTCTCTCTCTGTCTCATTCTCTCTCAAATAAATAAATAAAATCTTTAGAAAAAAAAAAAGAAACTGTGAGATTAGATACAGATATAGACCCAAAGATATATATACAATGGGATATTATTCAGTCATTAAAAGAATAAAACCTAGCCACTTGTGACAATATGGGTGAAGCCTGAAGACATTTTGGCTAGGTGAAATAAGTTAGACGGACAGAGACAAATACCTTACGATCTCACTTATATGGGGAGTCTTAAAACAACAACAAAAACAAATTCATATACAGATTGGTGGGTGGCCAGAAGCGGGGGCTGGGTGGGCAAAACGGGCAAAGAGAGTCAAAAGGTCAAACTATCAGTTATAAAATAAATAAGGTGTCGGGATATAATGTGCAACACAGTGACTATATAGTTCATAATGTAATGCATATTTGATTATTTTTAAGAGAGTAGTCTTAAAAGTTCTCATCTTAAGAAGAAAGAGAACCTTGCAACAAGGTATAGCAATGGGTGTTAACCAGATTTATTGTGGTTTTCATTTTGTAATATGTAAAAATATCAAATCATTATGTTGTACACCTGAAACTAATATAATGGTATATGTCAATTACACCTCAACAATATATGTGATTAAATAAATAAAACTTTTAAAAATGGGAATAAAGGAAATTGTGAATGCAATACATCTTTCTGAGGGACTGCTAAAAACATTTTATTTGTATCATACCTTTGAAATTAAAATGTCTTTATTTGTTCCATGACACAGGAAATATTCTAAAAAAAAGTCATCTTTTATTATTTAGCTATTAAAAAGGAATCCTAAAGAAGAAAAGTAATCTCTAAAAGCAACAAGACTCAAAATACAGTGAGTTTTGTATACCATTGTATACATTCTGAATTGCTAATAGATAACCAGACCTGAAAGAGAATATTCCATGCAGCACAATTCTTTAAACAGATGGGTAACTACAATCTAGGTCAACTTTCTAGGTGGCTTTTTTTAAAGTGAAATAATTTTAGTACTTCAACGGAGCTACGAGAAAAAAAAAATGTGAAGGAATGCACAGGTTGTGAATTAAGTCAACTTTTCTTGACTGGGAGCTTCCAAAGCACAGGGACATTCAGTTGGACACAGAAAAATCCAAAGTGACAAATTCGATTCAGCATTTGACATTACCTTTTAGACTTTTCAAACAGAAGTTTGAAAATACATAGTATCTGAGAGCTGGTTAAGCAGTTAGGAGAAAAAAATAGAGGTAAGATATCTATCACACACTTTCGAAAAATAATTCAAAATTCAAAAGATAAAATTGAAGTATTAAAATTACCAGAATAAGATATATGTGAATATTTATATAATTTTGATGTGGGGAAAGTGTTTCTTGTCTTGGCACCAAAGTAAGAGACTAAAAAGACAAAAAATTAAAAAACTGTCATTTGAATAAAATGAACAAGTAGCTCTAATAGATAATGTGTTCTTTTTTAAAAAAAAATTCTCCTTACTTTTTTTTAAGATTTTTTAAATCTTTTTAACAGGGAGAGAGAGTGAGAGAACACAAGCAGGGGGGGTGGCAGAGGGAGAGGGAGAAGCAGGCTTCCCGCAGAGCAGGGAGCCCGATGTGGGGCTTGATCCCAGGACCCTGGGATCATGACCTGAGCCGAAGGCAGACACTTAACCGACTGAGCCACCTAGGCGCCCCTATAATATGTTTTTACAAAACAATAAGAAAAAAATGGGTAATCCAATAGAAAAAGATACACTTAGGATATTAGCAGGCAATTTGCACGAACACAAAATAATGCAAATAGGTAATTAGTATATTAAAAAGATTCAACTGAACCAGTAATAAAATGCAAGTTCAAAGAAGCTACCTTTTACATCAGCAAAATTAACGTGTGTGTGTATGTGTGTGTGTGTGTGTGTGTGTGTGTGTGTATGTCAGAAATAGAGACAGACAGAATGTAACATTTCACAGACCTACTCTCCTTAACACTGTCCTCTGAATAGAATAATCCCACCAACTTCCCAGCATGCTAACTAACTTCTCCCAATAAATGAATGAATCAATCAATCTCCCGTTCCTAACTTTCTCACCTGCTACTACCCGATCCTATCTTCTCCATGAAAAGTTTTCATCTTACATTTTTCTTCCCTTAAATTTTGAGGTACCACACATTCCTGGTTTTCTTGTCACAACTCTGGTCATGTTTTCTCTCTCTTTTGTTGGCTCATTACCTTTACTTGGGTGCCCACTGTGGTTAATTCCTCTAGACTCAGTCACGAGTCCTTTGTCTCTTCTCCCTTTACGCCAACTCAGTTTCATGACAAGCAA
Organism: Zalophus californianus; assembly: GCF_009762305.2. NCBI lineage: Eukaryota > Metazoa > Chordata > Mammalia > Carnivora > Otariidae > Zalophus > Zalophus californianus. The sequence goes on from NC_045603.1 coordinate 131,132,886, forward strand.
ACTATAGATGACTCCTACGTGTACACGTTCAGTCTCTGAATATCCAGAACCGTGGACTGGTAGAACAAAACTACATGCTTAGTATCTTCGCTTGGACATCCCAAAGATGTTTTGACTTCATTTGACCAAAAATAAATTAAGTGATCTTTCATCTTCCAATATTATCTATTTCAGTGCATGACACCTCCAACCACTCAGTTATTGAGAGCCAGAAATATAGGAGTCATCATTGGTCTCTCTCTTGACTACCTGCATCCAACCTGTCACAAAATCCTATGATTAAAAAATGAGTCATAAAGCCTCTCAAATGTCTTTCCTATCTTCATCACCATCACCATCATCCAACTGCTCTCAACCCCTATCTGGAGAGTCATGAGAGCTTCCTGATTTCCCGAGCTTTCATCTATGTATCAATGTTTGGATGGTATCAAAACATGTATCCTGTCAGGTCACCCCCCAGCTCCCAACTCCCACTTTAGTGTCACTATTGTTTTTAGAATAAATAACAAATTTCCTGACATGTCCTCTAAAGCTTGAAGTGGTCTGTTCCCTACTAAACCTTGTGCCAGACCATGTTTTCCTGAGGTCATTTGCTTCCGAGTTATGATCTTCAGACCACCAGCATCAGTATCACCTGGCGACTGGTTAGAAATGCAAACTCTCAGGCCCCACCCCAGCCTACTACATCAGAAACGTTGTGGGGCGAGGGAGGAGACCCAACAAGCCCTGTAGGAAGTTCTGATGCATGACTGCTTCAGATCCCTGTGTCCCATGAACAGTGGCCTTTTCTCTTCCTGGCATCGACCATATTCCCTTCTACCCCAGGGCCTTTGCATCTGCAAAGGCAAACAGCAGCCTGACAGTTTTTTCCTCTGCCCTTTCAAATAGTTATCTCCTATTTTTCTTTCTGATCACAGCACATTTATGCTTGCTCACCAGGCAAACTCCCATTTGTACTTTTCTCATAGGTTTGTCTCTTTTTCATTAACACTCACCACAGCTTTAATTCTAGGTATATTTTTAGGTGATTGTATGACTATTTTCTGTCTACCTCTAGTAGAATGTAATCTAGTTATGGCCATGCAGTTTCTGTTATGGCTTACCATTGCACCTGAAACATCTGATACATAGCTTGGCACAGTATCTATTTAAAATAGATATTTTAAATGAATGAATATTGGTTTATAGATTGGCATGTCTGTAGGCCTAAATATTCTTAGTATTATTCTCCAGATGATTGAATGAATATGTTCTTTATACTTCTCTGCATTTATACTATCTTAAGTGCACATCAATAGGACTTATAAAAAAGAAATAAATATATTCAAGGGGGGAAAGAAACAATACATTGTAAGTACAGGTTAAATGTTCATAACTCACTGTGATGGTCCATTTCATATGTCAACTTCATTGGACACAGACATGGGAGAACAGGCATCCCAGAAGACCCCTTCATGATACAGCCAGTATCCACTGAAGGTAACCACTACCCCTGATTTTTAACAGTTTATATTGGTTTTACCTGTTTTTGTATACTTTATATAAGTGAAAACAAACACTATATGCCCTTTAATGTCAACCTTGAACAGTGTTTGTTAGATTCATTCTTATTGTTGCATATAATTCAAGGGCATTCGTTCTCAATGCCAAATAATAGTCCATTGAGTGAATAAACTGTATTTCTTTATTCATACTACTGTTGGGTGTTTTGTAACTTTAGGTTAGGACCGATTAAAATCAGTGCTTTCTTGAATATCCTACATGTGTTTTGATGAAGATTTCCACTAATTTCTGTTGCATGTATAGCTAGGACTGGAACTACAGAGTCATAGAATATGCATATGATTAGCTTTGATGGACACCATCAAGCATTTTGGCAAAACAAATGTACCAGTTTACATTACATGCTTACGTGCAATTTGAGTCCTATTTGCTAACATTTGTATTTTCCAATTTTTAAATTTGGCCACTGTTGTAGTGAGTGGTAGCATAGTTTCAATTAGTGTTTTTCTGATGAATAGTAAAGTCAAATATCTTTTCAACATGTAATAGTATTTTAAATACTGAATTTAGCTTTCCAGGGTCCAATTTTAGAAGTGAAAACAATGAATTTAATATAATACAGATTCCTGAAATTAATTAAAAAATCACTAATTTCTTAAATGTACATATAGAGAAAATATTTATCTAATCTGAATATATGTCTATATTTGCATGTACATTCATATACCCGTGCATTTACTCCATTTTGAAAAATATCTTAAAATAGTCTATTTTTTAAACCAAGACCCTTTTTGGTTCACCGTTTCATTATTTCCAATAGTGTCAGTTAAGTAAAATGATCTCTAACATTGAAATTCTCAATAACTTTGGCAATGACACCATCAGAAAAGACAGCATCTACTCACTTGAAAAATTCCCAATGAAAAGAGAAATCATAACTGTCTTCTCTGCTATAATTCTAGGGAGTCTGAGGCAAATATCCCATCTCATTTAGCCCTGTTTTAGACATCTCATCTTTTACGGCCTCTAGGCAAACTCCAAGATTTCTTTTTTATTAGGCTACTGAAATTAAACTAATATGGTGGGCTGGAATCATTTTCAAAACTATAATGGGCACTAGTAAACCAAGAAGTCCCTCATAGTGAGGAAAACTGGGGTAGAACTATTCAGGTGACACCGGAACGATAATTGGGGGCGGACGTCCATTTAGACTGATTTCTTGGCTGTCATTAAAATCTGCTTGGGGCATTACCGTATAGAAGGGCTAATGTTTCTAACCATTCCCTGAGAAAATCAAAGCTTTCACTATTCTACTCATTAATACAAAAGCTGCAAATGCACTTGGAAAAATGTATTCCAACTGTATTGTCTAAGAGAATTTAGTGTTCACTACCACCATTCCAGTTGGGGGCCTTCCTTTTACCTGGAAAAATGCATTAGCTTTCTCCTAGTTCTTCACATTTCTGGTCACTTATGGGCCACATTCGCTTCACACGTCTCTGCCAGATTAATTTGCAATCCCCGTTTAGCCTCTCCCAGGGACTTCCAAGCTATTGCAAAACGCTTTCTTTCTTTCTTTTTTTTTTTTTTAAAGATTTTATTTATTTATTTGACAGAGAGAGAGACAGCGAGAGAGGGAACACAAGCAGGGGGAGCGGGAGGGAGAGAGGCAGGCTTCCCGCGGAGCAGGGAGCCCAACGCGGGGCTCGATCCCAGGACCCTGGGATCATGACCGGAGCTGAAGGCAGACGCTCAACCAACTGAGCCACCCAGGCACCCCTGCAAAACACTTTCAATGCGCTCCAGCGTATTTCAACTATTGCTGCTCAGTGTCCTCAGTCTAGTCTGTAAATATGACATCAACGGACTTTTCACCAGTACTTTCAATTTCTTTCTTTCTTTTCTTTTTTAAAGATTTATTTATTTATTTGAGGCGGGGGCGGAAGGAGAGCGTGAACCCACAAGCAGATTCCTTGCTGAGTTTGGAGCCCATGCGAGGCTTGATCTTACAGCATGAGATCACCACCTGAGCTCAAACCAAGAGTCAGATGCCTAACTGACTGAGCCACACAGGAGCCTCTCGATTTCTTATTTTCTGCTGGAAGATACTATGAACCCCTCTCTGGTGGTCAAGTTGAATGTGCCTTTAAGGCAATATCCAATGCCATGTTCTCCAATAAACCTTGTTGGATTCTTCCAAATGATTACAATCTCTCATAGTTTATATTTAAATGGTTTTGTGTGTAAATATATCTCATGAAATTTGTCATATTTTACTTAAGTTGAGAGTTATTTTCTGGAATGTTCACGTTTCCTTAAAGCTCATTATTCCAACCACCTTTATATTGGTTCAATGCATTCTGCTACTCTATAAAATCCTCACCAAGAGTCTAAGACATTTCAAGACATATCCTAGGCTTCTTATTGATTCATACTATAAATGCCTTAGTTCATGTTCTTGTTATTGCAATATTGATTTTAATAGAATCTTTAGTAAACACAAAAGAATAAACGGCAGTCATAAAAGCAGAGTAATAAAGCGAGCACCCATGAACCCACGGCACAGCTTAAGAATTAGAATTTTATCAGTATCTTTCTTTTTCCTTATGTGCTTCTCTTATCCATAACCCACTTTCCTCTCAGAGGTAAACATTATCCTGACTTTTGCAAAAATCATCTATTTGTCCTTATTTACAATTTAGTAACCACGAATCTATCTTTAAAATAATATAAAATTTAGTCTTGACATCCTTGAAGCTTCAAACAAATGGAATCAAATTTTATATGTCCTTTTGCAAGTTGCATCTTACAGTCCCTTTATGGATCACTCCCGGGTCACTGTTTCATTGTTTTACTCTTGTTTGGACTTGGAGGTCAATTCTAGTTTTCTGAAGTTATTGATGCTAGTATAGCATTCATTCATTTTTTTTTTTTTTTAGATTTTATTTATTTATTTGACAGAGAGAGAGGGAACACCAGCAGGAGGAGTGGGAGATGGAGAGCAGGCTTCCTGTAGAGCAGGGAGCCCGATGCGGGGCTCAATCCCAGGACGCTGGGATCATGACCTGAGCTGAAGGCAGACGCTTAACAACTGAGCCACCCAGGCACCCTATAGAGCATTCATTCTTGTATGTATCTTTTGACGTGCACATAGAAGAGTTTCTCTAGGATATATAGACACACACATAACAAGAGAATTACTGAGTTACATGGTAATAAGTGTCCACATTTAAAGGATAATATCACATTGTTTTCACAAACGCCTGTACCAATTTTATACTTGATCTGCTATGTATGCACATTGAACCACATCCTCTCTAAAATATGAGATTATTAAATGTTTTAATTTTTGTCAGTTTTCATGGGTATAAAGTGGTATGTATCTGTGGTTTATATTTTCTTCTACCAGACCACTTTGAGTATTGCCTCTACTTTATCATTTCTCTTTCTGGCATCCCATTATATGTTTGTTTATTATTGCCCTTAGACCTGGGCAAGCAGGGTTTATGCTCTAGGTCCCATGCCTCAGGGAGCTCTGTGCTTTGGAATTCTTCCTTAAAATTTTCTAAAACCTTCTCTGTGGCAATGCCAACTGGGCCCTAAGCTTGGCTTGCATGGGCCTCAATCTTTGTTTCACTCCTGTGAAACACTCTCTGGCCCTTTATACCACATGAGGGTCAGTTAAATCCTCCAAGAAGCTACTGAGCTTCTGCTTATGGGGTTGTTCTGGGACTCTATGCTTGGAGGTCAATTTCAAAAGGACAGCTCAGTGAATGGATTGTTCCTGCTGGCCAGTGCAATACTTCTTTTATGGGATCATGACATATTGGGCTGCCAGACTGTAATGAGATGTTTAGTGACTCTTATTCACGTTGGACATGGTACACGTTCAGAGCTCCGAACTACCAATGGTCCAATGCCTATGTACATGGATGTGGATATCAGGTTGCTCCTAGCCATGTTCTCACTGGGGTGCTATTTTTGATCTACAGCACCTGAGAGCAGAGGGAGTGTCAGCAGGCATCTTTTACCCTGTGAATTCCATATCACAGCACTCACAGAAGTCACTTACGTCCTCCATAGGCTCTGTGGCATGTGCCAGGCAGTCCTCTGGACATGGCTGTCCCTATCTTCTTTGAGGGCTTTGAAGACCATGGCTTTACAATACCAATGGGCCTTTCTAGTTGCTGTTCTCTTTTGTGTCAGATAGCTGTAGTGACACTATGCTTTCTTTGGTCTTCATTTAAGCCATGTTAGATGAGGAATGGGTGTTCCCATGTAAATGAGGTGGATCTTCTTGCTTTGCGCACCAGCCCCTTGTCTGTCTCCCCCCCCCCCACACCCCAGGGTAGGGTATAGAAGGCAGGGGTGCAATCAACATTGGAGGAGATTGCATTTAGGAATTTCTTGATTATGGCCCAAAAGCGTTCAAGAAAAGACATGGCTAGATGTGTTGATCTAGGTTTATGCTATGAAATTCTGAACAGTAAATTTAACATAATCATAAAAGATTAACATTTTCCTTCATCATCTGGGTAAGACCTGCATTAGTGCTCGTTGTCAGTGAAGCACAATAATAAACTCTGAGTCACTGAAAAAGTATTTATGAAAGAGACAATGAGTACTACTATGAGTAATGGTGCAACCAGCATTCAATAAATGGTACTAGGGAGCTTCAGAGGCAAGGAAATCTGTATTGTTTCAATACAATTGATTTCCAAAGAGCCGAAACAAAAGTTAGTGTTACTTTTTCTCACAGTAGGAGATATAAAGTTAGCCAGGAACCACACATTTGATAAAAACAAATATTAAGGGATGGCTCCCAGACCTGAACAGGAAGAGATGATTCTGGGTGCTATATAACAATTTCATGTACACTGATAGGATAATAACAAGCACCTATTATTCTAAATATGCCATTCATTCACTATGAGATCAATTTTTTTATAAAAAATTTCAATCGAATTACTTATATAATGGGCTACACACACACACACACACACACACACACACACACATATTTGCACATTTGCTGGGGCCCCACATATCCTAGGGAAATCCTCTTTATATATTTTTGTTATATTTTTATATCTCTTATCTTCTGTTCTCCACTTTTTAAAATTTTTCTTACATGCTTCATTGTGCTTACTTCAACTTAGTTTTCAGATGTAGAATTCTCTTTTCAAAGTGTTTAACCTGATGTGAAAGCCTTTTTTTCTTTGATATCCTATTGGGAAAATGATATCCTAAGTTATTTCATTTTTTTGGTTCAAGCATATCTATCTGTTGCTTTTAGTAATCTTCACGTCCTTCTCTATCGTATTGAGTCTTCCTGAAATTCTCAAAATGCTCTTTTTTCTCCTCATATACATCAGGGATGTTATTTTATGATTTATTATGTCTCTGATAACTGCAATATCTGTACCTATATTGGTGTGTTTGTACTTAGTAATTTTTTCTTATTTTGACAGAACTTTTATTTTGAAATATTCTTATCTGGATATAATTTAGGGTAAAGAGAGGTACATACAGGGGTGTCTGGGAGGCTCAGTCATTAAGCATCTGCCTTTGGCTCAGGTCATGGTCCCAGGGTCCTGGGATCTAGCCCCACATCGGGCTCCCTGCTCTGCAGGAGGCCTGCTTCTCCCTCTCCCACTCCCCCTGCTTGTGTTCCCTCTCTCGCTGTGTCTCTCTCTGTCAAATAAATAAATAAAATCTTAAAAAAAAAAGAGAGAGGTACATACAGATTTATTTCTGACAGGGGCACCAACAATTAGGGATTACGTTCTCCTCTTTTAGGGCTGGAAGTTTTTGAATTTAGGTTGCACTGTCTGCTAGGATATCTCTATTTCTGGTTTATTCTTTTCTTTTTTCTCCCCTATGGTGCAAATTTCAGGGTCCTACAACAAAGCCCATGGAATTTTATCACAATCCACACTTTGGCTACCTCTGTATTCAAACTTTGGCTCTTATAACACTGGGAATACGTCAAAAAACTTCTCAGGTGCTCAGATACTCACTCATCTTTCCCAGATTGGCAAACATCCCCGGGGGGAGAAAACATGCCCAAATGTCAAACTTGCTTCTCTGGATCTCAACTGTCTTCTCCTAGATCTTGGCTTAGAAAACAATTTCTAGTAGTAAGTGGGAGAATTTTTCCAAATTCTGGGCCCATCATTATAAAAAATACAAGCCCTTATTTAATTTCTAGAAAAAGCTTGGGGAGTAGGTTTTATTCTCTCCAGCACAATCCATCAAGAACTGAAACTCAGAATTTTAAGTTACTTGCCCTAGGTCACACAGCGGTAAGTGGCAGAGTTATGACTCAGACCACGTAAGTGGCAGAGTTATGACTCAGACCACGTCTTTAGATAATTATTTTGTGTGCTTTTCTGTAAACCTTAGTCCCACAATACTTTAGGTGCTCATTCCTTTAGTTAACTCTGTATATATGCAACCTTACCACTAGACTTTGTCAGTTTTCTAAATTATAGTCACTGTACTACATATCTTTATCCCATGTCTTATTTACCTTTTTGCTTACTTTTGCATTTTTTTATTATGTGCCCATTGTGAGCTTGGCAGTGCGCAAGGAAAACATCTCATAAAGTGCTATATCCACAGTAATGCCAACGAATATTTGTTGAATGAATATGTTAATGAATGCAGGGGATAAAATATAATGATGGAATCATTATTTAGAAGTTATTCTGATTTGGTTGTTGGTTTTTCTAGATATATTCATTATATATTGTGAGATCAGGGAGGAGAGTTAAGGCAAGAGGGAGAATTGACCAAGATGGGGCAAAGGTGAAATCACTGTACCTTAATCTCTCAACTTGGAAGTGACAAAATTAGTGGAATACTTATTCCCACAGGTCTTAATGAAGGACACAAAAATCAATACACTAGTAGACCAAATTATATATTCTGAAATTGTGTCAAATGATGTCAAAATAATTGGTTGATTCCAACAGCTTAGTGAACCATTCTATCAATGCAACTTACACCTCCTAATAGATGGGTTTACTGATTTTATTTTGCTGCACTTTTATTTAGCACCTGCTTTGGTCTTCTGTGTTCAAAGCTGCAAACTCTAGTGTAATATCCATAATGTTGTATCCAACTTAATAGTTACATAAAAAGGATGCATTTTAAAAAATCAACTAATTTTTATCCTTTGTAAGATAAAGCTTGAGGGGAAAAATATGAGCCAAATTTTTGTCATAAGATTCCCCTAACTCTCTCTTTCTGGTGAATCCCAAGTTTCTCCTAGCATTTCAAAGTAATGTGTCCTGCTTTAAAAAATCAGGCTTTGTCTACTTGCAGATTTTCATTATATTATTTCAGTTTGATGTTGTTTTTTGTTCTACTCGTCTCTTTTGTTTTCTTCCCTTTTTTCTTTTTTAATCACACATTTTTCCTTCCAAGATTTACTTGCCAATACATCACTGCTTAATTCTTTGCAAGTGTTTTTTGTTGCTTTATTGGATATTTGCACTAGTGGTTTCTTAAAGATTTTTTATTTATTTATTTGACAGAGAGATAGAAGAGCACAAGCAGAGGGAATGGCAGAGGGAGGGGAATGGCAGAGGGAGAGGGAGAAGCAGGCTCTGCACTGAGCAGGGAGCCTGATGCGGGACTCGATCCCAGCACCTTGGGATCATGACCTGAGCCGAAGGCAGACGCTCAACCATCTGAGCCACCCAGGTGCCCTGCACTAGTGGTTTCTTGATAAAATAGAACTCAGAAATCCAGAAAGCTCTAAGAAGAAAGAATTAAAAATATCAGTATGAGAGTAAGCATCTTGTATATAGAGGTGATGAATTTCTTAATTAAGGGACAGTCTCTTTTTAGGGAAAGCTAAAAATGAGAATAATTCATTTGTAAAATGCATCTTGGTTTTATACTAAATTTAAGCAAAGCTTTGAATGACCCGGATTTATCGGACTCTTTATTTATCCATCTTTTTGCCACATTACTTGCAGTAATGATATTCAAAGTGGAGGGTGTTCATCCTAGTGTGCGTACAAGGTGAGTCATTGGTGTGCAGAAGGCAAACATAAGAATGTCTTTTCATATTTTTATCTTTCATCTCATCCTTTAAATTTTTGTATCTTCTCTATACTGAATACCAGAGAGTGCTGCATCTTTGTTCAATAGATTAAAGAACCTAAATATCATGAAAACTATTTCACTTGGGTAACCTTCAGAATGAAGGGGCAGTTGTAGAATATTAATATATTTGGTGAAATTGTTTAAACACCGTCAGAGGTTTTGTGTCTATGCAGGAAGAATATTTTTTTGACTTCAAAAAGCTGTCAGTGGAACTCTGATAATGACACTTACTGTCAAACTTATCATGCCTCAATTATGTTAACACCTTCTTTTGAAGTTTTCTTTTTAACATGAAAAACACAATTTATTATAAAATGTCTCTGCATAAGCTGAAAGTATTCAAAGGCCTCCAATAGGCTGCTCTTAAAAGAACTGTAGGCAGAAAAAACTTTATATTCATACTGTGAGCAACTTAGTTTCACTTTGCTGTGAGAATAATAAATCATAAGAAAAAGTGCAACTTGAAGGATATGAGGCCTTCATAAAAAAAAATTTATAACATCTGAACCAGTCTTTTTGAGGATCCCTAAAAATCCCTTCCAAATCTCCAGTCAGAAGATCCTCCTGGCTTCTCAGGCATGGCGTTGCCACGTTTTACTAATCCAGTTGTAACTTCTCTGTTTCATGCATTATTCCCAGTCTTTGCTTTATTAGCTTTCTATTGCTGCACACCATTTGTTCTTTTCTCGTTCTACAAGACATCTACCACATGTGGGTGAAGGAAGACTCTTCCATCATTGCTGTATTTAAGATTTCTTTCTCTTCCAAATCTTAATGCCCAAGAGGCAGAGACTACTGGTTATACTTAGGTCTAACCGTTTTTTAAAATTATACTTATCTATATCTATTAATGCCTGTGAGCCATGGATGTTCACCAATCAATTCTGCTCACTTCATGTACCTATTTGCTGTAGAGTGAATCTGTGTGTGCGTGTGGGTACTGTTAACCGTTTCTCAAAGTAGGCATGTTGCCCAAGAAGGTTGTATGCACTTGCTTTCATATCCTTCCCTTCTCTTCACCTCCATTTATGTTCTTCCTGCTCTTTAATCTTCTTTGGACCACAGTTATCACGAATACTTCTTCTCTATGAATCCTGTTTTCAATTTCACTGGCAATTGAAATCTGCATTCTCTCCTTTGTTGTATGATTTAAGAGGAATGTAGATATATTAAATATAAGAAGATATTCCTCAAGCAAAGAATACTCTACCCTTTATAATATTCTGAGTTTAGGGGCATTTGGGTGGCTCAGGTCATGATCCCAGGATCCTGGGATTTAGCCCCACGTTGGACTCCTTGCTCAGTGGGGGAGCCTGATTCTCCCTCTCCCTCTGTTGCTCCCCCTGCTTGTGTGCTCTTTCTCTGTCAAATAAATAAATAAAATCTTTAAATATATATATATATATATATATATACACTCTGAGTTTAGAGAACAAATATTGACACAAAACTGTATTATCATATATATCTATAATTGTGCTACAGATTATACAAATATATTTTTGGCCTCCTGGTCCAATGCTTTGTGGTATTCTCATTTATGTTGGGCATAAGGGAACTTATGCTACTAAAATGTATCATACTTCATAAATCTCTTGCCTGCCAAATCTTGCATCATATCCACCATGTGGTAAAAGGGGTTTCACATTTTTCAAAATAATTAAATTCCCTGACATTCCAATAAGCAAGCATTCATAAACCATTTTCCTGTTAGAATATCCATTCTTCCTGTTGGTTAACTCCATTAACTTCTTGTAATTGAGGACTTCTGTTTTCCGTATGTTTGATTCAGGTGTTACTCTCACAGAATAGAAATGACAAATTCTTAGCATAATCTTTCCTCTAGTATCTATTGTAGATATAATTAATCATGATACTCTTTCATACTAGCAAATATAGGCCTACAATACAATCTTGCTGGAGCCACTATTCATTTATCAGAATGGCATGTAAATTAAAATTTATTTGACATCTTTTTCAAAGACACTATATTTCCACAAATGCATCTCCTAAAATATGTATTTACTAAAAGTAAAAGTAGTATTTTCATTTATGGGTAAGTGCAACTTATTTACCATATTAAGAATTTTATTCATTATAGCTTTTAAAAATATGTTTTATATTCTAGGTTTGTAAATAAATTGAAAAGAGAAAACAACAGTACATGTTCTTTCTCTATTTCTCATAGCCTTTGCTACACTTTATATCAGACTAGTCCGACGAGATGGGAGTTTAAAAAAATTCTTTTTTTAATTTCCAACAATTAGAGACTGGGAGTGGGCCACCAGATCCAAATTTCCTTTATATTCATTTGCGCACAAACAGAAAAAAAAAAAAAAAAGTAAAGTATTTGCATCTCTTCTCAGTGTTGTCTTTCCCTATTTGTCTTCCTTCCTCCACATATTTATTTTTAAAAAAACTTCAAAACATAATTTGACCATCAGAAATGAGTTTATGGTGACAAATGCTAACAATGAGTCAATTATTTTTTCCAGAGAAGCCGTATTTGCTTTAGGTTATACAGCTAAGACACTTACAGTACAGGAACATCTGATGGAAAAGGGCTACTGCTGTGTCATCTGGGACATGCTTTTATTTCAGCTTCCAGGATAAATTATAAGTTAGAGGAGAATAGAGAAATTCTTTAACTTCTGGTTTTCCCTTTTAGTGAGAGCAATCATGGAGAAAATTATGATCATTATCTAGGACACTCATTTAGGTAACACAACTGCAAGAAGCAGCTTGTTGGCACATATTTGCCTGAGAAAGAAAGGTTCCAGTAGTACCTACCATGTGACACTTTATGCTCTTCTCAAAGAAAAACATAGACAATCAAAAAAGATTTTCACAAGAAATTAAAGCAACAAGGTCAGACTGTCCAAAGGACTTGAGAGTATTTCTGAGACTTGAAGTGTGCTTGGAACTTTCTCCTTCAGGTTCTCCAAAATAGAGGAGCAGGAAAGACTTTATTATGAATAAGTCACCCAATTACCATGACTATGGGTATGAACAATCCAAAAGCACAATTTGTTTCCATCTTGTTTTGTGCTATTGATTTTTTTCCCAACTTACTGATACTCGGTGGCATTGGTAGGTATGGTAGGTAGTGCATGCCTCAGAAGGCATGCACTAATTAATGCTCCTGTCTGTCTTTGTGAGACCAATATTGGAGACCAGCATCCTGAAAATATTCTTCTAGCTGGAAGTTGTTGGTGGTCTGTATCAGCTACGTATTGCTATGTAACAAATAACCCCAGAGCGTAGTGGCTTAAAATACAAAGACTTACTTTTTCTTATAATTCTGGGGATTAGGACATTGGGTAGGGTTCATAATGGCACTTGTTATTCCCCACCTGGTGTTAGCTGAGATCACTTACTCAGATACATTCAGACAGAAGCTGAGCAGGGCTGAAAACTCCCATAGCCAGTTTGTATTTCCTGCATTCCACACATTCATTAGGTATGTCATCTCTATTTTTTACCTTCTATGTTGCTGCAGTGGTATAACCTTTCTCTACCCTCAAAAAGCAATTTACTCACTGTATTTCAAGCCCCACTAATAATCTCCTCACTTTTCCTGAGGCTTTCACTCATCCCCTTGTTATAGAGCCATTAGCACCTATGTTAGGATTTTTGTTATGGTGACAACCTATTTCTTGTACCAATTTTTTGTTTTATTTTTAGTTATCTCATTCTGGGTAAACAAAGAATCTAGATCCCTAGTGGCTTTAAAGAGCACAACAACGATTATTTATTTATTATATACCTTTGGGAAGGAACTCAGGGAGGCCTCATGTTGTTCTTGAGCCCCACTGGACAGTGGGTGGAGGCACTTCATCAGCTGCATTTTGATGGTAGTTGCATGAAAATGGAGGACCCAACAAGGCGTTATTCACATATCTGGTGCCTCAGTGCTTTTCCAGGTGGGCTCTCCATCTCTCTACCCCCTGTCTCATCATTTAACAGCCTCACTCAAGCTTCTTTCCATCATGGCAGCCTACTTCACCAAACAGTACAGAAACAGAAGCTGCCAAGCCACTTAAAAGCTCGGCACATTATCAAAGCTGGTCACAATTCCAGGCCATGAAGGAAGTAGACTTCACATCTTGATGAGAAGAGAGGCAGACATGTGCGTACAGGGGAGGGAGACATTGTCCTAGTCATAGTCAGAATATAACACATGATCTAATCTTTACTGTAAATCCCATGTAAACGCTCTAATTTCACCACTTCTCAGCGGAGTGACTAAATCCTTGTCAATATACACTATCAAAGAATGTGAATACTTTTTAGAATCAAAGGACTTCCCAATATAGCACATTTTCTAGCATCTAAATATTACCATAGGTCTGAGCAGTTTATGTGCAGAATTATCCTTGCATTAAATATATATTTAATTTCATCAAAGTGTATTACTTGGAAGACTAGAATCCTCTTTTAGAATCCCATTTCTTACAAAAGACTGTGGCTCATACGCTTCTGAGTTAGTCCACTTTAAAGCCACACTTTTCTAGTGTCAGTGACAGCTCTCAACTCTATGTCAGAAATCCTTTTACTCACCTATTGATCTCCAACTCAGATTCTTAAGGTGTTGCCACTCTTCTTTCAGTATTACAAAGTAACATTAATACTAGACTCTATTGAAGCTTAAGGGCAAAATACCAGATGAAGAATTTGGCAATTAAATTCCAATCTTACTGAAACTACAAATAAGCCTGTTATTTGCGGCCACAAATTCCTTGCCAGTCATGTCCCACTCTTAAGTTCTAACCTCACACATTGTCAGTGAACATAACTTTCCCTTTGCAGAGACCTTGGTTTTTCTTTCTTCTCAGGTTTCCCACCTATAAGGACTCTGCATACTTAAGTGCTGCTCGTCTTTTTTAATACATCAATTTCTTCTTCTTTTCTCATCTTCTCTCATCTATCAAGGGTCTCCTACATTTTTCAAAGGCAAAAGTCCATCAGTAAATTTTCTAAAATAAGACTCACTTATCTCAGAGGTAAATTATTACTCTTTCATAGTGGCTGCTTTTAATATTTGTTTTAAATGGCAAAATTGCCCTTCCCTGTAAAGATATACACGTATGGGGAAGATATGGATTAAAGGTCTATGCTTTTAGAAGGATTAGAGGTGATTCTTAACTTGGGATGAGGTAGAAAGGGGTATATTAAAATCACTTTGGGTATTCTCAAGCTGTATCTAGCATTACCCTTAGCTTTGGAGGTTTGGAGTAGGAGCAGGATATAGGTCCGTATTAACCGCAGCTTAAGGAATGCTGTGGGAGTGAACCTGTTGGCACTGGATTACTGTTGGCTGTTGTCTCTTCTGACTCCAGTATGTTTGGGTGGAAAAGTTTGATTTCAGAATTCACTAAATATTAATTTGTATGTAATTCAAAAGTCAGAAGTATGATTTTTCATTAATTATAATATTAATAATAAGCCTTGTAGCACTCCTCTTCTACAAATAAATTCTGTTAGTGTAATTCAGGACATACGAATGGGCCAGTGTTTATATCTTTGAAGGATGAACTAAGATTTGAACCTAGGTCTCTCTGATTTCCAAGTATACATTCTTTCTGCAACAGCTAGCTGGTCTGCTTAAAATATGTGCTCCTGCCCACTGCTCCCAGTGATGAACTAGGGTAAAGGGTTGAGAAGCTATCTTTTCAGTTTCTAGGATCAGGGAGCCCCCTCTTCAAGGGGCTAGTAGCCTGCTTCTGGACAGTAGTTTGCAGGGGAGGTTGACGAAGAAATAATTAACAAGAGAACACGTTATGTCAAGTCTACTGTGGCAAGTTTCACCTGCTTCCATGGAAATGGGGAAGTTGCCAGAGAATAGAGGGGTGAGAAAAACTTCTGATTTGAAATCCTGTCTTACATCCAAGATGAGAAATAAAACATTAGTTTTGCAATAGGATGTATTCCCATGAGCAGCTATCATCTAGACAACAATGCTCCCTCTCTCCTTTCTTCCTTTTTTAAAAGTTTCATTGAGATATAATGCTGTTGAGATATTCACCACATTGTGCAGCCATCACAACTAACTTTTTCATCTCCCTTAAAAAAACCTATCCCCCTGGGTGCCAACCCCATTTCCCTCCCCAACCCTTCCTCTCATTCTGAAGCAACTAATAATGTATTCTCTTTATGTATTTGCCTATTCTAGATATTTTATGCAAATCGAATCATATAATATGTGATAGCTTCTTTCGCTTAGCATAGGGTTTTTGCGGTTTATCCACATTTTTCCACATTTTGCCTAAACGCTCCTGTGAACAATCGTTTGCAAGATTTTTACGATGCAAGATTTTTTAAAAGATTTTTATTTATTTTATTTTAGAGAGAGAGAGAGAGAGAAAACACATGAGAGAGAGCAGGGGGAGGGGCAGAGGGAGAGAGAGTCTTAAGCATATTCCTTCCTGAGCCTAGAGCCTGATGTGGGGCTCAATCTCACACCCCTGAGATCATGACCTGAGCCAAAATCAAGAGTTGGATGCTTAGCTAACTGAGCCACCCAGGTGACCTTCATTTACAAGGTTTTATATGAACATACGTTTTCTATTCTCTTGGGTGACTATCTAGGAGTGGAACTGCTGGGTCCACATTTTTGGCCATTATGAACAATGTTGCTACAAGCATTCTTGTGTAAGCATTTATATGGACATGTTTTCTTTTCTGGGGGCGGGGGGTATGTACCCAATAGTGTGATTGCTGAGTCAAATGGATAACTCTATATTGAACTTTTTGAAGAACTGCCAAACTGTTTTCCATAGCAGCGGCACCAGCTTACGTTCCCACCAGCAACGTATGAGGTTCCAATTTCCCCACATCTTTGCCAGTACTTGTAACTGTCCATCTTTTTGCTTATATCCACCCTAGTGTGTGTTAATTGGTGCATTTTAGATTAAAATTTTAAAAGTGTGTTTTTTTTCCTGTCAAAAAATGAATGAGATCGTTGCCAGTGTGGTTAGACGATCTTGTGTAACAACTGCCAAAATAACAGGCTTAACAAAATAAAGGTTTATTTCGTATGCATATCTGAGTACGATGTGGGTAGCAGAATGTCAGGGTGAACAGGAAATGAGGCTGCAGTCACCCAAGAGAGCTCCTTCCCATGACTGGTTATGCCATCCTTTCTGCAGAGAAAGGCATATAGCCAGCATGGAGGGCTATTTGGGAAGCATTAGGCAACAACCTATAAATGGCATGTATCGCCTACCCAACATTTCATTGCTCAGAATTCAGTCATCTGTCTCAGCTCCCTGCAGGGGAGACTGGGACATATCATCTTGTTGGGTGCCACCATACTCATGTTATAAATAAGGACTGAACAATTTTCCCTAAATATGGTCTTGCTAATAGAAACTTTGGTTTCTAATACCGACTGATAGAAATTCATTGTGTGATCTTGGGAAGGTTGTTAAACATTTTTGCTGATAATTCTTCATCCTTAAGTTAGCTCTGGTATTCACATGATTTACATCCCCAATTTTTATTGCCTTTTGGTGTAAAAGAAACTTGAACATCCACATCATTGTAATGGAATTTAATGGTCTCTGGAATTATTAAAGAATCTATTGCACATGTTTTAAAAAACAAAATCATCTGTGATATGTTTGTTTGTAAAGCTCCCTAAATCTGGTGTTTAAACTACTATTATAGTGGAAAGTAAGATTATGTGCTTACATTTAAAGTTTATTAGGTTATTTTGTACTGAACTGCTGTTTGCAATACAGACTGTAGCCTGATTGTGTCCATAAATATATTTACCAAGCTTTTAAACTGGTCTTATTGGCTCCATAAATACTGAAATCTTCCTTGGCATTATAATATCTTGTGGTGTAAATCTTGTATATTCAAATTTTATATGCATATATATTGTATGGATCATAATATTATTACCAGAACCCTAGGCAGTAACTGTTGGGCATAAATTTCATTCTTTATATAAAGATTCAGATTTTAATTCTTTAAATTTAAGAAGCTTTTTATCTGCAGATAGAAAAATTAAATTCTGGTTTTTTATATCCATATGCCAAACATAGTCTCAGAAGTGTTGCATCTTTGTTCTTTAAAGATATTTTTTCATATTTATATTTCTGCTAAAGTGGCCAGCACTTGTTAATCCATCCTTTTGATTTCTACTTTCATTTCTTTATTTAAACTAGTAGCTTTGCCTGTTTTTTTTTTTTTTTACCCTTCCTTTTTACCTTGTCTTCTCAATTCCACTTTTCCATGTTAGCTTATACTCTCAGAACTTACCAGATAGCAAAATAGTGATCCATATAAATGTTGATAAATCATGTGGAAAATGCGGACATATGACTAAAGACCAAAAACGAAAGAGAAATATTGAGTTACTCTATAAACACAACTTGCTCCTGAATTCTATATGATTTAGTATAAGAAATACAGAAGGTAATACTGAACTGAAAGATGGTTTATTGTAAAGTTTACTGGACACAAAGTACCAAGCATTATTGTCTACAGTTCTGCAGCTTCTACAATAGGTCTCCCATTCATCCCCTACAAGATAAAGGAGAGCTATATGGAAATTCTGTTGTGACTTAATTGTCTATGTGTACTGATAATATAATTTGCAACATTTTAATTGCTCTAGAGAGTTAAGCAACGTGAGGCAAACCTGAACTTCTAATGTCATTCATAAGACAATTCTGCTTGTCTTTTTGTTAACTCATGCCCTAATAGTTTGTAATAATAGAATATGGTTTCATATTTTTTCATTTATGATGATGGATATTCAGTAAAACCTGGGAGGCTAAGACTTATGCCTTTGAATACTGGGCATTTTGGGGGGTATTATTTCTTCAGTGATTCTCACCGATTTCCTATGTCCTATCTTTTATCATTCCTCTTAATAGGATGTTTACTCCACAATTTAGATTCATAATTTTTTTATCTTTTTTTTTCTTATATTCTGTCTTTGTCTCATACTTTTCAAGAGCCGACCTTAGTTTCATGTTACAACTCTTAAAACTGACAGGACTATTTTTCTTAACTTTTATCTTGAAATAATTACAAATTCACAGAACTTACAATGGTAGTACAGAGAGGTACCATTCGCTCTGCTTCTCCCAATGGTCACATCTTTCCCCATTAAAGCATAAACTCAAAGCCAGGAATTTAGCATCAGTACAATGTGTGCACATCGTTTTATCACTTGTGTAGATTTGTGTAACCGCCACCACAATCAGGATGCAGACTTATTCTACCATCACAAAGGTACCTCTTTAGCTACCATTTATAGCTACCCTTATCCCGCCCCCCCCCACACACTCTTGCCCTACCACCCACCATTTCTTTGCCTGGAAGCCACTACTCTGTTTTCCATTTGTATAATTTTGTCATTTTGAGAATGTTACATAAATGGAATCATATAGTATGTGACCTTTTGAGATTGGCATTATTTTTACTCAGAAAGGCAACAATCTAAGTTGTTGAGTATATCAATAGTTAATTCCTTTTTATCGCTCAACAATATTCCATGGTATGGGAGTACCACAGTTTGTGTAATCATTCTCTTATTAAGAGACATTTTAATTGTTCCCAGTCTTTGCTATTATAAATAAAGCTGCTGGAATAATCTTGTACAGGTTTTTGTGGGAACAAAAGTTTTCATTTCTCTGGGATATTCCAGGAGTGAAATTGCTGGGCCATATAGTAAGACTATGTTTAGCTTCTTCAGAGACTGTAAAACTCTTTTCTAGAGTGGCTGTACCATTTTACATTCTGGTCAGCAACATGTGGTGGATTCCATTTCTCTGCATATTTTCCAGCATTTGGTATATATTTTTTAAAATTTTATTTGTTCTCATTTTGTGAAGTAATAGCTTCTAATGGTCTTAATTGTTCCTGATCTTATGGGGAAAGCATTCAGTCTTTTACTACTAAGCTTAGCAATATTTTTCCGGACATGTCTTCACAGGCAAGGGAAACAAAAGCAAAAATAAACAATTGGAAGTACATCAAACTAAAAAGCTTTTGCACAGCAAAGGAAATTATCAGCAAAACCAAATGGTGAACTACTTAATGGGTGATGATATTTGCAAATGATATATCTGACAAGAGGTTAATAGCCAAAATATCTGAAGAACTCACACAACTGAACACCAAGACACCAAATAATCCAATTAAAAAGTGGGCAGAGGACCTGAATAGACAATTTTTTTCCAAAAAAAGACTTATAGATGACCAATAAACACATGAAAAGATGCTCAACATAACTAATCATCAGGGAAATGCAAATCAAAACCACAATGAACTATTACCTCACACCTGTCAGAATGGTTAGTATCAAAAAGACAAGAAATAACAAGTGTAGAGAAAAGAGAACCTTCCTGCACTGCTGGTGGGAATATAAATTGGTGGAAACTGTGGAAAACAGTATATTTTCCTCAAAAAACTGAAAGTAGAAATATCATACAATTCAGTAATCCCACTATGGGTATTTACCCAAGGAAAACAAAAACACTAATTTGAAGAAATATGTGCACCCTTATGTTTATTGCAATATTATTTACAATAGCCAAGATATGGAAGCAACCTGTTTCCATTCATAGATGAATGAATAAAGACGATATGGTACACACACACACACACACACACACACACACACACACACACACACAATGGAGTATTACTCAGCCATAAAAAAGAATAAAATTTTGCCATTCACAACAACATAGATGAACCTAAAGGGTATTATATGCTAAGTGAAATAAGTTCCACAGAGAAAGACAAGTACATATAATTTCACTTATATGTGGAATCTAAAGGAAAAAAAAACGAACACAGAAACAAACAACAGCAACAACAACAAAAAGAGAAACAGACTCAGAGAAAAAACTAGTGGTTGCCATAGGGGAAAGGGGAAGGGAATAGGTAAAATAGGCGAAGGGAATTAAAAGATACAAACTCCTAGTTTAAAGTAAATAAGTCATAGGGATGAAAAGTACAGAGAGCATAGGGAATAAAGCCGATAATCCGAACATTGTAATAACTGTGTGGTGACAGATGGTAACTACACTTCCTATGGTGAGCATTTTGTAATCTATAATTGTCAGATCACTATGTAATACACATGAAACACATATCAACTATACTTTAATTTAAAAAGTTTTTGTCAGGGCGCCTGGGTGGCTCAGTTGGTTGAGCGACTGCCTTCGGCTCGGGTCATGATCCTGGAGTCCCGGGAGCGAGTCCCGCATCAGGCTCCCTGCTCAGTGGGGAGTCTGCTTCTCCCTCTGACCCTAACCCCTCTCATGTGCTCTCTCTCATTCTCTCTCTCTCTCTCGAAAATAAATAAAATCTTAAAAAAAATTATTGTCAGTATTTTGTAAATACTTTTTATCAAATTATGAAAGTTTTCCTCTATTCTTATTTTTATCAGTCTTTTTATCCTGAAGGTGTGTTGAATTTCAAGAAATTATTTTTTCTGCACCAACTGATATGTTCATGAGATTTTTCTTCTTTAGCTTGTTAATATCGTGGGTTACACTGATTGATTTTTGAATAAACACTCAGCCTTGATATCTGAAATAAATCCATTTGATCATGATGTATAACGCTTTGTCTATATTTCTGAATTCTACTTGCTAATGTTTGTTAATAATTCCTTCCTTACGGGGTACCTGGATGGCTTAGTTGGTTAAGCATCCTTTAGCTCAGGTCATGATCCCAGGGTCCTGGGATCGAGCCCTACTTTGGGCTCCCTGAGTTGGGAGCCTTATTCTCCCTCTGCCACTCCCCGTTTGTGCTCTCTCTCTCTTTCTCTGTCAAATAATTAAATAAATAAAATCTTTAAAAAAATAATTCCTTTCTTTCTTCCTTTCATAATTTTTTTAAAGATTTTATTTATTTATTCATGAGAGACAGAGAGAGGGAGAGAGAGGCAGAGGGAGAAGCAGGCTCCCAAGGAGCAGGGAGCCCAATGCGGGACTCGATTCCAGGACCCTGGGATCATGACCTGAGCCGAAGGCAGACGCTTAACCATCTGAACCACCCAGGCTTCCTCTTTCTTCCTTTCTTCTATTTGTCTGGTTTTGGTATGAAGGTAATTCTAGCTTCATAAATTCATTTGGGAAGTATTTACTCCTCTTCTAGTTTCTGGAAGAGATTATGTAGGATTGGTATCATGTGTTCCTTAGAATTTTCCATTGAAATCGGCTAGGCCTGGAGATATATTCTTTGTGAAAATCTTTAACTATGAAGTCAATTTCCTTAATAGTTATTAGGGCATTCAAATTAATTATTTTATTTTGGATGAACTGTGGTATTTGTACTTTTGGGGGAATTGGTTCATATTATTTAAGCTATGAAATTTAAATATATAGAATTGCATGTATTACTCCCTTATTATCTTTTTCTATCTGCAGGGCCTGAAATAATATCTCCTCTTTTATGCCTAGTCTTAGTTATTTGTGTTTTTTTTTCTCTTGTTCATCTTGTAAGAGACTTGCCAATTTTACTGATATTTTTAAAGAACTAGATTCTTATTTCATTGCTTTTCTCTATCTTTCTCTTTCAATTATCCTTGATTTCTGATCAAGCCTTTATTAGTAATTTTCTTTTTTCTGACTGTTTTCCATTAATTTTCTTATCCCACACCCTCAGTTCTTTGATTTGGGGGCTTAGATTATTGATTTGATACTTTCCTTATTTTCTAATGCAAGCATGAATTGCTATAAATTTTCTTATAAGCACTACTTTGGATTATCCCATAAAGAATTTTTTTCATTTTTATTTTCATTCAGGTCATTATACTTTTTTTCTTTTTTAATTTCCCTTGAGACTGCTCTTTGACCCGTTATTTGGAAGTGTAATGTTTCGTTTGGGCATGTTCCTGTTACTTTTTTGTTACTGATTTCTAATTTGATTTCCTCGTGGTCTGAAAGAATATCCTGTATGCTTTCAATCATTTTAATTGGTTAATATTTGCGTAATGATCCAGGGTGTGGTCTACCTTAGTATATGTTCAATGGAAACTTGAAAAGAATTTGTTTTCTGCTATTGTTGAGTGAAGTATTCTATAAATGTTGACTAGATTCTGGTGACTGATGATGATGCTAAATTCTTCTATAACTGCTGTATTCTAATTATTCTATCAATTATCAAGAGGGTGGCATTGAAGTCTCTAACTACAATTGTGGATTTGTTGATTTCTTTTTTCACTTCTATCAGTTTTGGCTTTACAATATATTGCAACTCTGTTAATGGGTGCATCCACATGGAGGATTGCTGTATCTTCTTAGAGACAGAACCTTTTATCATTATGTAATGTTCTCCTCTGTCTCTGGTAATTTTCTCTGATCTCAGGTCTACTTGAACTGATATTAACAGAGCTATAGTTGCTTCCCTTTGGTTAATGTTTGATGGTTTACTTTTTTTTTTTTTTACCTTTAACCTATATATACCGTTTTATTAAACTGTTGCCAACATACAGTTGGGTCATTTTTTTCCCCTGCTCTGACCATGTATTTTCATTAGCCCTTTGAGACCATTTATATTAAATGTGATTATTGGTATACTAAGGTTTAAATCTGTTTTCTGTTCACTCTGATTTTTCTTTGTCTGTTTTCTTTTTCCTGACTTCTGGTTGCTTACTTAAACATTAAAAATAATTCTGTGTTGGTATATCTGTGGTTCTTTTCAGTGTATCACTTTGTTCAGCTTTATAATGGTTGTTCTAGATATTATATCATATATTCGCAACGTAATAAGTCTTCTGGTGTTGACATTTTACCCACTAAAGTAAAGCATGGAAAACTTCTTTCCTTTTATGTCCCTTTCCCTTTCCCTATATACAATGTTGTTTCTTAATTATTACTCTCTACATACTTTGAGAACATTTCAAAGTGTTATAATTTTTGTTTCAAATATTAAATATAACTTAGAAAACTCAAGAGGAGCAGAAAAATATACTGCATATGACACATTTTTGCTCTTTCTGTATTATCTTTTTGATGTTCCAAGATTTCTTATCATTTCATTTTGTTTAGAAAACCTCCTTTACCATTCTTTTAGGATAGATTTCTTGGCAAAAAATTATCATAGTTTTCCTTCATCTGAGAATGGTTTGATTTCTTTTCACTCCTGAGGATGTTTTCAGTAAGTATAGTGTTCTCAGTTGATGGTTCTTCATGTTTAGCTCTTGAAAAATATTGTGGTGCTTCCTTCCGGCCATCATGGTTTCTGATGAGAAATCTACTGCCATTGGGATGGTTTTTCTTTGTCAGGTAAAGCATAATTTCTCTGTCTTCTTTCAAGAGCTTTTTTTCCTTTGTCAGTTTCCAGAAACTTCACTATAAAATGCTTTGGCATGGAATTCTTTGGGCTTATTCTGCATGTGGCTTACTCAGCTTCTTGTTGAGTTTGGGAAGTTTGAAGTCATTATTTCCTTAAATATTTTTCAGCCTCATTCATTTTACCTTCTCCTTCTGGAGTTCCAACAATACAAATCTTTTGTTATAGTCCCACAGCTTCTTGAGGTGTTCGTTTTTGTTTTTTTGTTCCTTTTGGCCTAATTGATCTCTGTTGTTTAGATTGGTAATTTCTATTGTTCTCTTTCAAAGGTCACAGATTCTTTCTTCTTCACTCTCCATTATGTTGTGTTAGCCCATTCACTCTTTTTTTTTAAATATTTGATTATTATATTATTTTTCTAAATTTCATTTGGTTGCTCTTTAATATTTGACATCTACTCTTTAATTTCTGACATTTTACCTCCTTCTTGAGACTTCCTATTTTTTTCCATTTGTCCATTTGTGTTTATAAATGCTCCCTGAAGTATTTTCATTATGGTTGCTTTAAAAATTGTATCAGTTAATTTTTTTTTTCACCTAAGACAGGGAATACTTTATTCAAACCCATCAGAGAAATGGACACCTTGGGTCTCTAATGAAGTGTTGTGTTTTAAAACATAGGTCAATAACTGTATATGTTACTACACATTGCTACATACAAATCATCAGAGCACAACTTTTCAATGTTCAAAATAGAATAAGCTTCCCTGTAAAAGCAGCACCTTTGTGACGTTTTTAACTTTAGCATTCCTCTTCTTCTTCTTCATCTTCTCCTTCAACAGAATCTACAACAACCTCCTCATAATCCTTCTCAAGGGCAGCCATGTCCTCATAGGTCTCAGAAAACTCCCCTTCCTCTGTGTCCTCAGCCACATACCAGTGAACGAAGGCACACGTGGCATACATCAAGTCAAACTTGTGGTCCAGGTGAGCCCAGGCCTCAGCAATGGCTGTGCTGTTGCTCAGCATGCATACAGCTTGCTATACTTTGGCCAGGTCTCCACCAGGTACCATAGTGGGGAGCTAGTAATTAATGCCCACATTTTTAGCCAGTGGGGCACTAGTCCACAAACTGGATGGTATGCTTGGTTTTGATGGTGGCAATGGCATCACTGACATCTTTGGGAACCATGTCGCTGCAGTACAATGGGCAGAAAATGGTACATTTACCATGGCAAGGTCACTTTTCACCATCTGGTTGGCTGGCTCAAATGATGCACTGGTGATTTCTGCTACAGAAAGATGTTCATGGCAGGCTTTCTCAGCAGAGGTGACCGGGGAATATGTGGCCAGAGGGAAATGGATGCAGGGATAGGACACCAAGTTGGTCTGGTAACATTCAGGGCTCCATCAAATCTGAGGGAAGCAGTGATAGAGGACACAATTTGACCTAACAAGCTCTTCAGGTTAGTGTAGGTTGGGTGTTCAACATCAAGGGTTCTAGGACAGACATCATAGATGGCCTCATTGTCTACCATGAAGACACAATCAGAGTTCTCCAAAAGTAGTGTGGCTAGTGAAGATGGGGTTGTAGGGCTCAACTGCAGCTGTGGGAACCTGGGGGGCTGGGTAAATGGAGAACTCCAGCTTGGACTTCTTGCCATAATCGACAGAGAGACATTCCATCAGAAGCAAGGTGTACCTGGGACCACTTCCCCCTCCAAAGCTATAGAAAACCAAGAAGTCCCGAAGACTTGTGCACTGGTTGGCCAATTTCCAAATTCGGTCCAAGACAAGGTCAATGATCTCCTTGCCAACAGTGTGGTGCCCTCGGGCATAGCTATTCGCAGTATCTTCCTTGCCTGTGATGAGCTGCTCAGGGTAGAAGGGCTGGTGGTAGGTGCCAATGTGAACTTCATCAATGACTCTGGGTTCCAGGTCTACAAACTCTGCCCTGGGCACATGCTTACCAGCATCCATCTCACTGAAGACAGTGTTGAAGAAGTCATCTCTTTCCCCAGTGGTCTTGTCACTTGGCATCTGACCATTGGGCTGGATGTTGTGTTCTAGGAAATAGAGCTCTCAGCAGGCACTGGGGACACCAGCCTGGTCAACATGGATGGAAATGCATTCATGCATAGTTGCTGCCAAGCAGATGGAGGAGAGGACGGGGAGAGATTATTGCTTCTTACATTGTTACTCTTAGATGGTCAATGTAAGAGAACCTTTAAAAACCACATCAGAGAATTCTAATATCTATGTCATCTCGGTGTTGGAAACTGGATTTTTCTCACTCAATTTTACGTCTCTTTTCTTCTTTGCCTTACTCCTGCTGAGGGTGGGTGGTGAAAATCCTACTCCAGTAGCCCTTCTGTCACATCACCCCAGCAGGGAGGGAAAGGCTACCACATTGCCCCTGAATGGGGGTAGAGATCCAGTCTCCTGTGTGATCTACACTGACACTATGGAGCTTGGGAGTATTTTGTTATAGCCTGCCAAGGGTAGAAGTCTAGGCTCCACATGACCTTGGCTAGAAGGAGTAGGAAGAGGACTACAGTTTTCCTTTGGTGTTTGGAGTAGGGCAGTTATTGTCTAAAAGTATTCTTTTGTTAGGCTCCCTCTTTCCTATCTTTTGGCTAGAAAGAAAACACTTTTTCCCAGGCATATTTTTTTTTTTCCCTGCACCGGTTGACATTTCCCAGTTGCCAGCTTCTCTAGCAACCTGTATGGATGTATAAGACAAAAAACAGAACAAAACAAAACCCAAAAACAAAAGACTATCATCACTGTGTTATTCCTTGGGTTCCAAGGTCCCTAGCCAGTCTACCTTCTTTATCAAATACCTTTCAGAGTCTTCTTTCATTTGTTTAATATATAATGTTTAGTCATTCTTAGCAGGAAGAAGGAAAAAGTTTATATATTGCATCTTCCTGGAACCAGAATATTCAAGTAGTCTACTTATAATTACAAAGAGTTCATTCTTGTTCTGATTGTTTCCCTTTGTTTTCCAGAACATCTTATTTCATATCTTGTCTCTCTAATGACACTAATTATAGTTGACTTTTTTTAAGTTGTCCTTTCTTCAGACAATTTTCTATATTTAGTCCAGTTTTTTTTAATTCTTCTCCCTCTTCTATTTTTCCATACTAAAAATTCCAGGAATTTTTTTATTATTTTGGTAATTTATTTTCATATTATATCATAAGAATTTTCCATGTCATTACATATCTTTTATAATTATAATTTAATACTAATTCCTCTACTTGTTCATTTCTCATTCCCATGACTATTTTAGAACCTATAGCATTCTTCATTTCATATTTTTAGACTTAATTTTTTAGAGTAGTTTTAGGTTCATAAAAACTTGTGATCAAGGTACTGATATTGTCCATATACCCTTCCCCTATACCTGAGTAGCCTCCCCCATTAACAGCATTATTCATCAACATGATGCATTTGTTACTAAGGAGGAACTTACATTGACTCATCATAATCACCAAAGGTTCACAGTTTACCTTAGGGTTCACTGGTGTTGTACATTCTATGGGTTTGTACAAATGTATAATGACATATTTTCACCATTATAATACACAGAGTAATTTCACTGCCCTAAAAATTCCCCATCCTCTATTTATTCATCCCTCCCCTGTCCCATAACTTCTGGTAAACACTGATCTTTTCATTGTCTCCACCATTTTGTCTTTTCCAAAATGTCATAGTTGGAATAATATAGCATGCAATATTTTCAAATTAATTTCTTTCACTTAGGAACATGTATTTAACTTTCCTCCATGTCTTTTCACACTTTAATACATCGTTTCTTTATAGCACTGAATAATATTCCATTTTCTGTATGTATCACAGTTTATTTATCCATTCACCTACCGAGGGACATCTTGGTTGCTTCCAAGTTTTGGCAACTATGAATAAAACCACTATAAATATCTGTGTACAGATTTATGTGTGGACATAAGTCTTCAACTTGTTTGGGTAAATACCAAGGAGCAAGATCACTAGATCATATGATAAGAGTATGTTTAGTTTTGTAAGAATCCACCAAACTGTCTTCTCAAGTGGGTGTACCATTTTGCATTCCCATTAGGAATGGGATGAGAATTCCTGCTGTTCCATATCCTTACCAGCATTTGGTGTTGTCAGTATTCTTGATTTCAGGAATTTTAATAAGTGTGATTCATTCAATTTCCATTTCTATGATAACATATGATCTGGAGCATCTTTTTATATGCTTATTTTTACATCTGTCTGTATATATATATCTTCTTTGGTAAGGTGTTTGCTAAGGTCTTTGGACATTTTAATTGGGTGGTTTTCTTACTGTTCAGTTTTGAGATTTCTTTGTATAGTTTTTTTTTTTTAAGATTTTATTTATTTGACAGAGAGAGAGACAGTGAGAGAGGGAACACAAGCAGAGGGAGTGGGGGAGGGAGAAGCAGGCTTCCCGCTGAGCAGAGAGCCTGATGTGGGGCTTGATCCCAGGACCCCGGGAACATGACCTGAGCCGAAGGCAGACACTTAACGACAGAGCCACTCAGGCGCCTCCGAGATTTCTTTGTATATTTAAAAGATAACATCCTTTATCAGTTGTCTTTTGCAAATATTTTCTCCATTCTGTGACTTATCTTCTAATTTGCCTGACATTGTCTTGCACAGGGAAGATTTTGATGAAGTCATGCTTATTGGTTATATATTTCATGGGTCGTTTCTGGTATTGTAGCTAAAAAGGCATCACCGTGCCCAAGGGCATCCAGGTTTTCCCCTATGTTATCTTTTAGGAACTTTATAAGGGGACTCATTTTTTAAAAATGGGACACTAAAAATTTGATTGGAATTTCTGTGTAAGTGGTCAGGGCTTATCAACCACTGGGTTTATTATAGTGTGAATATATGAAAAATTAGCTTTTTAAATTGAGGATAATACACAATTGTTGATATATAGATGTCCCTTTTTTCTGGGGTCGTTTAGATTCTCTAGTCCTCCAATGCTGTGCCTTAGTTAAGATAAGCCATAATCCCAGCTACTTAACATTCTAAAAATGGGTACAGCAAGAGAGATGGGTGCCCAAATATCTATGTAGATTTTCATCTAATCTTTATCTTCAACAACTGTCTTTTCTTCCCACATCTTCTCTGTGTCTTCTCTCATGTCTCCTGGTTACCCTGTCTCTCATATCACCAAAGTCTCAAAGTCTGCTTTATGTCTAGTCTCCCACCAACAGAAGGGATAGTTGACTGGTCTAAACATTCCATATCCATATTTTCAACAAATTCTTATGGTTTCAACTTAGCCCCTGGCCTACTACTCCGGGGGTAAGCTGGGTTTCCAATCCCTAAGCATTTGGGGGATTCTATGGGAAAAAAGATTTGCCTTTTATTAGTATTAACCTCTAGCCACCCAAGTTATAAATCTCCTCCATTAACCAAGCAAGTGACTGCTCTTTCATCTCATTTATATCTTGCAAATTGTTAGAATTATTTATCTGCTCTTATCTCTTCTCTTTTTCTTTTTGTCTTTGTGAATTTTTTTTTTTCTTACTGACATTTTAATGGAATTTAAAGAAGAAGAAATAAGTAGGTATGGTCACTATGCCATATTAAGAAGTTTTACACTACCACTATTTACATCTCTAAGATTTGCACTATATGTTAAAGATTCCTATTGGGTCACTAAATAGTTGATATTGTATGCTAAGTGAGGTTGATTAGCTATGATTATCGTAACTTACCTGAATACTTCAGTGTATTCTCTTAATGTTCTGTGTTTGAAACTATTATACTTTAATCATATATTAAGCTATGTATGCCAAGACTCATGAATAATATAATCACTAATACATAATTGCATTTTTACCTTTAAAGGACCAAGTAAACTTCAGACAAACAATGGTAGGCTAAGGCTATAAGTTCATTTAAGAGTAAATTTATTAAAATGAGGAAAGACAAAACCATGACTTACTAATTAATTTTGAATTTGTCTTGGTAATCATAAAATATAGTGAAGAGTCACTAAAATTTTTTCTAGGTCTTCATTTTTTATTAGTAGTTTGAACTACTGAATTCATGTATTTGTACTATACAAGGTGAGCAAGAACGCTCATTTTAAATGATAGTTCATTGATTTGCACATAACCCTACTTAGTTCTCAATAGCCTATGGATTCAAATGAGCCTAGTATAATTTAAATGCTCAGATACTGCTGTTTTATTTTCCCTAGTTACCTACTCAAAACTTAAGCCCTCTTTAGGGTAACTTCTCCCATCCCTTCAAATATCGCTGGGCTACATCAGGAGCTGAATCATCTGTCTATGGTATCAATATGCATCATTGCTCCTTACCCCCTTAGCACTGCTTCCTTCATAAATCATCTCTTCTGATCCAAGCTCAGTTTGAAACCTCAGCTCACTTTGGTCATTTTAAGATTTGACCAACCGCTGTTATTTCTATGTGCCTTTGAAACTTAGCTTTAGGCATCTTCTGTCCTTGTGTTAGTTGCTATATCCCAGTGTCACTGTTAATACTTGCTTTTGTAGCTTCTGACTCAGCGCTGATGATTACTATGGCTGCATCTGGTCCAGGGTCTGCCCTGCACCACCTCTGACTTCTGCCATTCTGACAACTCATGGGTGCACAATTCTGCTGACCACTGTGCCTGTGGGAGCAACAGTACTCAGTCTGGGGTAAGGTAAAAGGGAAATGGACTCCTCCTGTATGCAATGGCAGAACTTTGTGATTCCAAGGGGAATGCTGTGTGCTTTCTAACATGTTGCAGCGTTTAATAAACACCTCTCTGATATCACTCATGGGCATTTTCTCTCTGACTAGAACACGCATTTTAGGTGGCTGTGTCAGAACAGAATCCAGACCTAGAACCTAGACCTTTTGATCCTAATTTTCATATGCCAGTGGTTTTCACCTGGAGATAGTTATACCCCGACTCTTCCCAGGGGACATTTGTCAGTGTGTGGAAACACTGATAGCTGTCATTATTGCATCTCATGGGTAGAGGCCAGGAATGCTCCTAAATGCTCTACAAAGCATAGGTCAGCTCAGCTCTCCACAAGGAATTATCCACCTCTGTGACAATATGGAGAGACTATATAATACTATGGATGGATGGACCTAGAGAGTATGCTAAGTGAGATAAAATAAAGAAAGATAAATACCACATAAGCTCACTTACAGGTGGCAACCAAAAAACCTAACAAATGAATAAACAGACAAAAAGCAGAATCAGACCTATAAAGACAGAGAACAAATGGATGTTTGCCAGAGGAAAGTGAGGTTGGGGGACGGGAAAACTGGATGAGGAGGAGTTGGAGATACAGGCTTCCAGTGACAGAATGAGTGAGTCAAGGCAATAAAAGGTACAGCGTAGGGGATATAGTCAATGCTATCGTAACAGTGTTGTATGGTGACAGAAGGTAGCTACACTTGGGGTAAGCACAGCCTAACATATAAACTTGTCAAATCACTATGTTACACACCTGAAATTAATGTAACATTGTGTGTCAACTATACTCAAATAATAATAATAAAAAAAAAAGTCAATTGCTTCAGGATTGAGAAAGCCTGTCATGAGGAATACAATGGAATGGGTAGGCCCACCCCAGTTATGACAAGGAAATCCTGAGAACTCTAATCTCTCTGTGGATGATTCGGATTTTTTTCTGCAGAAATAAAAGCTTTAGAGATGTTCTGAAATGAACTCACTATATATATAGTATATATGTATATATATATACACCTAATTTTTAAGTCCTGAAATGTTATAACGAGTTTCCCATGTCATAATGGCTACAGAATTTGTGGAATGACATGAGGGAACACACAAATCTAAATCCTAACTTTTTAGCAAGTTTCTATCGTATTAATTTTTGCCTGGCAAAAGATTTCCTTTGGTTTTAAAAATAAATTCAAACAAAGGGAGGTAACTGTGGGTTAAGATGATATGATCTAGACTAATATGCCTCCTTTCAGCTGTCTACAAAGGTGTAAATTTTTTACAAGTATGAAAATGTCCAAGAGCAGTAGAAACAAAGGCTAACAAGAGACCTGGTAGCATCTGAAAGAATTTCCGATAAATGGGAATGAACTGAGATTAAAAGCCACGGAATCTGAGTTAGAAGGCCCTGGCTGAATGGGAATGAATTAAATAAGCTTTCAGCTTTCTTTTACTGTTTGGCATAGTTAAGGAGCACAGTGGTTACACCAAACAGAAATCTGAGAATTCCCTTGCCACTTTTGTCCACAGCCATGATGTGAAAAATAAACTATGAGACAGCCAGAAATATGTCTTCTTTTTATACTCTCATTTCCACCCACTTCAACCTTTTGTATTTTCTTTCCATCCCTAACTTCCAACATGCAGTATTGGAAGAGGAAGGGAGGGTGATAGCATTTTGATCCCGAAATGTATATATACAGCCATGCAAAATACTAAGGGTAGAGGCAGACCTTCTGGGTGAGTCCCAGAAGGCCTGCACACTTCCAGTTCTGTCCCGTATTGAATTTGGACAAAGAAATGCATGAAAATGCTTCTTTGGCAAAGAATTTGGCCATCTCAACCTTAGCAGACTTATATTCTGCTCAAAAGGTCACACTTGGTGAGTTCCTGTCTGATAATACAAGCTGTATTTAGGGATGTCAAGAACAATCTTCCACCTATCTCAGACGTGAGAAGGGGAATCATGAGACATCTAAGTAGACAGTGAAGGCTGAGGATGTTGTCTGTTGACATGCCTGGGGATAGGGTAGGTGGCCTGTATTAGTTTCCTATTGCTACTTACCACAAACTTAAAGGTTTAAAGCAACACACATTTATTATCTTAATCTCAAGGTCAGAAGTCTAACATTTGTATGACTTGGCTAAATTCAAGGTGTTGGCAGGGCTGTACTCTTTGTGGAGTCTCTACGGGATAATCCTTTCCAACTCTTTTTCAAAGAAGAACTTTGCAGATATGAACTGGTTAAGGATCTTGAGGTAGATTGTTCTGGATTACCGCTTATTGGATTCTCTTTCAGGTAGACTAATTTACACGCCACAAATTCCAGGTTTTCTGTTTGTGTATTCTTTGGGGGAAGTACTATGTAGTAGGCATTTGATGGCCCCCAGAGATATTCAAGTCCTGGTTCCCCAGACCTGTGAATATGTTACCTTGTAAGAAGAACTTTGCAGATATGAACTGGTTAAGGATCTTGAGGTAAATAAGGAGAGTTAAATGTGAATTCCTATTTCTCCCCACGATAGGAAGAATAGGCACTGCTTCCCTCAGCACTCACACTGCTCCCTCACAGTATGTAGCCGGGCGAGGCTAGACAGCACTTACAGATGTATTAGATCATCTGTGGACACAAAACAGTCACAAACAGCTGGTTCTGTCTCAGACTACAAGCAAAAAGACTCAAAAGCAACCCTTCATCTGTACTCTCTCTAGACTTTCCTTGTACTTCCCTTCACTGGTTTCTCTAACTAAGATGCTTTCCCAACTTGTCCCTTTAGCTCTTCTTGTTCCTTTTTTTTTTTAATAGCTGTTGAGAACTTACACTGTACCAAGTATTACTCCAAATACTTAGTAGGTATTATCTGATTTAAATCTCTCAACAATATATAAAGTAGTATTCTTATCAGACACAAATTAGGGACACTCTCCTTCACACTCTCTCATCCCTGGTGGATTAGCAGAGCAGGATCAGATACCAGGCACAGTGCAGATACTCAATGTATTAAATAAATTGAATGAAACACCAATGTTTTATTTTTTTTTCCTGATAAGACTGAGATGGTGGGGCAGAGTTGGATATTTCTGTTTCATTTAAAATTCTTATCAGTCTCAAATCCTATCAGTAGATGTCACTTAATCGGAAGTGGAAAAGCTTGTGACTACCCTAAGAATCATCATGAAACTAATGTGTTCATCTGTCATTGGAATTGTCAATTTGTCAGTATATATACAAACACAAACCTATGACAGTCTGGAAACCCTAGCAGAACATGGAAGATAACAGCAAGGAAAAGACCCTTGTTTTAGAAAAATAAATCATAATACTTTTCCCTATTGCCATTCTTTCTTCCCATTTT
The DNA here is from genome assembly GCF_009762305.2 of Zalophus californianus. Taxonomy (NCBI): domain Eukaryota; kingdom Metazoa; phylum Chordata; class Mammalia; order Carnivora; family Otariidae; genus Zalophus; species Zalophus californianus. Next base: position 131,166,870 of record NC_045603.1, read on the forward strand.
GTTCTTCTACTGTTATTGACTTCCTGGTCTTTGGTTTCTGCATGTTTATACATACAGTGTGAATCTGAAGAAATGAGGAACAAAAACCACTTAGTGGAAGACAAACCTGGGTTCCATTCTTGGCTTTGCCAATCACTGCATGTATTTCTGTGATTCCGTGCAAGCACCTTCTTTTTTGCAACAGTTTCCTCATTTGTAAAATGGAAAGAAAATGGCCTGTATTTTTGAGGTTTGGTTTATGTTACAGAGTTGATGGCCAATTATTGCTAAATTATTTTGCTGGTATTATTTTTGATATTGCTATTCAACTCAGCATATTTGAGGATTTAATAAGTAAATATCTTGAGAGTTTTTAGAACAATGTCAGGCAAAAAAATTCATTTCATATAAGTTTTAGCTATTAGTATTTTTTAAAGCAATTTTTAGTTTATTAATCAGCTTATCTTTGCTTCATGGTTTCTGCCAGTGCTTTAAAACCAGTGTTCCCATTTCTCATCTAAGAAAGTATCTAGACTTTATACTCAATCTCACTGCTTTGTAATACTGGCATGCTTCTCCTGATATTATTTAACACCCTTGACATGACCAATTCCAGCTAAGCTCATAACATATAAAAACATCCTTCCACCTAAATAGCCTCCTGGAATTAGCTTGACCTCTGCTGACTCTCCTTTGGTCTACCATAGTGAATACCCCAGTATGACAAGACCCTAGGCTCTATGAATATTATAAAATCATAAAGCCAAGACATGATTTGATAAGTTGTTGCTCTGTGCATGAAAATACTTCTCTATGTCTCATTCTCAATCGTGATAGTCTAGAGTCGGGCATGACAAATATTTTCTGTAAAGGGACCAGATATGAAATATTTCAGACTTTGTAGGCCAGACAGGCCATGTGGCAACTGAGATACAACACAGAAGCAGCCATTAAAATATGCAAATGAATAAGTGTGGCTGTGTACCAATAAGTACTTACAAAAGTAAGTGACAGGCTGGATTTGACCCACAGACCATACCTGGCTTATCCCTGTCTTAGAGCACGCATTTTTCATCAGGGGTGATACTACCCACAGCAGGGTATAAATTGGATCTTGGGGGGCAGCAAAAATTCTTACTCTTTATGTACAAAGCATAAATGATATACATATAATACAAAAACAGATTCTGGGTTGAGTAATGTCTCCAAAAATTCATGTCTACTCAGAACCTGAATGTGACTTTATTTGGAAATAGGGTCTCTATAGGTGCAATCAAGTTAAGATGAGGTCATACTGGATTTAGGGTGGGCCCTAATCCAATGACTGAAGCATTTGTAAGAAGAGGGAAGTTTGGCTGGAGACCAGCACAATGGGAAGATGGTGTTAAAGACACACAGGGAGAATACCATATGATTGAAGTGATGCTTCTACAAGCCAAAGAATGTCGAGATCACTTGTGACCAAATAAATAAATAAATAAATAAATAAATAAAATAAAATAAAAATTAAAAAAATAAAAAGGCAAGCTAGAAAGAAGCAAGAAAGATCCTTCTCTATAACCTTCAGAAACATCATGGTCCTGCCAGCATCTTGTTATCAGATTTCTAGCCACCAGAATTTTGAAACAACAAATTTCTGTTGCTTTAAGCAATTTGTGTTAATTTTGTTACGGCAGCCTTAGAAAAGTAATACCACAGATACACAGAATATCTGTGGCATTAAAATTTCATAGGAATATGAAGGTGATTATGGGCAAATATTTTAAAAAGCTCCCAGGGGTTGATAAATTAAAAAAATATGTTGAAAATCATTGCTGTAGATGTACTGTTTTGCTGATCAGTTTGACAGGGTTTCAGACAAGAACTAGAATTTATTTTTTAAAATACTTTCTGCTTGGGCGCCTTGGTTGCTCAGTTGGTTAAGCGACTGCTTTCGGCTCAGGTCATGATCCTGGAGTCCTGGAATCGAGTCCCATGCTGGGCTCCTGGATCAGTGGGGAGCCTGCTTCTCCCTCTGACCCTCTCCTCTCTCATGTTGTTTCTGTCTCTCTCGCTCTCTAATAAATAAATAAAATCTTTAAAAAAATAAAATAAAATATTTTCTGCTTATTTAATCCCCCCATGTCCACCCCTTCAAACACCATTGATTGAATTTCATCCTGAATCCTTCTCTCTTGTTCCAACTACGGAATGATGACTTTGCAGTTCATCAGATGGATTTAACCTTTGTCTTGTTTACATTTATCCTAAGGGATGAAAACCTGGAATGATAAGAATTGAAGTGCTGATCTCAAATTAGGGAGCTTCTCAATGTCTAATACACTAAAGAATTTGGCTGTTCCAATTCTAACTTCCAACAGGAGGTGGAATGAGATATAAAAGAACCATAACAACTTCCAAATTCCAGGACACTACTGAATTTATATTCATACTATCAGATTATGAACTAAGTTCTGAGAGCTCAATATTTCTAAGCCTAATTTAGAGAACAAAGCTGAAGCCTGGAGATGCTAAGAAAATTCCTCAAAGTTATAAAGGTCTGAATTGTCAGGTGTGGATCTGACACAGGTTATTGTATTTTTAATACTGTGTTACTTTGTATCTGAGGCCCACAGGAAAGAAGAATATAGGGGAACCACACCTAAATCTGCCATCACAGAGGTTATGACTCTTACTTAGATGCTCATACCAGAATGAATGATACTTGGAGGGTGAAAAACAGAGCTTCCATACTTAGAAATTATCCCTTTTTAAAAAGATTTTATTTATTCATGAGCTCAGAAATTATCTTGATAGGTCAGCCAGAAACTACCTGATGGCCAGCCACCTATGCAGGTGGGAAACACCTCACTCCAAATGTCCCAGATTGAGCTATCTTGGGCTTAACTCCTGAAAATTCCCATCTCTCATATCACCCTCCTATGTCCCCAAAACGACGGCATGTTTTATTTAATAAATGTTAAGAATCTTTAATATGCAGGAACTCTTCTAGGGCTTGTAGAAAGGCCAAAAAAAAAAAAAAAAAAGGAAAAAACCTGGGTTCTCCTGGAGCTTATATTATAGTCAGAGTGGAACAGACAGACAATAAATAAGTAAAAATATAGAGCATACCATAGGGTGCTATGAGGTGGTTAAGAGCACAGAAGAAAATGCATGGCTCCCACACATACGTGTATGACCTTAGTCGAGTCACCTCTGTGTACTTCAGTTTCTGCATTTGTAAAATGAAAAGAGTACCAGAACTTGCCAAATAGGATGGTTGGAAGGACTGGTAGAGGGGACACACTACTATCTCAGCCTGGAACACACACCTCATTAACTCTTCCCATATGAAGAGAAACAAAGCCAGAGGTGGCACATGGTGGAGGTGGGGATGGCTGAGGCTGAGGAAACTCTGGTTTGCGATCTTGCCTCTGTCACTTACTGTTACCTTGGAAATATCTAACCTCTCCTGAGTCTTTGTTTTTGTGTTTTTTTGTTTCGGTAGGATATAAAACAGAACTATGACTACTAACCATGTGGATTTGAGAAAGAATGGGATGCAGGTTTGAGATGTAAACTCAGAGTTAGGTTAAAGCTCAAAGTGGCATGGACACAGAAAATGGAACTCATGACTCTTTGTTTTCTTCTTTATCCCTCAGCCATGCTTGACAGGGAGGACTTTCCCAAAGTCCTAGATGGAGAAGACTGGCAGCATTCCCATGTGGCCCAAATCTCTCTAAAGAAATGTCAAAGGACTTGAGATCAGCGCTGGTCTTTTACTCTTGCCATTTAATAGGGCTCTCCTCTCCAAATAATACTCTTTAAGAGTATCATTAACTATCTCTATTTGTGGATAATTTGCGTCTTGCAGTATGTCTCAGCTCAGGCTGCTGTAACAAGTATACCTTAGATTAAGTGCCTTAAACAAGAAACATTCATTTATCACACCTCTGGTGGCAGAGAAGTCCAAGATGAGAGAGTCGAGTCGGCAGATCCATTCTCTGGTAAGAATACTTCCCAGTTTGCAGATGGCCATCTTCCTCTTGTATCCTCATATGGTGCAGTGGAAACAAGCTCTCTAGTAGCTTCTTTAAGAGCACTAATCCCAAGAGGGCTCCACCCTCATGACCTAATTACCCCTCTAAGATCCCCGCCTCCAAATAGCCTCACATTGGAGATGGCGGTATCAAATATGATCAGGCTGGTGAAGAGATCAGTGCCACACACTACATTTTGAGCATATTTTGGTCTGTTAGAAGAAACTGCCTCCCAAAATTTTAAAGAAAGAAAAACATATATGTACAAAGAAGATGGTGGGATCAATAAAAGAGTTTTTTGGGGGGGACACAAGCATTCTTTCCATAGCACATATCCCTATGAACCCTGGCTCCACATTCACAACCATATCATCAAGCATTATATGAGCTTTAATTCTTATCCATAACCTTAAAATGACATAACATGACTCCCAGAGATTAATCTTGGGGAGACCTCAACCACACTACCTGTTACTTCAGAGTAGTGACAAGTGGATTCACCTATAAGTCCTTGCTAAAATTCCACTATTCTTTATTTTTTCCCTAAACAAGTGAACATACTTCTTTTTAAAAGTACCTATTTGCCAAGTCAGTACTTTTTGTACCAAAGATACTGTTATCCTTTGATATAATCATTTCTTGTTAAGTCTAGAATCAGAAAATCAGCAATTATGCCTTTTTCTATCTAAGTGGAATGAGGTCATATGTTTAAATAATAATAATGACAAAAACATAATTCATCAGTCCACAGTTGGTTCTCAATGAAAAAAAAAAGCAACCTACTCTGTCTTTGTTTAAACATCTTCATCAAATTACATAAGGTGAAAAAACAAGCCAGAAAAGATATGGACGGTTCTGTTCTATGTAACACTTAACAAATTTTCAAATACCTATCTAAATAAATCTTTGGAATTTTTCTTAACCATTCCATAATAGAACCTTCTGGAATTAAGCATATCTATATGAGGCATCATGCTATGACTCTGTTGAAATCAATTTTACATATACACATACACAAATATACACATACACAACTGACCGAGCCACTGACTGAGAGCCTATAAAGTATGAGAAATTCTCTTTTGACAGAGAACTACCTATTTTAAGAGTTTTTTTTTTAAGTTTTATTATTGAGGTAGAGTTGACATACAATGTTAGTTTAGGTGTGCAACATAGTGAGTCAACAATTCAATACTCGGGCTCCTGGGTGGCTCAGTTGGTTAAGCAACTGCTGTTGGCTCAGGTCGTGATCCTGGAGTCCCGGGATCGAGTCCCGCATTGGGCTCCCTGCTCGGCAAGGAGCCTGCTTCTCCCTCCAACACTCCCCCCTCTCATGTACTCTCTCTCTCTCATTCTTACTCTCTCAAAATAAATAAACAAATCTTAAAAAAAAAAAAAACAATTCAATACTCTACTCAATGCTCACCACGATAAATGTAGTTAACATCTGTCACCATGAACAATATTACAATATCATTAACATATTCCCTATGCTGTACTTTTCATCCTTGTCACTTATTTTATAACAGGAAATTGCGACCTCTTAATCCTTTTCCCCCAAGATTTAGTAAATATACATAATGGAATATTACTCAGTCTTAAAAAAGAATGATCTTACCATTTGCTACAGCATGGATGGAACTAGAAGGCGTCATGTTAACTGAAATAAATCAGTGAAAGACAAATGCCGTATGATTTCACTTACTGTGGAATGGGAAACAGACTAACAAAACAAAAAAGAAAAGAAAGAAAAGAAAACAGAAAGAGACTCACAAAGACAGATGAGAAAGTTGTGGTAGCCAGAGGGGAGAGCATTGGAGGGATGTGAAAATTAGGGCAAAAGGATAAAGATAAAGCAACTTCCTGTTATAAAATAAGCTACCTGTTAATATAGTTAAGGCTTAGGCATTTATTGAATTTCTTAAGATTTATTACTTTCATATTATGTGGGTTCTTTTTTTTCAAATTTTACCAACTTTTATGACTTTATGTTTAAAAAGACGGCTATCCAATTCTGAAGGATGCCCATTTCCTTCAACCACTTCAATAAGTTTAACAGAATCTTTTCCTCAGCCGCCATTTTGATTCTGTGTTGACAGTGCCCGGTGATTTGTGATGCAGGTAACCGTGGCTGGGCCATTAGGACAACTTAGGTATAAATGCTTTAGGCTGTTAGCATCAGAAGATCCCATAAAGAGAGAAGCAGGCAGGGGGGCATCTTTCTTGATATCAAAAGAACTGTGGGGTTAGTCTACTGCTGGTCTTGATTGAGCATCTCAATAATGCCACCAGGGCTGGCAGTCTTTGTATCCTTGAAGGTCTGCTTTTAGTATTCGTGGAGGTCACAAGATAGCTGCAAAGCTCCAGACACCACCTTTGTGTTCAAATTCAGATTACGGGAAAAGGAATAGCACCAACACATTCCTCCTGCATGGTCAGAAAATTAAAAGCCTTTCCAGAAGGCCTCCATTTCATTGGCCACAACAGAAATCCACACAGCAACACAGATTAAAAGTCACAGTAAATCATCATGGAAGGCCAAATATGATGTAGTAGATATTCTTTAGAATTCTCTTGTTTTAATTTTATGTGTACATTTACTGTAAGAGTTTTCTATACATTCATGTTCCCATCAATATGGTCACTACAACAGTATGCTCCTGGATAAATGGAATGGAGGAATGTTTTTCTGTGTTTCTGTTGGTTTGTTCTGCAAAATGCCTAGCTGGGTAACAGCTGCAATGAAGCTTTTTATAAAATGTTGATATTTAATAGTAAAGAATAACTGGATTTGTTCACTATATTCAAAAGTCATATCACTAAGTTTATTTAGCATAACCAGATATTTCACTTGCTGGAAAGAGCCAACTCACATTTCATAGAAAGGTTATAGTCGAAATCTGTACTCTCTCCTAGAGGATTCATTTATTAATTCATTTGATAAATATTTATTATTTATATCATGGAAAATATGTCCATTTCTGGGAATAAAACTGCGTAATAGGTGGTCTCTGATTTTAAGGAGCTTATATTCTTGGAAGCTCCATGAGGGCAGAAATTTTTACACTTACACCGTGTTTTTAACAGTGAGAATAGATGTTCACCTTCTTAGCTACCATGCTTTTTAAATATAACTTTTCATATTATAATTATATGGTACATATATGTATATATTACATATTTATATATGTTCTATATAAAATATGTAATTAATAGACCATATTATGTATTTTTAAAAGAAACTTTGAAAATATATAATGTCCTAGCCCTAAATCTGATCATTTAAATCAGGATGTTTGGGGGTTGGACCTGGACATTGCTATTTTTTTAAAATTCCTTCTGTGGTTCAAGAACTGCTATTCTAGGAGAGAAGAAAAGTGAGTACACACAACTTGTCTAAATACCATTTTAGATTCTTTATACTCTCATTTACTCATCACAAAAACCCTATAATAGCGGTATTCTTACTATTTTAAAGACGAAAAAACTGTGACTAAAAGAGATTACATAACTTGAACAAAGTCATGTAGATGGAATGTTTTGGAGATAGGATTTGAACTGGACAGTCTGCCTCTTGTTCAGTATGTTATACTATTATGTGCGTGGCACATTATAGCCACTCAGTAAGTACTTGTGTAAATGAATGTATCAAAGTAGAAACAACAAATAATTAAATCCAAACGACCTTCAAGAATGTAAGAATGGTACATACCATTACAGAGATGGGTGTATAATGATAGGCTGGGGAAGCCATCTATATTGGTTTAAAACACAAATCAGGGCTCAAGGACTAATTAAAGAATTTTCAGTACCTAGGCTTGCCTTTTTATTCCTTTCCTTAATGATTTCAAATAGTGACAATTGGCATTTAGAAGGAATAGAGTTCACAGTTTTATACAGTAGAAGCTCATGTTGAAAACTTTACAATATGGATATACCCACGAATCTCACTTCCTCATGGGGTCTTCCTAGTTTTTTAAGACTTAATGATACTCCAAGTGCTATTTGAGGAAAAGAAATAAAAAAAAGCAAAGGTGTTATTGCTTTAAAAAAAAAAATTCTTGGGTGCCTGGGTGGCTCAGATGGGTAAGCATCTGCCTTCGGCTCAGGTCATGATCCCAGGGTCCTGGGATAGAGTCCCGCATCAGGCTCCCTGCTCCTTGGGAGCCTACTTCTCCCTCTGCTTCCCCCTCTCTCTCTCTCTGTCTCTCGCGAATAAATAAAAATTAAAAAAAAAATTCTTGAATGAGAAACGTGGGAGATAATTTTTTTAAAGATTTTATTTTTAAGTAATTTCTATACCCAAAGTGGGACTCGAACTTACAACCCTGACATCAAGTCACATGTTCCACTGACTGAGCCAGCGAGGCACCCCACTTTTTATAAATCAACAGAAAATAATTCTAAGCCAAAAGAATAGCATAAGTACAACAAAAAGTATGTGAACAAATAGCATTTTCAGAGAAAAATGCAAGAACTTTGAGATGACTGAAAGGTTAATCACTGATGCCATGCTTGCAGAGTTCAGAGCAGTACCTAGGGAGATGCTCCCCTGGCCCTGGACCTGAAGAGTGCAAACTCTTCAATCTCTTTACCATTCTACTTTCAATGAGGCTAGCTACTGAAGGAGAGAATTTATGGGAGGCACATGGCACTCCATATTTCCCCAGCTCTTGAGGTAAACATTCATCCTTGCCAAGCAGAGAAACACAGGATCTAGTGTTTATGTCAGAAATGTATTATATAATAACAATCAGTTCTTGGCTTTCTGCAACACCCATTTAGTCCGTCAGCACTTATTGCACAAATTTAAATAGAGATTATGCAAGTACCTACCATACGAGGATGCCAACATAAATTCCATGGTGTTTCTCAAAGCAGAGTAGTACCAGAAAAGGAATGGCTGTCAATTTAATTGCATTAAAACTGGTCCCTTTGGAATATTTTATTGGAAATAAAAAGGAAATAAAATGGTATTATCTTTGTTTTTTGGCAGAATTGCATATTATAGAAACAATTTACCACTTATGAGAAAAGACCCAAGCCAATTTCAGAGTATGTCAAAGATAGTAAATACCGGAACTTAAATCTAAGTTCCATAAAATGGTCAGGGAAGAATATAGAGAACATCAAATTATAGACTATACTGGATAGGAAATGAGTCCTTCTACTAATTAAATTCTGTGTCTGTGGCAAAAGCAATTTGTTCTTTGAAAAGGTATAAAGGACAACTAATCAACATCTATTTGCCCTTTTTACTCTTCTGACCATTGGTAATTTTTTTCTTCCAGTATGCTGTCTCTGAAAATATGTTTTACAGATATAATGGTTTACAGTTGCACCTTAGCATCGTAACACAGCACACAGACTTGCCAGTGTGCATCAAAATGGTATTTTACTTCCACTTCTTAGGGTCTCTTTCTGAAATCAAACATAAGTGCATTCTTCATCTGTCTTCAGTAAAGCATTTAAGCTATGTAGGTGCAGACTCACCAAGGAATTTCATGATAGAATGATAAGAACATCAAAAGGTTAGGCTCCACTTTTTTTCATAATACCCTCAAAGATTTTCTTCATCTACAAAATACCATCTCATAAAGAAAGCAAGCTCAATGGCTCAAGCAATAGGTTATGCTCTTGCACTGCCCTCAAAATATGAGGAACTAGCAGACAAATGCAGTAGCAATAACTTATTTTAAAGCATGGATAACATGTGATTTTCTTGCATTTTTTCCAAAAGAAAAAAATCAGCTTGGGCATGGAATTGAAAGCTTTTTCTCTTGTTGGAAATACAATGTAGAAATTGAGTCAGGCATGTGCCAACTAGGACATAGCCCAACTCATAGGTATACAGCTTCCTTTTTTTTTTCACAAGGCCAGATGATAAAAAATATATATTAATACATTAACATTAAACATAAATATATACATACATACATCTCTCTCTCTATATATATATGTATATATATGTATATATATATATGTATTTGCAAATTCTACCAAAGATGGCTGTCATGTTATTTCATAAAAGTGCCTGATTTGTCCTCTTTCTGAAGGGTGAGGTGTCCCTTATGGTTGGATGATTACAATATGTGTTGAGAGTTGAGAGTTGAATAAAAGAAAATTTTATGCACACCATGCCTTTGACTTCAAATTCCATTTTCTAACCCCTGAAATTTCAGTGAAAAATGTTCTTTCTCTCCTGTGCTGTCAGGGAAACCTTGCTGCAGTTATGTTTCTAACTCCTGGTACTGCTTCAGTGACAGGGTCTTGCTGATGGAATCATTCTAACTGGACTGGAAGGCATGGCCCCTGAGCCTCTGTGCTCATTTGCTTGGTGACCCCTCAATGAAGGGTGATGAATTGCCTGTTACTTTTCAAGTTTCTCAGAGACAGAGAGACTACCATAAGCTCTCGGGAGATGGTTTTAAGTGAAGTTATTTTAAAATCACCATTACTAGTTTATGGAAAATGAGTTTTACATAATTGTATCCATTCATAGTATACCAGCCTAGGTCGTTTCTCTAATGGGAGAGTTTATGTATGTGCACACACACACAAATAGCTTTGTTTTAGTAATGCTTAGTAGTAGTATTTCAAATAGGAACAGACATAATGTAGATAATGGTTTTGTGACAAACAATTCCTTCCAATTGGCAACACAGGTAATTTATTTTAGGAACAGTGGACCATGTCCACTATATCATACATCCCCACTGGAATGAAAGCCTCCAACAAGAATGTAACTTGGAAGATATTAGAAGTTGTCCTGTCTTATTTACCGTTGTACCAGCAGCACCTAGAACAGCAACTGGCACACAGTAGGTGCTCAGTAATTTTATGTTGAATCAATGATAACAGAATTCTTTAAATGAATTATAAAATCCTTCATTAAACTATTTGGGCATATTTTTGGCATTACTTGATTTATTTTTCCTTCTATGACAGTTAGCACTTACAATTAAGTTCTTATGGTCAAATACGGCCATGAAAAATATTTCTCTCAGTCTTTTGTCTTTTTGATTATTAAAATTCTCATTAAAATACATGCTAATTTCTAACAACAAGAAGAAATTAAAATAAGTGAAGAATAATACATATTACTTTTAGCGTATTCTACAGACAAATATTGTCTTTTACTATAGAGCTGTAGCTGATAGCCCAGCTTTAAGATAATTCCTAAGTGGGCTTATGGGAAGATGGCAAAGTAGGAAGACCCTGGACTCACCTTGTCCCACAGATACACCTAGATAATACCCACACTGGTGTAAATAACCTAGAAAACAACCTGAAGACTGGCAGAACAGACTGTCCACAGCTAAATGTAGAGAAGAGACTTCATCAAAGAGGGCAGGAAGGGTAGAGATGCAGTTGGGAGCCAAACTGACCCACAGGACTGTCCACAGGAGGGAGGGACACTGAAAGCAGCTAGAGGGAACAGGAGCAGATCCTATCCCAGGGACCCCAGGCACAGGGGACACACACTGGAAAGACAAAAACCCATACCATTTGGCCTCACAAGTTTGTACAATCAGTGGGGATCAACACTGGGAACTTTAAAAATTACAAGTTCTGCTCTGGGAGAGCCAGAGAGTGACTGGAAACTGAATTCCCTGCCTTTGAAGAGACAGCACAACCAGTAGCCCCTCAGAGATACAGCACAGAAGAAATGGTTTTAAATATGCCTGAGGTATACAGAAAGGATATTTATTTACTGATTTCAGAACTTGTGCTAGAGAGGGGCACCTGGGTGGCTCAGTTATTAAGTATCTGCCTTCGGCTCAGGTCAAGATCCCAGGATCCTGGGATCAAGCCCTGCACTGGGTCCCTGCTCAGTGGGAAGCCTGCTTTTCCCTCTCCCACTCCCCCTGCTTGTATTCCCTCTCTTGCTGTCTCTGTCAAATGAATGGATAAAATCTTAAAAAAAAAAAAGCTCATGTTATTAAAAAAAAAAAAAGAACTTGTGCTAGACAGGCAGGGATCTTTAGCAGACTTCTCCAAGAACAAAAGAACTGGCAGTCACCATTTCCTTTCCCCACCTCCCTCCCCACTGCTCCCCCACCAGACCTAGATACAGGCACACATGTGGGATCCAACAGGAACCAGCGCAGCTCCAAAACTGTCCATCTAGCTTGCAAATAGCAAGCCCAGCCCCTGTGCTCTTCTTCAGACCTGTGCCTATCAGCCTGCCCTCAGTAGCTGTCCAAAGGGGCTCCAGGATGTCCTCCCTACCACAGCAGACTGGCACAGAACTTGCTAACACCATGTAGTCTGCCCCTCCAACCTGCCCTTGGCTAGAGTCCATCCAAAGCAGCATCACAAGCATGGCATTGTGCAAGCAGCCCCAACAAAAGCTAGCATCACTCCAAAGTGAATCCTGCCCCAGAGAGTGGAGATGAACACACATACACACAAGTTCAACTTTGGCCTCAGCAGTGGGCTGGGGGCAGACATCTGGTCTGACTGAAGGTCCCACCCCAAAACAAAAGCTTCTCAGGGGACAATACAGGAAAAGTGCCCTGCAGTTAGGTGCTCCTACATCACTGGCAAATGCCTGGTCAGGTTTAACTTTAGCCCAAGGCAGCCTCAGACTGGCCCACCAACAATACAGGAACCAAACACTGCCTAACGATAGACAAACAGAGCCATTACAAATGACTGGACTGAAGGAAAAAGTGGCTCAGCTACAAGAGCAGGGCACATGCAACACACACAGAGGATACCCTCAAAGCACCAGATTCTGGTGAACAGGGGATAGGATACAGCAGGGCACTACAAGACCTCTTCTTCAAAAGGTCACTACTTGCAAGAACAGGAAATGTAGCTGACTTTCCTAACACATGGAAACAGACACAGAGAGTTAGATAAAATGAGGAGACTGAAGATTATGTTCCAAATGAAAGAACAGGATAAAACCACAGCAAGAGACCTAAGCAAAATGGAGAAAAGAAATATGCTTCTTAGAGAATTTCAAGTAATGACCATAAAGATATTAACTAGTCTTGAGAAAAGAGTGGAGGATCTAAGTGAGACCCTCAACAAAGAGATAAAAAACATAAAGAGAACCACTCATAGATGCAGACTTATTAACTGAAATTAAAAATACATTAGAGGAATAAATAGTAGACTAGTGGAAGTAGAAGAACGGATTGGTAAACTAGAAGACAAAGTAATGGAAAGCAATCAAGCTGAACAGTATAAAGAAAAATGAGTAATACAAAAATGAAACTAGATTAACGGAACTTAAGTGTAACAGCATTTGCATTATAGGGATCCCAGAAGGAGAAGAGAGAGAAAAGGGGGCAGAAAAATCATTTGAAGAAATAATATCTGAAAACTTGAATGTGGAGGAAGGAAACAGAAATCCAGACTAGGAGGCATGGAGAGCCCCAAATAAAATCAACTCAAGGAAGGCCACACTAAGACACATGCAATAATTAAAATGGCAAAAAATCCTGATAAAGAGAGAATTTTAAAAGCAGCAAGAAAAAAGAAGACAGTTACTAACAAGGGAAACCCCATAACGCTGCCAGATTTTTCAGCAGGAATGTTGAAGGCCAGAAGGAAGTGGCATGATATAGTCAAAGTATTGAAAAGGAAAAAATGTTCAGTCAAGAATACTTTATCCAGCAAGGCTATCATTCAGAATAGAAGAAAAGATAAAGAGTTTCCCAGACAAACAAAGTTAAAGGATCTCATAACCAGTAATCCATCCCTATAAAAAAATGTTACAGGGGAAGCTTTGAGTGGAAATGAAAGATTATAATAAAGAGTAAGAAAAGTAGGAAGCACAAAATAGTGAAAATAAGTATATCTGTAAAAATCAGTCAAAGGACTCACCAAATTAAAGGATGTAAAGTATGACAATATAAGCCCAGAACATAACAGGGAGAAGAGTAAACAATTAATGCTTTTAGAATGGGTTCAAACTTAAGTCGTCATCAACTTAATGTAGACTGCTACATGAATAAGATGTTATATATATGCCTAATGGTAATCACAAATCAAAAAACAGTAATATATATTAGATATACAAAAAATAAAGAACAGGAATCCAATTATATCACTAAAGAAAGCCAGCAAAGTGCAAAAGAAGAGAGCAAGAAAGGAATAGAGAAGAACTACAAAATAGTCATAAAACAAGTAACAAAATGGCAATAAGTACATACCTATCAATAATTGCTTTGAATGTAAAGGGGCTAAATGATCCAATCAAAAGACATAGGGTAATGGAATGAATAAAAGAGCAAGACCCATCTCTTTATTACCTACAAGAGACTCACTTCAGACCTAAAGACACATGTAGATTGAAAGGGAAGAGATGAAAAAGCAATCATCAAGCAAATGGAACTGAAAAGAAAGCTGGAGTAGCATTAATTGTATCAGATACAATAGACTTGTAACAGGAGACAAAGAAGGATACTACATAATCATAAAAAAAACAGTCCAACAAGAAGATACAATTGTAAAAAGTTATGCACCTAACATGGGAGCATGCAAATACATAAAGAAGCTAATAAAAAAGAATAAAGGAAGGAATCAAGTAATAAAATAATAATAGGGGGCTTAACACCCCAGTTAAATCAATGGACAGATCATCCGAACAGAAAGTCAACAAGAAACTGGCTTTGAATGACACATTGGACCACATGCATCCAAAAGTCATATTCATATTCCATCCCAAAAGAGCAGAATGTACATTATCTTCAAATGCACATGAAATATTCTCCAGAATAGATCACATGTTATTCCACAAACAAGTCTCAACAAATTCAAAAAGATTGAAAATCATACTGTGCATGCTTTCCAACCACAACACGGTGAATGTCAAACGCAAGAAATAAATCTGAAAAGAATACAAATACACAAAGGTTAAATAACACTCTACGAAACAATGAATGGGTCAACCAAGAAATCAAAAAGGAGATCAGAAACACATCCAGATAAATGAAAATAAAAATACAGCAGTCCAAAATCTTTGGGATGCCGCAAAAGCAGTTCTTTTTTTCTTTTTTTAAGATTTTATTTATTTATTTGAGAGAGACAGCACGAGAGTGGGGAGGGTCAGAGGGAGAGGCAGACTCCCCACTGAGCAGGGAGCCCAACGCAGGACTCGATCCCGGGACTCCAGGATCACGACCTGAGCCAAAGGCAGTCGCTTAACCAACTGAGCCACCCAGGCGCCCAGCAAAAGCAGTTCTAAGAGGCAACTTTATAGCAATACAGGCCTACTTCAAGAAACAAGAAGAATCTCAAGTAAACAATCTAACTTAACACCTAAAGGAGTTAGGAAAAGAAGAAAAAAAATAAAACCCAAACACCAGCAGAAGGAAAGAGATATTAAAGGTTAGGATTTTCGTAAATGAAAGAGAATCTAAAAAACAACATGACAGGTCAATGAAGCCAGGAGCTGGTTCTTTGAGAAGAGTAATGGAATTGATGCACTGAGTCTTTAGCCAGATTCATCATTAAAAAGATGATTGGGGGGAGGCTCAAAAAAAAAAAAAAAAAAAACAAGATCAGAATGACCAGCACCACAGAAATACAAAGGATTATAGGAGAATTTCTATGCCAACCAATTGGACAACCTAGAAGAAACGGATAAATTCTTAGAAACATATAACCTCCCCAAACTGAATTAGAAAGAAAGAAAATTTGAGCAGACCAATTATAAGCAATGACATTAAATCAGTTATCAAAAAACTCCCAACAAAAGTACAGAATCAGATGGCTTCACAAGTTAATTCTACCAAACATTTAAAGAAAAGTTAGTACTTATTCTTAAACTATTCCAAAAAAATAGAAGAGGAAGGAAAGTTTCCAAAGTATTTCTATGAGGCTGGCATTATCCTGCTACCAAAACCAGATGAAAACACTACAGAAAGAGAGAATTACAGGCAAATACCTCTGATGAACACAGATATACAAATCTTCAACAAAGTATTAGCAAACTGAATTCAACAATACATTAAAAAAATCATTCACCATGACCAAGTGGATTTATTCCTGGACTGCAAGGGTGGCTCAATATTCAGAAATCAATCAACATAATGCATCACATCAACAAGAGAAGAGATAAAAACCATATGATCTAGGGGCATCTAGGGGGCATAATTGGTTAAGCATCCAACCCTTGATTTCAGCTCAGGTTGTGATCTCATGGCCGTGTTAACTTCTTGTTAATGTGCAGCATTGTTTTAGGCACCAGTAATACAATAGTAAACAAAATGGGTGAGTGGTAAGGCTTTTGCAAGGCTTACAACTAAATAAAGTGGCCAAGATAAGTGACTTCTGAGCAGAGACTTGAAAGAACCTGAGAAAATTGAAACAGTAAGTCATGTCAATAACTGGGGGCTGGTGGTGGGGGAGGGGGATATTCCAGACAGTGGAAGGACCAAGTGTGAGGCCCCAAAGCAAAAACATGCTAGTGTTTGTAAAAGTAAGGGGGCTAAGATGTCTGGAGCAGAACGAAAGATGAGTGAACCTCAGAAAAAGAGCTCAGAGAGACAACAGAAGCCATAAATATAGTAAAATGTGGTTAGATTTTGGACATTTTTTGACAGTAGAGCTGACTTCTTTTTTTACGAGAGAGGGCACACCCCAAGGAGACGCGTGGGACCGGCAGAGGGAGAGGGAGAGAGAATCTTAAGCCGACTCCCTGCTGAGTGGAGCCAGATGCAGGACCTTGAGATCATGGCCTGAGCTGAAACCAAGAGTTGGACACCCAACTGACTGCATCACCCAGGCACCCTGAGCTGATAAGTTTAAAAGAAAAAGAGGAATCCATGGTTTTTGGCCTCTATCCTGGAAAGATGGACTTGACATTAATTGATATGGAAAAAACTACATGTGGACTAAATGTGAGTGGTAGATTTCTGATAGATTGAATGCAGGAGGTTGTGAACCAGCAAAGAATATGAAACTCAGTGGATATTTGCAAAACTAAAGAGGATCTAAATCTATGGAGAATTTTGTTACATTCACTCCAGTGGATATAATAAACAGTGTAAAAAACCATCAAAGTAATATTTTCAAATTATTTACATTGATCATTGAACTATTAAAAACACCAGAAGACTGTGTAATATAAAATTAGCTAATCTATATAAACCAAACTTTGTTATTAATACACCTCATAAAACACCCATATACTCCCTTTCAGTCAGGGTAGAGGCCCACATTATCTTAATAATCAAACTGGAAGTCTGTGATGACTCAGTAGACGCTGGATGTACAGATGTTTGTGTTTCTCAAACTCATAGATTAGATTATTCAATAATTTGAAAGTAAGTTTCAAACATGATAATTCTTGTCTCTGAGGGACTTCAGAGTGTATTTCCTTAGAATAAGGCCAGTCTTCTATATAACCATAAAATCATTATCACAACCAAGATATGTAAAAATATTATAGAAATATTATCCAATATACACCCTATATTCAAATCAGTTATGCAAAATTATCTGTTTATTGCTTCAATCTAGGCTACAGTCATGTACCCCTCTTTACTTTTGGACTTTAATCCGATCAACAAATCTGCTGCTTAACGGCGCTGAAATTTCTGTAGTGCCCAGAAAAGCTGTCTTATAGAATGCCTTTGGATTTGTCTGATTATTTCCTCATAATTCTTCCCAGGCTTATATTCTGGCAAGAAGACTACAAAGGTAACATACTTCCCAAAGCATCCTATCAGGAGACACGATACTGGTTTGTTCCATTAATGACAATAGTAAGTGCCAATAAGAAATGGTAAAGATAGCACCTGTCAGATTTTAGACTTTTAAAAGTACCTTTTCCTTTTCTATTTAAAACATTTATAGATTGATACTCTCATGGTGTGTGAATATTTTCTTACCCCATGACTGTTCATCCAATGCTCTTGGCAAACACGTGATTATGTGAATCATATTTTAGGTTAGCAATTGAACAAAGTGATTTTCTAATTCTGTCATTCAATCTGTATTTATTAACTGGCATTTCTCTCCTTTCTCTTTGACTCTATCACTGTAGACTTCTGTGCTATAACCCATTAATATCACAATATTGTTATTTTTTTTCATGCTCAATTTGTCAGAAAGTTGAGTATTGGGGGTCCCTTCTAACTGGCTCCTGCTCGCTCGACATCTCCCCATCAACTGCAAATCGTATCTCCAAGATTCATCTTGACATGGAACAAGCTATTCTCCAACAGTCCCAGAATCCTTGTAAGAGAGAGATTTGGCTTAGAAATCATGATCTAGACTTGTTTATTAGATCTTGTAGAGTGAGTAATCACGACTGAGATTGATGCCCTGTGATGCCCTCACAGTAGGGCTCTGTGAACAGAGCTAAGAAATTGAGTTCTAAGAAATTGTAGGTTCATCCTGATATCTCAACATCAAATCATACACCGTACAATTCTTCCTCAGCATTCCAGCTTTGAATCTTCCTTCTCCCATAGCAAAATATCACTAGATTCTCTTATTCACTGTATGTTAAAATATACACAAAATAGTTCCAGAATAATGCATGGGTTATGTAGAAAAGTGTTATTTAACTCCTGAATATTTGATGATTTTTTTTTTCAGATAT
Organism: Zalophus californianus; assembly: GCF_009762305.2. NCBI lineage: Eukaryota > Metazoa > Chordata > Mammalia > Carnivora > Otariidae > Zalophus > Zalophus californianus. The sequence goes on from NC_045603.1 coordinate 131,185,437, forward strand.
CATTTTGTTATCTCAAGGACCACAACCTAAGTTGCCTCTTTCTGAAAACAGGTGTTTTGTATTTTCCCATAAGCAGTTGTTTAGGGGGGAGCCTTGGTGGCTCAGTCGTTAAGCATCTGCCTTCAGCTCAGGTCATGATCCCAGAGTCCTGGGATCGATTCCCGCATCGGGGTCCCTGCTCCACGGGAAGCCTGCTTCTCCCTCTCCCACTCCCCCTGCTTGTGTTCCCTCTCTTGCTGTGTCTTTTTCTGTTAAATAAATAAATAAAAACTTAAAAAAAAAAGCAGTTGTTTAAGGTAAGAGATACCAGTTAACATGATCACAAGTAGTCTTTTAATACGAATATTTGGATTTAATATTTTAAATACTTTTTGAATATGTAAACATCTACAAATTTCAAAATTCAAAGCCACAGAAAATGTAAACAGGTAAGAATCACTGCGATCCCTATTATGTCTTTTTCCTAATTATCCCCCATAGGTTACCATTCTTATTAGTTTTTGGGTTATCATTAGTTACTATTTTATTTTTTATAAATATCAGCAAATAATGCACTTTAAAAAAATTCTGTTTTTTCTTCACAAATTTCACATACTTTATAAGATCTTTGCATTTGTGCTGTTTGGTTAGCAATGCATGGAGATATTTTTCATTTCATCACTCTCTGTATCTTTCTCTCTCTCTTTACATTTGCATAATATTCCATTGCTGGTATGTGCCCTAGTTTATTCAACTAGTGCCTCTAGTATTTTGCTTATACAAATAATGCTCTGTATGTCATTTTGTGTTTGTGGAGAAGTATCTTCAAATACATTTCTAGAAGTGTGTTTTCACTTCCAAAGGTGAATGCAAAACCAGTTTTGTTATATTTTACCAAATTCCTTTCTATAGAGGTTGTATTATTTTGCAGTCCTATCGGGGAAGTATGCCAGTGCCTATGTACTCATTGTATTTTAAGGATTTTTCTTCATACTTTATGGGAAAATAATTTATTATAAAATGTATTATATAACTCATTTAAAAAGACAAGCAAGCAAAAGTAGCCAGGAAATCATTGAAAAATAAATGATGAAGTAGAGCACTAACAAGTATTAGACCATATGCATCCTCTGTCATTTAAAAAGTTTGGTTCTGGGGCACCTGGGTGGCTCAGTCATTCAGCGGGGACCTGCTTCTCCCACTCCCACTCCCCCTGCTTGTGTTCCCTCTCTCGCTGTCTCTCTCTCTCTGTCAAAGAAATACAAAATCTTTAAAAAAATAAATAAAAAGTTTGGTTTTGTCACATGAATAGACAAAGAGGTCTCTGTGTAAGCAGTGACCCTCAAAGAGGAAGATGTGTATATCCTGCTGTTAACACTACTCCTTCAAGTCCACCAGAACTAAATTGTTTTCACGTGTACAAGAATGTTCAAAGCAATGTTATATGAAATAGCCAAAATCAAGAAACATCCAAAGTGTACATTACAATAAAAATGCTTAAAATTTATATAATTTTGTGCAGCACAGAAAGTGAATGAGCACACATTCATACACGAAATAACATGGATGAAGCTTGGGAACGATAATTCAAACAATGTTGAATGAAAAACTTCTAAACTCAAAAGACTCTGATAGCATAACATTTTTATAAAACTGAAAACAAAGAAAATAAAATTGTATATGATTTAAGTTGTGTAATGCTTATTGATTTTTTTTTTTTAACCATAGCTGGGAAATAGTACATACAAAACCCAGAACAGTGGTCACCTTAAGGAAAGGGAAGGCACTGTGAAGAAAATCTATAGTTTCCTTGACATAGATGATGACTGAGTTATTAAATTCCATGGTAGTTCTTCCTAGTAGGCTTTATTATGATGATTCATAATTTTTACATATAATATGTAATGGACACTGCCAGTGCTTTGCCCATCTCTCTTCAGATCCCATTCACTGTTTTTGTTTCTTTTTTAGGCTTTTCTATCTTATTGATTATAAAAGCTCTTAACTATACTGCTTTTAGATGATTGTCATTAGCCTAATAGAATCACTTCAGCTCTATGCACAGAGAACCAACAGTACCTGCAAGTTCATTTCTACCTGGGGTGGCCCTTACCTAATGAAGAGAAATCAATGAAGAGTGAAATAGTTCTGTTGGACATTTCTTCCCTATCTCCTTTGCTAGCTCTATCTCATATTCCTGTCTTCCAATACTGTAATAGATTAGGTTCTCACTCTTTGGTCTTCTCCCCTTTGTTGTCTATATTTCATACTTCTATGAATACATACTCTCTCATTGTTATATGATCATGACTCTCAAAATTATATCTTTTGCTTAAAATTCTGTATCAAACTTCAGACTTGTATATCTGACTGCCTAATTAACATCTCCTCTTAGATGTTTAATAGGCCCTTCAAATTCAACAAATCTCACAGTGAGAACCTAACATTCCTCATAAACTTATTTTCTTACAAAGTTCCTATTTCACTATGTTCTCCCAGCTTCTCAGGCCAAACCATCAGAAAGTTTTGGCATTTCTCCTGCAGGAAAGGGTTAAGTCCCTAAACCAGGGTTGTTCAAATCCTACACATTCCAAAGAAGCATTTGTCTTCAGGACTGGCCCTTTTGGGAGATGAGTTCTGAGCTCTTAAATATTCTACTTGTTAAGACTGATTTTGTATGCTTGAAACCTGGGCCCATTGCTGTACCAATCTGAACAGATAAGTCTGTCCTAACAATGTAAATTATGGTATTCTAGAGTTCTGCAGAGAGACAGACTCAATAAGATATATAAAGATATGTAAGGGGAAACTTATTCGAGGAATTTACTCACATGGTTAAGGTGTCTGAGAAGTCCAGTGATCTGCCGCTGTAAGCCAGAGAACCAGAAAAGCCAGTGGTGTAGTAAGGTCCAAGTCCAAGGGCCTGAGAACAAGGAGACTGATGGTGTAAGTCCCAGTCTGAGTCCAAAAGCCTGAGAACCCGGAACACTGATGTCTGAAGGCAGGAGAGGATGAATGTTTCAGCTCAAGCAGAGATGATAAATTTTCCTTCTTCCCCCTTTTTGTTCTATTCAGGCCCTCCACGGGTTAGATGATGCCCACTGGCATCAGTGAAGGTAATCTCCTTTACAAATGCTAATCTCTTCCTGAGGCACCCTCAGACACATCCAGAAATGTTCACGAGGGAAATAATCATGGATTGAAAGACTCAATATTATAAAACCATCATTCTTCTCAAATTGATCTATATGGTAAATATAATTTCAATCAGAATCAAAGACCAAGAAGAACTAAGATGATCTTGAAGAAGACTGGAAGACTATTGTGTAGTTAAATTATTACAAAGCTACAGAAGGACAGACATGGATAGAGAAACAGACCAATGAAACAGATCGTCAACAAAGAGACTCACGTGTATATGGATACAGCTAAAGAGAAATGATTGTCCACTGAATAAATGCTGATTGGATAGCCATATAAATAAAATGTATTTTTGCCTGTACCTCACACTATACACAGAAATCGATTCCAGGTAGATTATAATCTAAATCTGAGAGACAAAACAATGGATCTTCTACGAAGTATCATAAGTCTTCTTGATTTAAGGTAAGTGAAGTTGTTTTAAATAAGAAAAGTAGTCATAATTGGTAAAGAATTAAAACTAGCAATGCCAATCCATCAAAAACTGCCATTTATAGAATGAAAAGGCAAACTTATTGAAAAAATGGGCTGGGGACTTGAACAGAAGATATTCAAATGAGCAATAAATACAGAGTTTGGAGAGGATGTAGAAGTGACACTTATGTACTGTTGGTGAGAAGGAAAACCGGTTCTATGACTTGGAAAACTATCTGGCAGTATTCACTAATGCTTGCTGAACATAAACTTACTCCATGCCCCAGCTAGTGATGGGCACGTCTATGGAAAAGCATTCCAGGTGCCGGGAACTGCACGTCCAAAGTCCTCAAGACTCTTGAATCCCTGATGCATCTGACCAACAACAAAGAGGCTGGTGTGTGTATTTTTTTTCTCTTTCAACCCCTTCCAACATAATTAGCTCATAAAGAGATGAGAGGTGTCCTGTTCGCTTATGTGTCCCCAGCAGTTAGGCTTGTACCTGGTATATAGTATAAAAGCTCAGTAAATATGTATGGAATTAAAGAAGGAATAAATGAATGAGAGAGACACATCCAGTGTGCTTGCTTTTCATTAGTACCTCTCTGTTACTTTATTAGTGGTGTAAATCTTTGCAATGGCCCAAGTAATTAAAGCATGACAGCTTCTGCCCAGGATTATATTTCTTAAAGTGTTTTTTTGGTGGAGCATTAATTCTACAAATGCTCATCAAAATAAAAACAAAACCAAAACAGGTCTCATAATCGTATATGGAAACTCTGCTTACCCTACCTCCGCCTGAAAAAAACCACACCGTACTTTAGCATATTAAAATAGTTTTAAAAGCACATTAAAATATAAAAATATGTAAAAGCATATACAAATGTAAAATACAAAAGTTGCAGGTTGAGTTCCATGAGTTAAAACTACTGCCATTATAATTTTCCAGGTATTTCCCAGATTGATTTGACCCTGGAACCGTTTTTACTTTGTGTCCATTAACATTCCAAGAAAGCCAGTGCTCTGCCGTATACTTGCAGAAATTAGAAAACCACTGATGAACAAGTCTTGCTGTTAATAGTTCTGCTGGGGCAATGCAGAATAAAGGTCAAAGAGGCAGGTAAGAAGTAGTTTGTAATGTGATAAGGAGTCCAGAGGACCCCTCCTCTTGTCCTTTGGCAAGGTTTTAGGTAAGAGCCATGGCTTCAAAGGGGGGAAATGGATTGATGGAGCAAGGAGTGAAAAAAATAAATAAAACGAAACACGGTGTTAAGATTCCCACAGAACCAGTCCTAAAACTTCTGTTGCTTTCAAAGACCATAAAAGAGTCTAAATTCAAAATGAAAGTGAATCGAGGCACGTTCCATTGGGGCGACACCGAGAGCTTAGTACCATCTCCTGCAGTCCTTGCCTAACACAGGGAGACGGCAGATTTTCTTTAGAGCCATAATAAAACATAAAAGGAACGATGAAAAGGAGTGGGAGAATCACTCGCGATTATCCTCATAGCTGAGTATTTGTTGTGTGGCTGAAAGGGCACTTGGTGGCCTGATAAATGACTCCTACATTTCCCCTTTTCTCATAATGTGACTTTGAAATTGCTCCCACATTTCACAAGTGTTCCCCATATATTTTCAAGTCCAATATTGCCTTTTCTGAGATGTGACTCCGGTTACATTCAGGATCCATGCTTTCCTAGAAGATTAAGCATTCTTAATAGCAAGTTTTGCTACCAGAAAAAAACAAAACAAAACAAACAACTTTTTTACTCCGCATTACACAAACAAGTCGTATCTAATTCTCTGAAGTGAAGGTGCCATAAAAGATATATACATATATATTCTTTCAGCTAAATTGGCGCCATAAAGCTATATTGCACATATGAGTAATGCTTTTCTGGGTGATGTTTAGAGCTATACAATACAGTTCAAAGGCATTTGGGTTTCTTCTACCTTTGCAGGATAAGGCATTAAAAGAAATCATTACTATATATTATTGAAGATAAAATTGTTGGGTTATGGCATTTTTATGTGGTGAACCTAGGCCAAATATTGAAGCTAGCATTTATTTTATTGCTTTTGACATCTCTCGTTTAAAGGCTCTCAGAAATGAAAAATTCCAGTGAAGGCCATATTGAAGTTTATTCATATAATCTCTATAAAGTAAAATCTCAATAAAAATTTATATCACCTATTTAATGAGAAGACAGGAAATGGAATCATACTTGGAGACATTTTTAAATGGTCAATCAGGTATAATTTAACTATTGCATGATTATCTTTACACGAGTAGGGATTACAGGATGTGTTTTCAAGGAGAAGTGTCCCTTTGATACCTCTTTATTCTACAGAGAACTAACTGGAAATTATTACAACATTCCACACCACACTGATTGTAGTAAAACAATTCAATAATATCGTTACAATGTTATCTGGATCTATAAAAATATATTAATTCTTCCCCTATCTTCCTATGGTTCAATGGTCCTTTGAAATCTCTGCGTGCTAGAATCCATATGTAATAAGGAAAACTGATATATTATTAAAATTCTCTGGAGAACTGCTGCTATAATCTTATTAAATGCTAGATGGATATTACGTCGAATTGTAGTAAAAGCTAAGTTTGGAGGTAAAAACAATAACCTTTTTTTTAAATTTTTCTCACACCACTACATGTGTGAATAAAACAAACCTCTTCAGTTCCTCATCAGTAAGTAAAAATTATGCTCTGGTCACATGGATGTTATGTTAAAATTTTTCACCAAACAACTTGGGGAAAATATACATATGCATGTATGTATATTCTATATACTAAATATTTAACTAAATATGTATAAATATGTATATGCTATGCAAATAAATGCTAATCAATAACATCTGTCCGCTAAAATTTTAGGGGGGGGATCTCTTTCACAGTTTGCCTCCAGTCAAACTTACAGCCTATTTATCTATCAAACAGGTAACTTCTTACTTGTCTAGTAAGGAGAGCTTCTCCCAGGTACCTGCACAATAACAGTGTCTCCTCAGGAACTGCGTCCTGTCTATGTCTGCTCTTTCTGGACAATCTTATCCACTATTTTGACAAAACAGTAATTTTCTCCAACATTTTCTAACTAAATATTTATCATGAAATCCAAACACCACTTGTCCAAATTCACTGGATAAGCCCCTTCCCACTTTGGTTGTCCTATAAACACATCAAATCCAATTTCCTACAACCAGAATTATTAAAGCCATCAGTGGTTGGCCCAGATGTCAGAGTGTATTCATGGTCAGACAGTTGATGAGCTAGGGAAAGTCATCTTGCCCTGGCTTCTAAGGGGAAGGTGGACCCGTTTGTGACTTCAAGTGACTATTTAGAACATACTCATATTAGAAGCACTTGTCTCTAAAGTTATGTTACCATATTAAGCAAATAGAACACAGGGCTCCCAGTTAATCTGGGATAGTTGATAAACTATGAAGATTCATACATACACACACACACGACATATAGTTAATATAAGTATGGCTCATATAATATTTGGAACATACTTATAACAAAAATATTTATTATATGACATTAAAAATGACCTATGTATCTTTTATTTTATCTGACAATCCTAAATCTAGAGACAATCTGCACATATGCTCTTGGGTTTGTCTCTAGACAAAGCAGAAATGAAGACTGAGGACATTTGTTTTCTTAGTTTGGGCTATACATAGTGTTACCTACATTTTGAATCCTTTGTATAGATTTGTTGTACTTTGAATAACTACATCTTTCCTAAATTTTACTGATTAGTGCTTGATAATAGTTTGGATAATGGCTACAAAATATTTTCTATCTGAAGATTATGTTTGATTATTCAGAGAGAAATGTTATCCCCCTTCCCAAATATATTCCTCTTTCTAGCTCATCCAGAAACTGAGGAGCAGGAGCTGAAGTATTTCTAGCACATTTATCAATTTAACCTCATTACACTAGGCATGGTTAAATCATAAATAGGAAGCAAGGAAGAATGAAGGGGGGGAAATTGGAGGGGGAGATGAACCATGAGAGACGATGGACTCTGAAAAACAAACAGGGTTCTAGAGGGGAGGGGGGTGGGGGGATGGGTTAGCCTGGTGATGGGTATTAAAGAGGGTGCGCTCTACATGGAGCACTGGGTGTTATGCACAAACAATGAATCATGGAACACTACAGTAAAAACTAATGATGTAATGTATGGTGATTAAAATAACAAAAAATTTAAAATAAATAAACAGGAAGCAAATAATGTTTTAAAAAGTCTCAGTACTGACAGTCAATTCTCTATGCCTGACTTTAAATAAAAATGTAATATCTTTATAATAAATTCAGCATCCATTCTACTTTCTTTTGGCTCTCCATACATTGCCAGGAATGGCCAGCAATCTCTGTACTGACGGATGGAAAATTACTCCAAACTGCCATGAAAGAGAGGAGAAGGCAAGGGGGTCAACACTCAGAGACAAAGACCCTTTGCTCTTCTTGGCTCCTGCTTTTATTGGTCCTTCGGATAATCACAAATCCTTATCACTGTTTCTCAAGCACATGATGTGTGACATGGGGTCTTACTGAAACTGAGAGGATTTACGGGAAAGATAAAATATGCTAATCCATGTGTTCTACTAAACGTAGCCTAAGGGACAATGCATACATCTCTTAGATCACAGGGTGGTTGTTTGCGCTAAGAGAGCTTCATTCCAAAGGCAGAGTGGTCTCAGGGACCCGCATTCCAAAGGCCCACACCTTTCTCCAAAACCCTCCAGTGCCCCCATTGGCCTCTGTATTACATTTACATATGGCTGATTTCATGCTCTTCACTAACCCCAACAATACCTTCTGAATTTGCTCCCATCTCTGCAACATTTAGCACGTGGCTCGGTATGCTTGCAACTTTAGCACAGACTGCTTACTCCAGTATTTGAACAAGTTCACCTGCTCCAGTGATACACACTTCCATAAAATGTTCCACAGTTCTAGCCTCTAATACTCTCCTCATCTCTGAACGCTTCCTGCACTTCTAGTATCAACCACCCACATTCACCTTTGAGTCTAAGCCATCACTGATCTTCAGTTGCTTTCGCTGTGTAATCTTACTTGCACAAATAGTTTACGAGATCATGCAGGGGGAAGCTAGCTTACTACTTATTATACAACACCACACACGGCACCATGCACTCCAATAAATTCTTGATGAATGAGCTACCTATCCACTTCTTAAAACTTTTGAAATAGAAAAATGTCAGAAGAGGTAGTTAGGAGTTATATTTTGCTTTGAAATTATATTTACAAACATGTAGTAGGCATAAATTAAACAGTGATGCACGGAATCACTGCTGCCCTTGTAATTTTTCAGTGATTCTGTCATATTGCTCAATGGAAGCATAACAACCCCGACTTTAGAAAATTTCTGAAATGGAAAAAAATTAGAAGAAAAAACACTGATAATTCTACCTTCCCCTGTAGTCCATGTAAAGCAAGTGATCAATTTCCTTTCTCCTTTGAACATGCAATATTAAAACCAAAGTTTGTGTAAAATTTTGAATCTGGGCTTTTTTTTCACATGGGGTTGTGTTGTAAGCATTTGCTTTTCCATTTTATTAAATTAGATGCATGAAGCTGAATAATTGTGTAGTGATCTTTAATAAAGATAAATAGCTATTATATGTAAGATTTTTGAACGTGTAGCCATGACCACAATTTGAATAATTCCTTATTAGAATTAGCAATACATAGTCAAAGTCATGCTTTATTTAAATCCTCCGATGCAAATTTACAAACTTATTTCCAGAAGGTGTGTGGCAATTAGGTTCTCATTAGCAGTCCATTTTAACACATTCTGATAAATAACATTTTTGTTCATTGTTTACCAATTTTGTATGTGAAACAGCATATTATTTTTGTTTAACTTGTTTTATTGTATTTTAAAGTAAATGTACATTTACATGTTTTACTTTTATTTCAGTGTAAGAGGTCTTTACAAGTTAATTATACCCTTTGGTTGTCCTTCGTGTTGCAAATAATTTTCTTATTTGGCATTAACCTTCAGAGCTTTGAAAGGAGTGGCACAGCATGGTGGTTAAGAGACAATTGCCCTCCTGTGTGCTGATCACTTGCACATATAAGTTGACTTCTTTGTTTTTTCCATATGTAAAAGGAGGATAATAGCAATACCTATTTCATAAGGATTTTTAAGGATAAAAAAGTTAGCCTATGTACACAGCATCTTAGAGTTATGCCTGGCATATTATAGTTTCCAATAAATGTTACTTATTATTAGGCACAGAATTTTTTAATAGCTTTCACTGAGATGTAATTCACATATCATATATCATAAAATTTGCTCAAGTGTTCAAAATTCAATGACTTATAGTATACTCACAACGTTGTACAACCATTACCACAATCAATTTCAGTCAGGATTAGAATCAATTAGAATATCTTCATTACTCCAAAAAGATACCCTGCAACTCTTAGCCATAATTCCCCGACCCTACTCAGCCCTTAACAACCAATGATTTACTTTTCATCCTATAGATTTGCCTGTTACGGACATTTTATTTAAATGGAACTGCAGTTGAGGCACCTGGGTGGCTCAGTTGATGAAGTATCTGCCTTTTGGCTCAGGTTATGATCTCGGGGTCCTGGGATCGAGCCCCATGTTGGGCTCCCTGCTCAGTGGGGAGTCTGCTTCTCCTTCTCCGCTCCCCTGTTTGTGTTCTCTCTCTCTCTTTCTCAAATAAATAAAATCTTAAAAAAAAATAAACGGAACTGCAATTACAACAGTCTGCAATCCTTTGTGTCTGGTTTCTTTCACTTGGCCTATGTTTTCAAGGGTTATTCATTTTTGGGATATATCAGTACTTAATCACTCTTTATGTTTCAATAATATTCCATTGTATTAATATACTACATTTTATTTAGTTATCAGTTAATGGACATTTGACTGTTTTCCACTTTTTGGCTACTATTCATGATGCTACTATAAACATTAACACAAGTTTTTATGTAAACATGTTTTCATTTCTTTTTTTTTTTTAAAGATTTTATTTATTTATTTGACAGAGAGATAGCGAGAGCAGGAACACGAGCGGGGGGAGTGGGAGAGGGAGAAGCAGGCTTCCTGCCGAGCAGGGAGCCCGATGTGGGACTCGATCCCAGAGCACTGGGATCATGACCCGAGCCAAAGGCAGACGCTTAACGACTAAGCCACCCAGGTGCCCCAGCATGTTTTCATTTCTCTTGGGTGTATACCTAGGAGTGGAATTGCTAAGTCTTATGGTAGCTGTAAGTTTAATCTTTTCAGGAACCTCAAGAGTGTTAACCATTGCACCATTATGTAGTCACATCAGCAATGCAAGAGGGTTCCAAATTCTCTCATATTTGTCAATGTCTGTTATTATCTGTCATTTTTTTCACAGCCATCCTAGTGGGTATGAAGTGGTATCTCATAGTGGTTTTATCGTATTCCCCTTGTGGCTAATGATGTTAAACATCTTTTCATATGTTTTCTGTCTGCTATACAACTTTAGAGAAGTACAGATTCGTATCCTTTGCCCATGTTTTAGTTGGGCTACTTGTCTTTTTATTATTAAGGGTTCTTTTTATATTTTAGATGCAAGTCCTTTATCAAAGACATGATTTACAAATATCTTCTTCCATTCTGGAGGTTGTCAAAGTGCTATGCCTTGCAGCATAAACATTCTCAACTTCAATGATGCCCAATTTGTCTATTTTTTTCTTTTGTTCCTAGTGTTTTGGTGTCATAGCTAAGAAATCATTGCCTAATCCGAGGTCACAGATTTAAACCATGTTTTGTTATAGAAGTTTGATAGTTTTAACTCCTTATACTTAGGTTTTTGATTCACATAAATTTTGTAGATGGTGTGAGATAGTGTTCCAAATAAATTCTTTTGCATGTGGACATCCAGTTGTCCCTACAATGTTGGTTGAAAAAAACTTTTCATTCTCCACTGAATGGTCCTGCCAGGTTTGTCAAAATTTAGTTGACTGTAAATGTGAGTTTATTTCTATACTCTCAATCAAGTTCTGCTGATCTATATAACAGCTTTTTTGCAGGTAATGCATTGATTACTGTAGCTTTGTAGTAAGATTTGACATTGGGAAGTATGTCTCCTTCAATTTAGTGCTTCTTTTATAAAATTGTTTTGCCTCTTCTGGGATCCTTGATGTTCTTCATGAAGTTTAGGAATAGCTTATCAATTAATGCAAAGAACACAGTTGGATTTTGATGGAGTTTGTGGTGAAACTGTACATCAATTTGCAGAGTTCTATCTTAGTATTAATTCTTCTGATCAAAGAATAGGTGATGTCGTTCCATTAATTTAGATCTTTACTTTCTATCAACAGAGTTTTGCAGTTTTCATAGTTGTCCAGTACAATGTTGTCCAGCTACAAACTGGAATGGTTTAGTACAATTTTGAATAGAATGTCAAGAGCAGATATTCCTACCATGTCACTCATGTTTTCATGTCCTCAGTCTTTCTCCACCAAGTATGATGTTGCTATGAGTTTTTAGATGCACTTTATCATGTCAAACCATTCCCTTCTATGCCTACTTCATTAATTTTTTTTAATCAGGAAGGATCATTACATTTTGCAAAATTCTTTACTTATGTCCACAGATATGGTCATGTGATCTTTGTCCTTTTTTCTATTGATATGATGTATTACATTAAATGATTCTTGGATGTTAAACCAACCTTGCACTTATGGGATAAATCCCACTTGGTGATAGTGTATAATTCTCTACAGGTGCTGGTAGATTCAGTTTGCTCATATTTTAGTCAGAAGTCTGTGTCTAAACTTATAAAATATATTGCTCTATAGTTTTATTTTCTTAATGTCTTAACTGGTTTGATACCAGGGTAATACTGGTCTCAGATAATAAGTTGGTATGGGTTTGCTCTTTTATTTTTTGTAGAATTTATGAATAATTGATATTTAGTCTTATTAAATGTTTGATAGTATTCACCAATAAAGCCTTCTGGTCCTGGACACTTCTTTTGGGGCAGATTTTTAATTATTAATTTTTTTTACTTGTTATAGGCTGCTATGGAATGAACTGTATTCACCTTAAAATCCTGTGTTGAAGCCCTAACCATCAACGTGACTATTCTTGGAGACAGGACTATCAGGAGGTAAATGAGGTTAAATGAGGTCATAATGATGGGACCTTGATATAATAGTATGTGTCCTCATAAGAAGAGTTGAGGGCGCTCTCACTCTTAATTCCATGCATGACCAAGAGGTCATATAAGCACACAGTTGAGACGGTGGCAGCCTATAAGCCAGGAAGAGGTCTCACCAGAAACCAACCAAAATGACACCCTATCTCAGACTTTCAGACTCCAAAACTGTCAGATAATAAATGTTTGTTGTTTAAGCCAACCATTCTGTGGTATTTTCTTATGGTAGCTCAAGCAAAGACACAGACCTACTATGATTTCCCTTCAGTTTCACTAGTTTCTGTCTTTATATGAATTTATTCATTTCATCCAAATAATCTGTTTGCATATAGTTCATTGTATTCCCTTATAAACCATCTCCCCCCCCTTTTTTTTTAAATTTCTGTAGTATCAGTAGTATTGTTCCTTCTTTCATTCCCAATTTTAGTAATTTGAATCCTCTTTTTCATGGTCAGTCTATCGAAAGTTTTGTCAATTTTGTTGATCTTTGAATTTTGGTTGTTGATTTTTCTGTTTTCTATAGTATTATTTATTTCCCCCTTATCATTATTATTTTCTTCCATTTGCTTTGAGTTTTCTTTTCTCCAAGTCTTAAGATGGAAGGTCAAGTTGTTGATTTGAGAGTCTTTTTAAAATGTTTTTATATTGGGGCGCCTGGGTGGCTCTGTCATTGAGTGTCTGCCTTCGGCTCGGGTTGTGGTCCCGGGGTCCTGGGATCAAGCCCCACATCAGGCTCCCCAGTCCGTGGGAGGCCTGCTTCTCCCCCTCCCGCTCTCCCTGCTTGTGTTCCCTCTCTCACTGTGTCTCTGTCAAATAAACAAAATCTAAAATAAAATAAAATAAAATAAAATAAAATAAAATAAAATAAAATAAAATAAAATAAAAATAAAATGTTTTTATATCTATAAATTTCCCTGTAAGCCCTGCTCTATCTGCATATCATTAATTTTGGCATATAATGCTTTCATTTTCATTAACCTCAAAGCATTTTTTAATTTCTCTCATAATTTCCTCTTTGTCCTGCTGGATATCAAATGGTGCTCTACATATTTGTGGGTTTTCCAAATTGTATTCTGGTGTGAATTTCTAATTTCATTCTATTAGGATCAGGAAACACTATTTCAATCCATTTAAATTTGTTCAGGTTTGTTTTATGACCTGGTATATAATTTATCCTGGAGAGTGTTTCATGTGCACTTGAGAAGAATGTTTATTCTGCTTACATTTGGTAGACTGTACACAGATGTCTGTTAGGTCTCCTATTGTGTAAGTCTTTGATTTCTTTGCTGATAATTCTGTTTTTGCTAGCCATTATTAAAAGTGGGGTATTGAAGTCTCCAAATATTATTGCTGAATTCTCTATGTGTTCCTTGAATCCTGCCAACATTTGCTTTACATTTCCTGAGGCTCTTTTGTTAGGTGCATATATGTTTCTGTTATATCTTCTGAGGAACTGACTCATCATTATAAAATGTCTTTATCTCTATTAAAAGTTTTTGATTAAAAGTCTATTTTGTCTGATATTAGTATAATACTATAGCTTTCTTGTGATGGTTATTTACATTACATATTTTCATCTATCCTTTTACTTTTCACCTGTGTCTCTGAATCTAAAATATATCTCCCATAGACAGTTTATAGTTGGATCTTGAATGTTTTTATCCATTCTAACAATCTCTGACTTTTGATTTGTGGTTTAATTGGTTTCCATTTAATGTTATTATATGGTTGCATTTACATTTGACATTTTTCTTTTTGTAATCTATGTGTTATGTGATTTTTGTTCCTTTTTTTCTTTCCTACTTTTCTTTGCATTAAGTGAATATTTTCTAGTACAGCATTTTAATTCCTTTAAAGATTTTTTCCATTATGTTTTTTTTTTTTTGTGGCTGCTCTATGGCTTTTCTTATATATATATAGCCAAAAATAGATTCCAGATTATACTAATTCTAATGAGATATAGAAATATTACTTCTATAATGCTCTATTCCCTCTTCTACATCTTGCACTATTTTTTATTTATACTTACAAATACACATATGTACATACATATATGTACATAACATAAATATGTTACTGTATATAATTAATGTCACTATGTAACTTATGGCTATTAAAGAAACTGAGGAAGAAAAGAGAGCAAGTATGTTTTTAAGAGTTTTCTATACTTCCCTTCTTATTTACCATTTCTGAATCTCTCCATTTGTTGCTGTGGATTCCAGTTAAATCTGGTATTGTTTCCTTCAATACAGCTTTTTTTCCCCCCCACCTCCTTTGTACTGTTACTTTAAAATATACTACATTTCTTTATGCTATAGGCTTGAGAATACACTTTTACAGATATTGTTTTATACTATTTCTTTTTAAATCAAGAGAAAAAGAAGAAATATGCTTTTATGCTGTCTTTTATGATTACATAATTATTTTTGCTGTTGCTCCTTGTTTTCTTGGGTAGACTCAATTTTCCATCTGTGCTCACTTGCTTGCAGCCTGAAGAACATCCATTTCGTGTAACGCAGGTCCGCTGGCAACAAATCTCTCCATTCTTGTTTATCTTGGAGTGCACTTTGTCTTCATTTTTTTAAAGATAGGTTTGCTGAAGATAAGATTCTTTGTTGATAGTTCTTTCTGTTCTTTCAGTACTTTTTCTTTCATATGTCATCCTGTTTTCTGGATTCCTTTGTTTCTGCTAGAAGTTAGCTGTTAATCTTATTGGGGTTCCCTAATAATAGAGGAGTCAATTCCTCTTGCTACTTTGAAGATTTACTTCTTGTCTTTGTCTTTCAACATTTTTACAATGATATGTCTATTTTTGATCTTTGTTCATTTATCCTTCTTAGAATTCATTGAACCACTGGGATGTATAAATTTTTTTATAAACTTTGGAAAGTTTGCAGTCATTATTTTTTTGAGTATTTTTTTCTCCTTTATCTTTCCTTTCCTCTTCTTGCATTCCATTACACATATATTGGTGCACTTAGAAGGCTCACACATTTCTCTGAGGCTCTGTTTTTTTCATCTGCCCCCCATTCTTCTGATGTATAATAAATATCCACTGATCTCTCCTGAAGGTTTGCTAATTCTTTCTTCTGACAGTTCACATCTACTGATGAACACCTCTAGTGAATACTTCATTTCAGTTATTGTACATTTCAATTCCAAAATTTCTATTTGGTTATTTTAAAATAATTTCTACCTCTTTCCTGATAGTCTCCTTCTGAGGTTACATTGCCATAATACTCATAGTCTCCTTGTGTCTGTAATTATGATTTATTTTCTTTCTTTTAACATACTTACCGTGGCTGCATTGAAATCTTCTGACATCTGGTCATTCTTACCAACAGTTTTGCTGTCTCTTTTTTTCCCAACATCTAAATTATCCTTTGTTTCATATCTTATGATTTTTTTTGTTGGAAAAGAAACATTTTAAATGATATATTATAGCAATTCTTCGTATTTATTTCCGTGCACACTCACCACTGTTCCACCCCCTAAAATTAGCCATTTCTCCAAAGAGCCCTATTTTATCTTATCGGAGAGTGGTTTTAGAAACTATTATCTGGGTGATAGTTGTATGCTCATTGCTACTGGGGTGCTGTAGTTTCTATACCCTCTTAGCTAACAAAACTAGGAGATATATATGCACACACTAACCAGTGCACATACACATATCTATAAATAAGTCTCTGTGTAACCATCTGTGTCTATATTAAGTCAAAACTGAGTCCTTACTGATTTGTCCAATTCTGATCTATTATCACATCAATCATTTTAGACTCCTTTCCTTGCCTATGTATAAATTTCCACTTCAACAGTGAGAAACTGGCCCCTACTATTCATTATCCATTATTTAATTGCTGAGTTCAGTATACATGTATAGCAGTATCAAAATTATTAACCTGTAACCTCCAGGATAACCTTACCTACTAAAGTACAGTGGGTTATATGCAGTTCATTCTGCCTCTAGTTTTACAGACTCCTTTCATTTTGAAAATTACTTAGATCAGCACCTTTTCCCCAACTCCTTCAGTGAGATTGTTTCATACATTTCTAATACCATTAGATTCTTTTGTCACAGTCTGCATTCCTTCCTGAGATCCCCTGATCTAAATTTTTTTTGTTGTTGTTGTTGTTCATATACATTAAGTTCACTCTTTGCTCTGTAAAGTTCTATGGGTATTGACAAATGCATATTGTCATGTATCCACCACTGGAGTACCACACAGAATAGTTTCACCACCTTAAAACTCCCTGTGCTTTACCTCTTCATCTCTCCCAAATTCCTGGCAACTAGTGGTCATTTTACTGTCCCTGTAATTTTGCCTGTTCCAGAATGTCATATAATTAGAATTGCCCAGTATGTTCAGAACAGCTTATTCAACTTAATAGTCTGCATTTAAGGTTCCTCATGTCTTTTCATGGCTTCATATCTCACTTCTTTTTTTCCTGAATAATATGCTATAGTATGAATGTACCACCATTTATTTATCCACTTATGTATTAAAGAACATCTTGGTTGCTCCAGGTTTGATAATTATAAATGCAGCTGTTATAAAATCATATACAGATTTTTGTGAACACAAGTTTTCAAGTTAATTGGGTAAATATGTAGGTGCACGATTGCTGCTTTTTATGGTGAAACAAAAACAAAAAAAACAGTCAAACTCTCTTCCAAAGTGGCTATACCATTGTGCATTCTCACCAGCAATGAATAAGAGTTTCTGCTTCACTCATCATCATCAGCATATGGTATTATCAGGTTTTTTGTTTTCTTTTAGAAAATCTATGTATTGAGGAGGGCACGTTCTGCATGGAGCACTGGGTGTTATGAACAAACAATGAATCATGGAACACTGCACCAAAAAGTAATGATGTAATATATGGTGATTAACATAACAATAAAAAATTAAAAAAAAAATTTGAAAAATAAACACTAGCAATAAAAGATGTAAAGCACTTAAAAAAAAAAAAAAAAAAAAAAAAAGAAAATCTATGTAGAGGTATCTCATTATTGCTTTAATTTGCAACTTACTAATAACATGATACTGAGCATCTTTTCCTATGTTTACTTACCACCTGTTTCTCTTGTTTGGTGAGATGTCTATTCAGTTCTTTAACTCATTTTGTAACTGGGTGGTTTGTTTTCTTATTGTTGAGCTTAAAGTATTCTCTGTATATCTTGGATAGAGGTCCTTCATTATAATATGTGTTTTGTAAATATTTTCTCCTAGATCTGTGTCTTACTTTTCATGCTTTTTTAACAGTGTCCTTTGTAAGCTTTTAATTTTAATCAAGTTTTGCTTATTAGAATCTTTTTCTCTCATGGATCATACTTTTAGTTTTGTATTTAAAAATTTATCACCAAGCATGAGGTGAACTACATTTTCTCCTTAAATTATTTTGTAGGCATTTTATAGGTTTACATTTTAAATTTAGGTCTATATTCTGAGCTAATTTTTGTGAAATGTGTAGATTTAGTGCCTAGATGATTTTCTTTTACATGAATGTCCAAATTTCCCAGCAACCTTTTTTGAAAGCCTATCCTTTTTCCATTGAATTACCTCTGTTTCTTTGTCAAAGTTCAGTTGACTATGTTTATGTAGACCTATTTCTGGGCCCTCAATTCTGTTCCATTGATCTATGATTTTATTATCAATACCATGCTGTTTTTATTACATGATGTCTTGATTGTACAGCTTTATGATAAGTCTTGAAGTTGAGTCATGTGTCTTCTAACTTTGCTGCTATTCCTTGGTATTATGTTGGTTACTGTGGATATTTTTTCCCATGCATATAAACTTTTAAATCAGGTTGAGAATATTTACAAAATGCTCTGTTAGGGTTTTTTTTTTTTTTTTTTTTTTTGGTATTTCATTGAATCTATAGACCAGGTTGGAAAGAAATGACATGTTAACAATATTGAATTTTCCTATCCATCAACACAGAATATCTCTTGGAATATTTATTTATATCTTTGACTTTTTCAACACAGTATTTTAGTTTTCTGCATATGCATTGTTAGAAAGACTCATAGGGTTCAGAAAAGTTGTTACAATTGTGGATCACTACATCAAAAACTAATGACGTATTATATGGTGACTAACATAACATAATAAAATAAAATTTAAAAAAATTTGTGGTTATTGTTTATTACAGCAAAAGGATACTCATTAGCTAAGGAAAAAAGGCCTATCGACTGTAAACCTATTAAAAACTAGGCACGAGCTTCCAGGTGTGTTCTCTTAGTGGAGTCACACAATACACTTAATTTTCCCAGCAACAATGTGTGACAACTTGTCCAAAGTGCTGTCAACCAAGAAACCTCAGCTAAATCTAGGGTCCAGTATTTTATTGGAGGTAAGTCACATATGCATGCAATACTTGCAAGACTGACTTTAGCTACACAGACACCAATTCCTGAGGGCAAAATATGTGTTCACCATTTATGATGTTGGTTAGCATAAATTATATGATTGATTTGGTAGCATTTAGTCCAAGGCCTAAGGCATACAAAATTGGTATTAACAATAAAATGCATTTTTAAAACAATAATGATAATAAGCTATATTATCAAACAAGTGTATTACAGCCCCATACTTCAGTCAAAGAAAAACACTCTTATCAGGCAAATATTCCAAGACTGCCTAGGGTCCAGACAATCGTTAATCCTGAAGATAGCATTTTAATCACAAAGGACAGAATTTGAGGAACATAGGCCTATGATTCATCCCTTTTCTGCACAGTGGTATAGGAAAGCAATTGGCTTTTCTATATTAACTTTGTATTCTGCCACATTGCTCTAATGGTTTATTAGGTCCAGGAGTATTTTTTTTTTTTTATCCTTTTGGATTTTCTACACAGACATCTGTGAACAAAGAACATTTTATTTCTTCCAAATCTATATACTTTCATTTCCTCTTCTTGTTTTATTTCCCTAGCTAGGATTTCTGACATGATGTTAAATAGGAGCAATGAGAGGGAACATTCTTGCCTTGTTCCCAGTTGTAAGGGCAAAACATCCAGTTTCTTGTCATTAAGTTTGATTTTAGTTGAACATTTTTTGTAGATGTTCTTTATCAAGCTAAGGAAGCTTCTATTTATTCCTAATTTCCTGAAATTTTTTAAGATGGATGTTGGATTTTATGAAATACTATTTTCTGAATCTATTGATATAATCATGTAGTTTTTTTTCCTTACTGTCAAATTGAATCAGCCTTGTACAACTAGAATAAATTCCACTTGGTTGTAATGTATGATTCTTCTTATGAATTTTTGGATATAATTTGATACTATTTGTCAAAAATTTTTATGTCTATGTTCATGACAGATACTGCTCTTTAGTTCTGTCTTGTAATGTCTTTATTTGATTTTGGTATTAGGGCAATAGTGGCCTCATAAAATGTGTTAGGAAGTGCTTCCTCACTTCCCCTGCTTCTATTTTCTGGAAGAGATTGTAAAGAACTAGTGTTATTTATTCTGTAAATGTTTGAATTTACCAGTGAATCCATCTGGGCCTGGTGCCTGTTTGCTTTCTTTCCTTTGTTTTTTGGGGTTTTTTGTAAAGTTAACTTCTTATTTAACTTCTTTTTAGACATAGGCTTATTCATATTATCTATTTTTCCTTTATAAGTTTTGGTAGAATGTGTCTTTCAAGGAATTATTCCATTTCATCCATGTTACCTAATATAGGGACAATGAGTGGTCTATAATACTCCTTTATTAACTTGAAATGTCCATGATATTATAGTGATGAATAACCCCTTTTTCATTTTTTATATCAGTAATTAGTATTTTCTCTCTCTTTGTAATGTGACTAGAAGTTCATGAACTTTAATATTTTAAAATAGTCTTAACTTTTGTTTTTGTTTTTTCTGTGTTGATTTCTGCACTCATTTTTATTTCTTGTTCATTCAGTTCAAAATATTTTTACATTACTCCTTAAATTTTTTTTTGGCTCATGCTTTATTTAGAAAGGTGCCTGTCAATCTCCAAATATTTTAAGATTTCCAGCTATCTTTCTGTTATAGATATGGTTTAATTCCATTTTGATCTGAAAACATACTTTATAGGATTTCTATTATTTTAAATTTATTAAGGTGTGCTTTATGGTCCAAAATGTGCCTATCTTGCTTAATGTCCCTTATGAGTGTGTGATAAATATGTATTTTGTGGTGGAATAAACTATTCTATAAATGTCAGGTAAATCTACTTGAATGTTGGTGCTGTACATTTCAACTACATCCTTACTGATTTTCTATCTGTTGTGTTTACCAATTACTCAAATCAACTGTTGAAGTCTCTGGCTCTAATAGTGATTTTATTATTCCTCACAGGTCTATCAGGTTTTGTGCCTCACATATTTTGATTGTTTTTAGGTGTGCACATATTATGGATTTTTACATCTTCATGGTTATTGATCCCTTTATCACTATGCAAAGACCTTCTTAAACCCTGATAATTTTCATTGTTCTGAATGAAACATTGTTTTTTCTGAAATTGATATAGCAACACCAAGTTCCTTTGAGTAACATTGTCAGGGAACATTTTTCTTTATTTCTTTATTTTTAACCTATCTGTGTCTTTATAGTTAAAGGTTGTTACTTATAGAAAATATAGAGTTGGGTTTGATTTTTATATCCATGCTGACAGTGTCTATTCTTTAATTGCTGTATTTAGACCATTTACATTTAAAATAATTATTGATATATTTGGATTAACATCTACCATGCTTGTAACTGTTTTCTATTCATTGTACTTGTTCTTTTTCTTTTTTTTTAGTCTTTGCCTTTTTCCTTTGATTTTAATTGAGTATTTAAAAAACTCATTTTCTTTCCTCTCTTAGCATTTCAATTATAATTATTTTGAAATTCTTTAGCAGTTACACTAGAGTTTGTAAATACATGTAAAATTAATCTAAATTCCCTTTAAGTAACACTATACTGCTTCATGGGGAGTACAGATACATTATAACAGAGTATTCCCAATTCCTCCTATTATACCTTATAACACTGCTCCAATCACATCACTTATCCAAAATACATTATTATTATTTTTAACAATTATATATTAAATCAATTAAAAAAGAAAAAAAATTATTTTATCTTCATTTCTTCCTGACCCTCTTCCTTTATGTAGATACAATTTTATGACAAATATAATTTTCCTTTTCTGTATAGTACTATGTATTATAACATTTGTTGCAATGAAGGTCTATTGTTAACCAATTTTCTTAGTTTTTGTTTGTCCAGAAAATCTTTAATTATTTTTTAGTTTTGAAGGACAATTTCCCTGGGTATAGAATTCTAGGATGATGTTTTCTTTTCTTTCAACACTTCAACTATTTCCCTATACTGTCTTCTTGTTTCTTTGACTTCTGATGTGAAGTATGTTGTAATTCTTAGGTTTGTTCCTATATAGGCAGGGTGGGTTTTTGTTTTGTTTTTTGTTTTATCTTTTGACTTTTTTTTTAAGATTTTATTTATTTATTTGAGAGAGAGAATGAGATAGAGAGAGAGAGAGCACGAGAGGGAAGAGGGTCAGAGGGAGAAGCAGACTCCCTGCTGAGCAGGGAGCCCGATGCGGGACTCGATCCCGGGACTCCAGGATCATGACCTGAGCCGAAGGCAGTAGGTTAACCAACTGAGCCACCCAGGCGCCCTATCTCCTGACTTTCAAGATTTACTCTTTGTGTTCTCTTTTCTGTGCCTTCAAAATGATATGCATAGGTATAAATATTTAACCTGTTTGGTGTTCTCTCAGCTTCTTGAATCTGTAATTCGGTAAAAGGCGAAAGATTTATGTGATCTGAAGAGAAACCAGAGTATTGGATCTGTAATTTGGTATCTGTCATTAACTTTGGAAAATTTTCAGCTGTTAGCCCTTCAAATACTTCTGTCCCTTTCTCTCTCTCTTCTCCTTTAGGTTGTCCCATTGTCTATATATTATGCTTTTTGTAGCTATTCCAGTTATTAAATGTTCCATTTCATTTGTTTCACTATTTTTCTCTTGATGTTTCTCTCTGAAAAGTTTCTATTAACATATCTTCAGGCTCACTAATTCTTTGCTCAGCTTTGTCCAGTCCAATAATGAGACCATCAAAAACATTCCTCATTTCTATTAGAGTGGTTTTGATTTCTAGCATTTCTATTTTGTTTTGCTTGGTTTGCATTCTTTCCTAACATTTCTACTTTTCTGTTTATATTACCCATATCTTCTGGTATGTTGTCTACTTATTACATTAGAGCCCTTAACATACTGATTGTAGCTATTTTAAATTCCTTATGTTATTATTATACAACCTGCATCATATTATAAACTGGTTCTGATGCTTGCTTTTTCTCTTAAGACTATGTTTTGTTTTGTTTTGTTTTGAGTGTTAGCATGTCCTAAAATATTTTTTGAAAGCCAAATGTGATGTATCAAGTCACAGAAACAGAGGTAAACAGGTGTGAAGTTTTATGTTGATGTTGAGAGGAGCTGAATCATGTTTAAATGTTTTCTACAGCCCTAGATTGCCAGAAGCTTCAATTTCTCCTAGTGTATTTGTTACCCCCCTTGTCCTTCGGTTTTCCTAAAACCTTTCTTAAATAGAGACTTTGACTTGTAGGTCTATCAATTGTAATCACTGCTATTATACTGTAGCCCGGTTGATGTGGTGGAAAGGCCTGAGAGGGGGGAAGCATTCTGTAATTTTTTAATGTAATTAAGTCCTTGGGCTTTGACCTTCAGATTTGTTCCTTAACCTTTTTTACTTTCCCTTAGGTAAGAGAGAAAGGCTATAGCAGTTGGATTTGGCTAAATGCCATTTCCCCAGGGAGATAAAGCTCTGGAGAAGCCATTTCCCCTGGATTGTAGGCCTTTGTTATGTAATATTCCCTTTTCAGTCTGAAACATAAAAAGGATTGTTCTTGGAATTCTCTATGAAATTAAAGCCAAAGGTATCTTATTATTTCCTTATAAATACTTTAAAAATTTTTTTCTATCTTTGTAAGAACTCTTTCATGCCTCTAGACAATGCTTATAGTTTGTAGATATTTGTCTTTTTATATTTATATTTAGGGCTTCAATATTCAGGACTTTAATACATTTGGGAATTATGTTTTATGGATATTCAGATGAGATCTAGTTATTTTTTAACACTATTAAATTATCTTCTAACTGCACTTATATCTTATATTAGAATTGTGTTTATTATTGAGTCTATTTCTGGTATTTCTATTCTTCTCTATTGCTTTGTCAATTAACAGTCAAACATTTATTTATTTGATTATAGTAGTTTTGTTCTTATATCTAATGAGGTTAATTTCACCCAACATATACTCACTGCTGTTGTTTAAATAGTTTCCTTGGTTCTTCTTGGTTAAATTTATTTGATTTGGATTGGATAAATTTGTTATTTCACAAAATATTAAATATATCTTCAATTCAACAAAACAAAGAAATTGTGGTTTGAATTGCATTACATTTATATAATAACTTCAGAGAAGTTGATATTTTACTGCCTCCCATACAATTCAAAAAAATGAAAAATAAAATTTCTTGCATAATCTAGATCCCAGGATCCTAAAATGGGGATGGTAATGCCCTAATAACAATATTGAACTGTAATAATAATATTATTGACCAGTCCAATAGCTGTGGGGAAAAGGAATTGGAGAAATGGAAGAAGGAAAAAAGAGGAAGAAATAATAAGAGGTAGAACCTATGCTGCCACTGAATCTCTGTTAGAATACAGCCAGTTTGGTATTCCTTGTGTATCTAGGAAAATTAATACACCTTTATAATTTTATATTATTTATTATATTTATTTATATTAAATTATTTATATATTTAAAATGTTATGTCTGTGGGTCTACAATTATTTTTTTTCTCCACCATATTTACATAGGGTTTGCTGATTTGAGTTTACCTTAACTGTGTAATGAAAAATTAGAAGAGGAATGCACATCATTCAGAGATCAAGTGAAATTCCTAGAGAAACTATAACAGATCTATGCCCCCAATTAACTAAAATAACCAATTGGCTCTAGAGCTATTAATGAAATTGAATCAACTGCTAGATATTTTTTCCACAAATAGAGGAATCTTATTCAAACATTTAAATGACAACCAGCACTAACAATACAAACAAGAGAAATACAGATAATATTGATAGAAATTCAGGAATAAAGTGTCCTCCTCAACTCTATATATTATGCTAGTGAATCTGATAACAAATTAAAATTAGTTTGGTACTGAAATAAAATTACATGGCAATATTACTTATCAGTACTAAAGTTAAAAAATCTAAAAATGCATAAAAAAGATATTACATTTTGACTATGTTGGGTCCATCATATTTGTGAGCAGTGGTTCAATATTGGAACATTTATCAATGTAATTCACCACATTAACTGATTAAAACTAAATAAAATATATGATCCTCCCAAAAGATACAAAAAATAAAATAAAACCAAAAAAGCAAAATCAATAAAATTCATCCATTCAAGGGACAAAATAACTCTTAGCTAACAGAGTAGATAATAATTTCTTTAACTCAATAAAAGGTATCTATAAAAGATCCACATGAAATGTTATACTCAATAGTAAAATCTTTTGGGCAGTTATTTAAATAAATAAGGACAGAAATAAAATAAGGATGATTGTTATCACTCTCTCAATGGAGAGAGCTTTAAGTTGGAGCTCCTAGTCAGGTCCCTAATTTAAGATATTTCTTTTAGAAACAAAGTGTGTAATGATTAGAAAGGTTTTAAATGCATATGATGTGTGTACATAAAATTCTATTATAAACCCAATATGCTACAGAATTCAAAGACTGTATAAGATGAATAATTAGAATTATAAACAGAGTTTGGCATTATTGTTATATAGTAGATCAATATGTGAAAGTAATCTGCATTTATAGCAATAAAATATTTGATTTTAACAAACTATAACTTACAACAGTACCAAATATATAATATATATAACATATACATAAGTGATCTAACTATAAATAATTTTGTAAAATGATAATAAGACCTCAAAAAATAGATTAAAATCCCAAACTATGGGAACCACAGTATCTTCACAAATAGAAAGATTAAATATTTACTCTCTGTTAATTTTCCCCCAAAATATTTAGTGCAATTTTAATCTAAATATCATTTCCATTTTCTATGGAACTTGGTAGGCTGATTCTAAAATTTATATGGAAATGTAAAATTCCAAAAACAGTTAAGACCCTCTAGAAGAACAAGCTGAGAAATCTTATCCTCTCAGACATTAAGACTAATAATAAAGTTCAAGTTATTAAGATTGTCTGAAATGCAGTAGGGTTAAACAGAACTAATGGACCTGAACAGAGAGCTCTGAAACAGACCCATGGATTTACCATATTTGATATTTGGTAAAATCTAAATCTTAAATCAAAGAGGGGAAAACATTCATTAAGTGCTGCTGCAACATTGGTAATCTATATAGGAAAACATAAAATTGGATCTCTCTCTCAAACTATACTTTCAAACCAATCCCTAATGGATTAAGGATTTAAATATGAAAAACAAAAGTTCAGATTTTCAAAGAAAATTTAAAAGTATGTCTTTGTATCATCAAAAATGTAATCATTGTAAAGAGGGTAAAAATACTAGCTACACCTTTGGAAGAGATCATTATTAAGAAAATTAAAAGAACCCCAATGAATCAGTAAGAGAAGAACCATCAGGTAGAAAAAGCAGCAAAGAACTTGAATAGGCATTTTGCAGGAGAGGAAATGGGAATAAACAATGTGAAAAGAGTGTCCACTGGATTAATAATCGAGGAGGTTCAAATTACAATCACACTTGCATTATAATTTCATGCACACCAGATTTGCATATACCCTGCTAATAAAAATGTAAGTTATACGTCTTTTAAAAAGCAATTGAGTATTAGTAAAGCTGAGCAGATATATAAATATACTCTATGACCAGTAGTTCAACTATGAGATGAATATCCTAAAGAAACTTTAGTTCATTTCCATCCAGAGGCATACTAAACATTGTACACAGCCACATCATTCATAAGACCAAAGGACGAAACAATTCAAATGTCAGCAACAGCATAATTGGCAATCGGGCAAAGGAATATAACACAACAATAAAAGTAAACTGTAAACTATAGTTATACACTTTATGATGTACAAAGAAAAAAACTCATCAAAGAATGAACACTTATAGAGTATAATTCTATTCTTATCTAGGTCACACACATAAGCAAAACTAAACAAAAAAAGTCAGCAAATTAATTTGTATAGAGAATTATTAACACAAAATCAAGATGGTAATTACTTCCAGAGAAAAAAGACTGGGATAAAATCCAAAAGATGCCTACAGGGGATTTTCTACAATATTGTCAATGTTTATTTAGCTAGACACAATGCATGCACATGAATTTGTTGATTAGTATTCTTTACACTGCACATATATGTCATATCTATAGGCTAAAATAAAACAATCATAATGGTATTTTAAATGAAGTATGCTTTTTCTTTACAAAGAAAATACAAATATATTCTCAAAAGGTAAATAATATACTCAATGTTTCCTGCTTGGAATAAATTATTTGGGGAGAGTTTATTGAATCTACCATAAGAAAGATGTCTTGAGAAACTGGGAATAGTTTCTTAAAGGGAGGTGAGCTAATTTTATGATAGGTGACCTTTAAATTTTTGTGCCTTTAGGGGTTTCTGCCCTGATTCTGCTTCAAGAATCTACCAACCTTTATAATTCCCTTATAAAATCATTCTGTATTTACTGTTTAATTCTCCTGACAACACCTTTATTTTATGAAGACCCCTGCCTCAAACACAGTGGTTCCCTGAAGGTACTTAGTCATTACTGCAGAAATCCCCAAACTGAATTATGAAGCTGCTTTACCCTGAAGAGGCAAACCAACCAGAGGAGAAATCAAATGTACTCTGAAGAGACAAAACAGAGCTAATCACTTTAGATAGCTATTCCATTGCTTGCACAGCTGGGCATAATATGCTCATTTTGTAAATATGCTTTGTTATTTTCTTAGTATTAGTCAGTTTGCTTGAATGGATTAGAAATTTGAAAGATGCTTTGTCTAATGTCATGGTAAATTTGTATCCTGATACAAGAATGCTTATATCCTGATGAACATTGATGTGACCCCTCACCCTACTCCCCACACAATTCCTTCTCCTCATGTTGGAAGCCAAGGGGAGAAATAACACACAAAGTCTTAAACTCAAGATTCCTAAGCTTTTGTAGCAGCTTGGAAATAATTTAAAAAGACATCCATTAAATTGAGTATAATAGTCAAACTGTTGGCATAGTTCAGAACTTGAAGAAAAGAGAGATTCAGGAAAAATACACCCTTTCTTCTTTTCACAGAGGGTACCTACAAATAATTTCCCCACCGTCATTGGCAGAGGTAGTTTCATTAGGTATCCACACCAAATATCTCTAGAATACAGGATAAGATGATAGAAATACTCTGAGTACCACATCACTGATTAAGTGGGTAGAAGGTATTTAAAAGGCATTGTGGGGGAGTGCCTGGGTGGCTCAGTCTGCTTCTCCCTCTCCCTCCGCAGCTCCCCCTGCTTGTGCTCTCTTGCTCTGTCAAATAAATAAGTAAAATCTTAAAATAAATAAATAATAAATAAATAAATAAATAAATAAATAAATAAATAAATAAATGGCATTGTAGGTACTCAGAGTTGGATGAGAGGAGAGAGGCCTAGGTTTAGAATGAAGGAGTTAGAGACGACATTTTTAAAAAGTTTTATTTATTCATTTGATAGAGAGAGACAGACAGACAGAGAGAATGAGTGGGGGTAAGGGCAGAGAGGTTGGGAGAAGCTGACTCCCCCTGAGCAGGGAACCCAATATGGGGCTCCATCCCAGGACCCCGATATCATGACCTGAGCCGAAGGCAGACACTTAACCAACTGAGCCACTCAGGCACCCTTGGAGACAACTTTTAAGAAACATCTGAATTGCCCTAATGGGTAACAATTACACCGATAAGAGATCATTTGTGTGTGTGTGTGTGTGTGTGTGTGTGTTTCTAATTATGTTTTGTCCTTCAAAAGCCCACAATAATATCTACTAGTCCATATGTTCTTCTAGAATCTTACCACTCCTCCATCAAGAGGTGGAGTCTAAGTCTCATCTCCTTGAAACTGGGTAGCTGTTTGGGACTTCCCCCTCCCATACAGGTAAAGTACCACCGTATGACTTTGGAGACCAGAGCATAAAATGCAACACAGATTTCCAGCTGCTCTGTATTGGGACGCTAACCTTTGAAACCCAAGCCAGATGAAGCCCAGGCCACATGGAGTCTAGTAGAACAGAGGCCCCTGCTCTCAGCCTCATCTGAGCTTACAGACTACAGCCAGGGAATACCAGCTGTGGCCATATGAATGAGCCAGACTGGAAGCTGATCCTCCAGCCCTCAGCTGAAGCTGTGTTGAGCAGAGCTGACTCCTTCTCAACAACCTTGCCCAAACTGAAGGTCTGTGAGCAAAATAAATGTTATTATTTTAAGGTACTCAATTTTAGGGTGCTTTGTTATGCAGCAATATATAACTGGAAAAGAATACCACAAATAATGGCTGGGTAGGAACTAATAAATAAGTGGACTCAGAAAAAAAGAAAAAGAAAGAAAGAAAAACATTGATAGGCTTTGAAGGAATTCTACAGTCAAATTTTTTTTTAAGTTCTTCAAAGAAAAATTGTGTGGGACCATTGGAAAAGGTTATTCAAAGTAAGCTTTGAATTAAAAAGGTAATTGAGAAAATAATTAGATTATTTAATTTATGCTTTAATGGAGTTTCTTTGGAAGAATCACTATCCTTAGTTCTCCTTTGAAGTAGGGATCACCAGTGCAGGTAAAGTCTTCTAGAACTTCTTGGCAAAGGAGATGCAATAATTATTGAGAATAATAAAATCCTCTCAACTTTTGGAGGACTGAAATCATGAAGTGCTGAATATAATATGTAAATTATTATTTTTACAAAGGTTTTATTCTAGGTGCATTAGTAATTTAAAGGATCGTTTGTTTTTACTGTGAATGAAAGTCAAAGAAGATTCTCCAGTTGAATAAAATGTACTTCCATAAAAGTAGATTCCTAAAGTGTTGAGTACGTTTTAAGACTGTTGATCACTTACTTAAACATACACATAAGGTAAAATAGATTCTGTAGGGGATATAATCCTTGACTGTTAGGAAAGATATATAATATCCATATTTTTAAAAAAGCATTTAATAATATCCTACAGCATATTCTTATTTAATTTGTTTGTTTACTTTAAGAGAGACTGTTGGATTCTATGGGCTCCAAGCCACTCTGGTAAGTACACCTCTCTATAAGTTTCTTTGCTTATGTTGATGTATCCTTAAGGATAGCAGTTTCTCATTGTGGCTCACCCAACTCCCCAAGCGTGAACCAGTTACTCAGAGAATTATAAGGGTGATGTTGGACAGTTAAGGGATACCTGGAGCTCCTTTCATTCCACTTGATTCAACTCTACAGGTAGTTTCAAATGTATAAGATGTGAGAAAAAATGGAAGGTGAGGACATGATATCAAGCAGATCATTACACAGGCACAAAATCAATGTCTCACCACTCACACTTTGATGGTCAGTCTATCATCTATCTATCTATCTATCATCATCTATCTATCTATTTATCATCTATCTATCTATCTATCTATCTATCTATCTATCTATCTATCTATCTATCTGATTAGTGTAGTTTTGTACAATGGTGGTAATCAAGGAATTATACTGCTCTGTCCCTATTTTCCTGGTCATGTAATGTTAAGATATGAGTGTTTTTGGTGACACAATCTAGTTCCATAGTATAGAATGAATTAAATTGGTCTTCATGGAAACAAACTCTTAATCTCAAAATTAGCATAGAATTTTAGCTAACTGTGCATACATAGGATTTTGGTGGATTCTTTTGAGATTTCTACATATAATATCATGTTATCTGCAAATAGTGAAAGTTTTACTTCTTCCTTACCAATGTAGATGACTTCTATTTATTCTTGTTGTCTGATTGCTGTGGCTAGGACTTCCAGTATTATGTTGAATAAAAGTGGTGAGAGTGGACATCCTTGTCTTGTTCCTCATCTTAGGGGGAAAATCTCTCAGTTTTTCACTAAGAGCCATGAACTATGAACTATATTAGCTGTGGTTATTTCATACGTGGCCCTTATTATGTTAAGTTATATGTTTCCTCTAAACCTAAATTGTTGAGGGTTTATATCATGAGTGGATATTGTACTTTGACAAATGCTTTTTGTCTATCGATCATATGGTTCTTATCCTTTCTCTTATTGATATGATGTATCACATTGATTTGCAAATATTAAACTATCCTTGCAACCCAGGAATAAAACCCACTTGATCATAGTGAATGATTTTTTTTAACTGTATTGTTGGATTTGGTTTGTCAGTAGTTTACTGAAAAGTTTTGCAGCTATGTTCATCAGGGATATTGGCCTGTAGTTCTCTTTTTTAGTGGTGTCTTTTTATGGTTTTGGTACCAGAGTAATGCTGGCTTCATAGAATGAATTTGGAAGTTTCCCTTCCTTTACTATTTTTTGGAATAGTTTGAGAATAATAGGTGTTAACTCTTCTTTACATGTTTGGTAGAATTCTCCTATGAAGCCATCAGGTCCTGGAGGTTTTGATTACTGATTTAATTTCTTTGCTGGTTATTGCTCTGTTCAAATTTTTTATTTCTTCCTGTTTCAGCTTTGGTAGTTCTAGGTTTCTAGGAATTTTATCATTTCTTCTAGCTTGTCCAATTTGTTGGCGTATAGATTATCATAATATTCTCTTATCATTCTATTTCTATGGTATTGGTTGCTATTTCTCCTCTCTCATTTGTGATTTTATTTATTTAAGTCCTTTATCTTTTTTTTTCTTGATAAGTATCATTAGAGGTTTATCAACTTTATTGATTTTTCCAAAGAACCAGCTTCTGGTTTCATTGATCTGTTCTATTGTTTTTTTTTTTTTTTTAGTTTTTATGTAATTTATTTCTGCTCTAATTCTTATTACTTCCTTCCTTCTGCTGGTTTCAGGTTTTGTTTGTTGTTCTTTTTCTAGCCCCTTTAGGTTTAAGATTAGCTTGTTTGAGACTTTTACTTCTTGAGGTAGGCCTGTATTGAATTTTGGGAAGGTCCTCAGTAGAGTCAAATTCATATATATACAATATATATTATATATATATATAGTATATATAAGATAAAATATATGATATATATGGTATATGTATTACAAGGTCTATCTCTATCATCTCTGTATTTTTCTCATGCTAATGAACAGAAAATCTAATAAAACATTACATTTATGGAAAAGCAATTTCTCATCCTTCAGAATAGAAATGCTGGCACATCTCACTAGTGAAGGGCTATGAGGTATTTTGAAAATGCACATTTGTATGCAGTTAGTAAGCTGTGCAGCATTTAGATGTGGGGCATATCATTGAACCCACAGAGTAGAATACTTTAAAACGAGTGTATTCTTTTTATTTACTTATTTTTCAATTTCAGAGGGTGTCTACTTCGAAAAGCATCCACTGATTTAAAATAGGAGTGGTAAAAAAAATAAAATAAAATAAAACAGGAGCGGTAAAAGGAAATATTTTAAAATTTAAATTGCGATTGATATATAATCACATTAAGCAATGTATAAACTAAGTATAGAACAAATATTAGACATGTAGTCTGCTCACAACTGCATTTCATTTTCTTTAAAAATTTTGGCTAACTGAAGTCAACACAAGTTCAATTATTTGTGAATGTTATTTACTTTCAAAAGCAAATGTGCTAATGATTATTTTATATATGTATGCATTTTTAAAAAAGGTTCAGCTAGCTTATTTATTCATGAAATGTTGAGGGGACCCAGACAAATCCCAAAGTGATGCTAATTTTTAAATTAAATATACATAAATTAATCCACATAACTCTGGGAGCAAAATAATTCTTAGAAAATGCATGGAATTCATTATGAGCCATTAAAAAAGCATTTAGTAATTACTAGTGGTGAGAACAATTTATAAAATAAAGTTGCACTTTTTTTTCTGTTTTGTGATAAAGCTTACTTAGATTTAGAGACTCCAATTGCTTTTTGTAGTATTTTCTTAAAAGAATAATTTTAAATTTTCTGCTCTTCTTGTAGGAAAAAAAAATAATACTAAAGCTTCAAGACACAGAGCTTTGAAATGGAAAATTTTTGACATGAATATCATTAAAGCTGAAGTTACCTTATAATCTTGGTCTTTTGTTACTTAAATAATTAATCCTCTCCCATAGACTTGTCAAAAAAATATTGTATGAATGAGCTTAAACATTAATTCACTTATGTCCATCATAATGATAGTGTATTTAATGTCTATAATGGGCTATATCCTCTCATAGGTATGTTACTTACATTATCTCAGTTATTCTGAATTACTTCAAACCTATGAGCTAAGCTCTAGTGTCTCCATCTTACAGATGAGAAAGTACAGTAATTTGCTCTTCATCAGAGGTGGGTAATATATGGCCTATGGTCCAAATATGCCCATCACCTGTTTTTGTAATTAAAGTACTACTGGAAGCTATGCCCATTCATTTACATCTCGTCTATGGAGGCTTTCTCTCTACAGTGGAAGAACTGAATATTTATAACAGAAACCGTATGCCCTGCAAGGCAAAAATATTTACTATCTGGTCTTTTACAGAAAAAAGTTCCTGATCCCAGCATTAGGTCACCAGGTAAGAACTGCCTTTCAGATGGATGCTAAAGTCAGTGCTCCCTTCACTAGATCATGGTGCATGCCAAAGGAATACAAATGTTAAGGTGGGGAGTAAATAATAGCTTATTAAAAAACAAAAAGAAAACAACTATTTGCTTAATGACTTATAAAAGTAAAAAAATGAGGGTTCTGGATTTAAAGCCTGTCTTAGAAATGTATCACCATCATGAATCTAGACCACGCATGTAAAAAGTTCATGGACTCAGAACACATCATTTAAAACATGGAAATCATAATACCTGATTTCCCTGCACTCAAAGGTCAGGGATGGATGGGCTCTTTCTCACACTATGACCTATTATTCTGTAATTCTGATTCCCAGGTCAGACCTAAGGGAGGTCTGACTCAATTGGAAATGATCCAAAATAGTTTAAAATAATTTTTTTCAATATATAGTGCAGATGAACTGTGTTCTTAGACACAGAAAGTAATAGATATATCACATTCTTATGACCTATGTGGTTCATTCAGAGCAATTATGAAAATAACCCATAATAATTCAGTGCAATACAAAAAGTGTTTTTCAAAAATTTTCCAGCATTCTGTGAGGCCCTCTAAGGGGTAACAGAATTAATATTTGCATAGCTACTGATTTAATATTAGAGTCAATTTTACATATATTACTTCTTTTGAATTACATACACAAACACATACTATGTACAAGCAAGCATGGCCTATTTAATCTAATTAAAATTTAACAAGCAGATATAATGTACGAATTATTATGCTAGGTCTAGACATCAAATGCTGGTATTATTGACGGGAAGGCAGATTATAAAACACTTTTTTTTTTTACAATATTACACAACAAGTTTATAGCAAAGTTAATGAAGGCACTATGGCAGGAAGTATGTCAGTGTAGAGCAAAGGTTTCTCAAAATCAGTGTGTCAGCACCATTGACATTTTGGGATGGATAATCCTTTTCATTCTATCTGTTTATTGTAGGGTGTTCAGCAGCATTCCTGGCTTCTCTCGACTAAGTGCCAGGTAGTAACCCTATGTTCCCTAACGGTGGCAAGCAAAACTATCTCCAGACATAGTCAAATGTCACCGAGGGGGGTAAAATCATCCCTTGTTCAGTGAGTAGCACAGTGTAACAAATAGATTGGGACATGTATAGTCAAAAATGAGCACAAGAAATGAAATTAGTTATGTTAGTCATTGGGCAGTGAGCAGAAGAGGGAATGATATAAGGGTATCTTTTGGAGGCTGAATATATAGCACTTGATGAAGTGAAAGTGGATTGTAAGGCATTTTCAAACACAGTGGGAAGGAGTATCACTAGGGGTGTCTGTCATGAAGTCTACCTTATAGCAATTCTGATTCATTTGGTATAGGAAGGGGCCCAGGAATATAAGTTTCAACAAACATTAGAGGAAAAATGGTTATAAACTGGAGAGCTACAAGAAAACAGGGCCAGAGCTCATGAGAGAGTAGCTGAGCTTGTAGCTAAACATAATGAGAATGGTTGATGAAGAAGTCATATACCCACTTGGGGTATATCCAGAGCCAATGGCTTATAAAATGACTCTTTTTGGAAATCTATAACATTATGCCATCTTTAAATTGGAGCCAAAAATTCTCCAGGCCTGGGTTACTATGCTGGTTTTAACAATTCCAGGAATAAATATATATATTTACACACACACACACACACACACACACATCCCTTCCTGTTTCTAAACGGCAAGGAAGATGAGTGTGTTCTTCATATCTGCCAGAAGGAGAGAGTGGTACTCTATCGGGCCTTTGTCATCTGTGCTTAAGTTGGAAGCCACTGAAGGCATTAGCTCCTTGGAGGGAAGATTCCTGTCAGACCACGATGCCTTCCAGTACTTTCTATGGTTTACTGTGCATGGCCTATGCTCAAGAGCCCTGTTGTTGATGTTAATGAAATGAGATTACCTGGGAGAAGCATAAGATTCATACAAATAATCTTAGATATCTAGTATTCTGATCTTGTGACCTCAATTCTTGATTTAAGACTTCACTAAGCCATGTATAATATTAGGCCATTTATTTAGTATTTATTTGTGCTAAACATATTTGTTTTTATATATTTCATATTTTAGGTACTTATATGAAATACTTTGTAAGTTTATATATTTATTTATGCTAAAATAACTCTTTTGTACAAAGGAAAGAGGGCCAATTTATTCCCCCAAAGTACTGATAACAGTTTAAGGAAAGAGCCAAACAGAAACATTTTTAAACCTTTTGTTAAACACTTGCTACTATAAGCGAACTAGAGAAGCAAGGGGACAGAGGTTAGCATATCCAGCAGTCATGCATCTCCATTTTCCTAAAGAAAAAACACTGATCACATTATACATCTTTTGTATTGTAATTTTCTTTAAAATTCTTCCACATCAATAGCATGTAATTTGTTTACATTATAACCTAAGAGAATTTAGTTAACATTTGTACTCTAATTGGATATCCATAGGTGAACAAAGCAATGGTATTTTCATTAGCATGTTGTATATTAGGAATGATTTTTTTTATTGCTGAAATTTTGTGATATTATAGATATATGTTTTGGATAGAAATATTGTAGAGGCCCTACCATCCTGGTCTGAACAGTGTATAAGAAAGAATATAAGTGATTCATAATCTCTCATCTTTGCAATGGAGGCCTATGTTATAATACTCTTCCTGTGGCCTGTGTGTAGCTACTTACAGAAGGATTTTGTCTCATGACTTGTATCAGAAGGTTAGTGAATTCCAAACCACCTAACTTCATTTTGGTTGCCTTTCCTTGACCTGCAAGTTAATAAATGTATGCTTGTGGGAGAATGTCTGAAACTTCTTTCTTTGAACTACAACACCTTATAGCAAAAATGTCAGTAAGGAGAACTAAGGCTGTATTTTACTGATTCTAAAATGCACCTCCTAAAAATAATATAACATTTCTGAAGTTGGGACATATTTTACAATCTGTTGGCTAGATGATAGGATATACTTGTTATTACCAATGCATTCTGGCACGTTAAAAAAAAAGTGCCACCTTGCCAGCTTGCAGAATAAGCATTAGCCTAGAAACTAGGGATAATGGTATAAACTCATTTAAGAGATGCTGCATCAATAATATTAATGGCACAAAGGATTATATTGCAGGGATGAAAACAAAACAAAACATTGATATTGATGCTTCTGAGTCCCAAGTTGATGAGAAGGGTTGAATTTTGAGTGTGACGATGTTTTAGAAACCCTCTAATTAATGCATTTTCCTATGTTTTCCATTTAATGTATACAAAAGAATGATCTCCTCCTCCTCCTCATTATCACAGTCATCATCCTATGTCTAAATTAAGTAGCTCATACCCTACGACCCACCAATTGCACTACTGGGTCTCTACCCCAAAGATACAAATGTAGTGATCTGAAGGGGCACGTGCACCCCAATGTTTATAGCGCAATGTCCACAATAGCCAAACTGTGGAAAGAGCCTAGATGTCCATCAACAGATGAATGGATAAAGAAGATGTGGTGTGTGTGTGTGTGTGTGTGTGTGTGTGTGTGTGTGTGTGTGTAATGGAATATTATGCAGCCATCAAAAAATTGAA
Source organism: Zalophus californianus (assembly GCF_009762305.2). Taxonomy (NCBI): domain Eukaryota; kingdom Metazoa; phylum Chordata; class Mammalia; order Carnivora; family Otariidae; genus Zalophus; species Zalophus californianus. The sequence continues at coordinate 131,222,623 of NC_045603.1, forward strand.
ATCTTGCCATTTACAACGACGTGGATAGAACTAGAGGGCTTTATGCTAAGTGAAATAAGTCAATCAGAAAAAGACAATTATCATATGATCTCACTGATATGAGGAATTTGAGAAACAAAACAGAGGATCATAGGGGAAGGGAGGGAAAAGTGAAACAAGATGAAATCAGAGAGGGAGACAAACCATAAGAGACTCTTATAATCTCAGGAAAGAAACTGAGGGTTGCTGGAGTGGAGGGGGGTGGGAGGGATGGGGTAGCTGGATGATGGACAGTGGGGAGGGTATGTGCTATGGTGAGCGCTGTGAATTGTGTAAGACTGATGAATCACAGACCTGTACCCCTGAAACAAATAATACATTATATGTTAATAAAAAAATAAAAAAAAATTAATTAATTAAGTAGCTCATTGACTCAGCACACACTCAAAAAATTAAATGGTAAGATTTATTTCACAATTGGGCTACAGCAGATTTTTTCTTAGCTTTGCAAAGAAACAGAAAACAACAACAAAAAAAACCAAAAAATATTTATTTTACAATGAATGCCATTTCAGAATTGATGACATGTGGTCATCCTGAATGGTAGACACGCCTTAGTTTATTTCTTACCCAAACCTTGGTGCAGCCTCTCTGAGAATTAGCCTGAAGAGACTTGTCACTCACTCCTGAGAGCTCACAAGCTCAAATTCCAAGTACACTTGTAAATACTTTGAAATTTCTTTTCAAATTCTGCCCCCATTTCCACCCCAGGCCATCTGTATGAATTTAGCCCAAAGGACAGCATAGTTCCCCAAGGTAAATATTCAAATGAACTCTACCCATGACCTAGGGCAACACTGACTTAATAATTCTTTAAGTTGCTTTTAGGGTGTAAATTTAAACATAAATAAACCCAGCAGGTTCATAGGTTAAAATTAAATTGCACAACAGAACTTTAATAAATCAGAACTATAATAGATAAAAAAGTTATTAAGTCAAAACCTTTGTGCTTTAATAAATCAAAAATTTTGTCAAGCTTAAGAAAATACAAAATGAATCAAAACTACTACCTAATAATTAGTGTTTTCCATCCCTCACATCTGAAAATGTAATAAAGGAAGATCACTGCTGGATATCACTGTATAAAGGACTTTATATAGGATGTCCACTTTCCCCATTATAGGGAAACAATATCCTGTTGCTATGTTGTTGGTTTGGTTTGGTTTTGGTATGATTATTCTTATTTTTCTCTCCTTTACCCCATCCCTCAGATATTTAAATTCTGCACAGTCTATAATGATTAAAACATCAAAACTAAGCACAAGCTCATTGGAGAAAAAGGCCAAAAGCCATTCCAGTATTTAGTGCACATTTTGTTCATAACCTAAGAATAAGCACAAAGTCACAAAATATTGTCCTGAGTCAAAACATATTGTAAAGGATACAAATGTATATTTCAAGAAATTCTGTAATTAGAAGTTGCTGAAGAGAAAGTCTGCTGAAATCAGAAGAAACGTAATCCATCAACAAAAATGAACATACATCATTGGAAGAGCATTGCATTTTAAGTCAACATAAGTTGTGAAAAATCTAAATTTACAAAGAAAAATTAAAGAATGGACCTTGTAAATGAAGTCATCAATTCAATAAATAATTTTGTGTATAGTTTTTCATGTGCTAATTCCATAGAGAGTAATGTGGCATTAGCACAAGGAAATTCCCATCAGTGTCACCCCTGAAAGTGAGTGGAGGGGCTTTAGAAGGAAATGCTAAGGGGAAAAAAAAAGTTTCCAGAAGGAATTGAGAGTAACTCTTGGCTTCCACAAAAAAAGAAAAGTGAAAATGATGTAAAGGGGTATAAATTGGTAAGGGGAGTATGTGAAACTAAAACACCTCTCTTTTATCAAATTGGAGGTGTCTCTGCATAGAATGTATGTGTTTCTGTAACAAGAAAAAGCAAATTGCTAAAGGCACTGACTTTGGTGTTGGTAGATGCCTCCCATAAGTCCTTGCATTTTTCCTTTCCCATCTGTTTAAAGGCTTCCACAAAGAAAGGTCATGAGAAACAGAAAGGTGTCATCTGCTATCAGTGAGGTAATGAATAGAGAATACATTATCAATATCCACTAATGCATACATGAATTTAAACTTAAAGAAGTGAGCATCTCACTCACTCAAGATGATCTGGAAATTTGCCATGACGGAAATGAGAATCCCAGATGTAAGTACAGAAATCAGGCTCAAAGGAATAAGGAATGTCAAATTATTTACTGGTAAAAGTGAAGCCCACCAACCATCTCTGGAGAGATGGGAAGGGCTCTTTATAGGATGTGGAAGGTCTGGGCTTGTGCTAGTTGATCCTGAAAAAAGATTAGCGAAGGGGGGCCCTATTCAGGAATGGATATTATGAAGAACCAGAAACAATTCAGTAATGTTATACTGCAATAATTTTTTTTTAAGATTTTATTTATTTGACAGAGAGAGACACAGCGAGAGAGGGAACGCAAGCAAGGGGAGTGGGAAAGGGAGAAGCAGGCTTCCCGCTGAGCAGGGAGCCTGACGCGGGGCTCGATCCCAGGACTCTGGGATCATGACCTGAGCCGAAGGCAGATGCTTCACTGACTGAGCCACCCAGGCACCCCTGTATACTGCAATAATTTTTGTCCTCAAGCTGCAAAGATTAAAGTAGGGCCTATGATTATAAATGGTGAGGAAGTAGTGATATTTTAAAATACAGTTTGTTAGTCATTTGGAGGATTGCTCTTTGGCCTAGTCTATGGTCTATCAGTCTTGTTGGACATATTGTTATGTTACATTAGGAACATTGCTTCTTGATTACCAGCTGGGAAGATCTCCATTTCCTCAGTAGGATTGACCAGAAAATATAATGAAGTTCAAGATTTACCAAAAAGTTCTATATATAACTTAATTATTAACTGTCAGCATCTAAAAAAATCAATGTGAATGAAATGGCCAATGTGCATGAAAGCAGACAGACTGATTATTCTGGTAATACAACAAAACAGCAATAAATAAACAGATGACTCAGACTGCATCCCACTGTGTTTAACAGGCACCTTGAAATTCTGGAAGTCACAAGCGAAGTAGAAGAATCAAGATTGTAAGTTCATCTGAGTAAGGCAGGCTTGATCACAAGACATTTGATACCAAAGGAAGAATAAACTGGAGGTTTGACAGCTTCCTACTGTTGCCTAACACTAATTTAATATTAATACCTGGAGTTATATTTTCTATACTTCTGTGAATTAAATGGTGTGCTCACCACTTGCTTTGAGTGGTAGGCATTCCTAAGGGTTATACATATGAAATTAAGAAAGATGTCTATACAGTCCTTGTTCTGGGCCCACTGAGCCCTTAACAGGACTAGCAGGAGAATTAAATGGAAGAAGTCCAGACATCAGGATTTGAGTCATACATATCATGTATGTGACCTTGGAAAAAGAACTTAACCTTTCTGAGCTTCTGTTTCCTCACTATAAAATAGGGATGATGATATATACCTTTTAGGGTTGCTAACAGTGTTAGCTAATGTATGTAAAATGTCTGATCCACAGAAGGCATTCAGTTGGTGTGGTTAAATTCTGAATAAAAATCCAATTCCTGTTACTTCAAAAATGTACTTGGCAAATTTTCAAACTATCTCTTAGTTGACTAAGAAGTACCTATTTTAAATTCTTGTGGTTGTAAGGTTGCAAGTAACACAAAAACTCAGAACTCTCAATGCTTCACATCTACATCTACTCAACAATTAAAAGAGTACATATTCACCATTCAAGAGAACACCCAAACTATGTAGCTATCTCTTATTTCAGTTCTTCAGGGAAGAGGATTTGATTGTAATGTGAGGCCAACCACAAAATGTAAAACTAACAGCCAGAGGCTCAGATTTGGGGAATAGAAATTGTGGGGTTGCTCCTGAATAAAGGGTGTCAAGAGGTCACTGGGAGTTGGGAAGATATAGTAAAATATATTTACAATGAATATCTAGTAATTTGTATTAATTATTTTTCTAGATCATGGTGGCAGGAGTAGAATTTAAATTTAGCTTTCATTTAAATATTAATTTGACTAAAATAATAATAGCTATCATTATGAGTTTTTATAGTCTATGGGGCAATCATTTTTACAGGCATTATCTCATTAATCTCCACAAACTCATGGGTAGGTGCTTTCATTATCCTCAATTAGACATGAGGACATTTAGGCCAAGAGAGGATGTTCAAATTTGCATGCTTTAAGATCTATAATTGAGGGTAGAATGACTCTAAACCTGTTAAATAGTCAAAAATAGATTTGGGGACTAAATATCACAAGTATACCAATAAGAATCTGAAAGAAAATGAAAGAGATTTTCCCTGAATGCTAGGCACATTTTTTGCTAAGACAAGGAAGGCAAGAGAAAATTCTCTGACTTTAAAATAACAAATGTTTTGAAAATAACAACAAAAATGTTTCACTTTAATGATTATGATGAACCTTAAAGAAAATCAACACAGAAATTTCAACCTATGATTTCAATGAATCTCCTAATTCTATGTTTGTAAGTTTTTAAGTACTGAAATTAAACAATTCTAAATATATCTTTAGATAATACAAGGACATAAGTAAGATAGTGTGCGATGGTACTAATTCTTAGCATTATAAATTACGGCAGTTTAACTAATGCAACTCAAGAGTAAATTTGTAAGGTATGTGTCAGCCAAACTTAGAGAATCATGCAACTAAGAGCCAAACCCAATTCTGTACTTAAGAAAGTGATGAAATGAAAAGTAGGCTTCTGAAGGGGGTAAAAATAACCAAAAAACACATGAAACAGGATATAGAGCAAGGATAAAGGTGATAAGGGCAAAGTCAAAAACAGTAATTATAACCTCTTGTGGGAGAACCAACTTTCAGAATTAAAACTTGTCTTACAATTTTGTGAACATGGAATTATTAATTTGATATAAAGGGAAGAGAGAAATAGCACATCAACTTGCATGCTACAGTTCAAACTCATACAGATTTTCAGCAAACACGTCTTCATACAGGAAATAAAAGAGCCTGGTTTTATATAGGCTGCTGTTCCTGAGCCAACATTCTATAAATACCCCACTGATGTCAAGTGAATTACAGTCTTCTCCAGCTAAGGAAGCTGTAGGCAAACCCAGAAGCCTATTAAGAAGGAAATGACAAGCTTCAGGCACCTAATTGCATTAGCTCATCACCAGTAAGACACCTGAAGTCTAAAACTAATGTGGCTGGGGATTGACTGGAATTGAATCTACTCTAGGGTGTTTTTTTCCCCTCAGCCTTGCATGTTTAAGGAGAAAAAGCTGTTTACTAGTTTGGTCAAAGGCAATTTTATTTTCTCTTTTATCCAATGAAATAAATTGATAGGCTTTGTTTAATTTTACTAATATTTATAATAAAAATATTTATAAGAAAAAGAACATACAAATAATTTTTGGAGAAAAACAAAGTACGCATTTACTATCTACTAATGAGTCACTGGAGAGTCTTAAATTATAGCTGGTATATCAATATATCCTCACCTCACTGCAAAGAACTCTCTTTCCCTACCTTCACCCTGTCAAAATTCCCTGACCTCTCTGCTGTTCATGGTGGGTACCTACAGTATTTGATCTGTTTCTTACTTGGTTATCAAGTGGCTACTATCACTTGCAACAGATATAATCCATACTCTGCCCAGATGTTTCAGAAAACTTACTTATTCTTTAGGCTTCTTTCTGGTGGCTCTGTGCCTTCACATAGCTTCTAATAGCCCATACTTGACACTCTTTTAGGAGTGCCTCCCTTGAGCTATGCGAGCACCAAGCCTTCAGACAAAGAGCTGGTCAACAGTTAAGTCTGAATCCCAGACCTCTTAAAGGATACAGTTACAGGGGTTAGAGTATGAAAGCCCAGCACCCTTGCCTCCAGTCAGGAAAAAAAAAAAAACCTGAAGTATGATTTATATTCCAGGTCTCCCTTGACAGAATCAGACTGAGGCTGGGACTTTGCCTGAAATCATACCCTTGGCTGATTTCCTTTCTGCCCCTGCCCTGTGCCCCTCTATTCCCTACTGGTTACCTTCAGGGCACTCCCATAATAAATCACTTGCAGATGAATCCCCCTCTTAGTCTGCTTTGGGAATATTGACCTAAGTTACCACTTTTCTCTCCTTTCCTGGTTTCTTTATTATTATTCTCACTTAGCACTCATTCATTAGAAATTTCTTAAATACTTAGGGTGCGCCAGACAATTTCTTATGCTCTAGGATGTTACAGTTTATTGGGATAAAAAAGAAAATGGGGAGGAGCTGTTTTTACATGTTCACAAGGGAACCTTCATGTACTTTCTCACATGCAGGACCCATCATGGTGATCTCTTCCTAGGTTGAATTGCACTTGATTTATAAAGGAGCAAGAAATGGTTGGAAAATTTTGGCTTTTATAAAACCAAACAATCAATTCCAAAACACATCTTTCATACATTAAGTGTGAACGAGAGGCCCATACAACCCCAAAAGATGTAAGATAACACCCAACATTTCTTAGTGTATTGATTAATTAAGTAAATAGAAATGAAATTTGATCCAACAAGTTGTTAAATGATATGAATTTGAATTTTGTAACTGGAATGTATTCTAACTTTTTGCTATTTGCAAATCAGAGTAAGAACCCTTATTACATTTGCAAATTAGAGGATTAATTTATTAACCTATAGATTGAAATTAAATATAAGAACAAGAAACTACAACTGTTTTATGAAATATAATCACACATAGACGAAACAGAGAAAGATACTAAAAACAGTTTAGTTGCTCAAAAAAAATTGGGGAGTTATTAATTAGTAAAAGGATGACAGACGCCATAGAGTTTCACTGTTAAGAATAGTATTCCTAAAGGGGCACCTGGGTGGTTCCATCAGTTAAGTGTCCAACTCTTGGTTTCAGCTCAGGTCATGATCTCATGGTCATGGGATCAAGCCCCACATTGAGCTCCTCACTCAGTGCAGAGTCTGCTTCAGGGTCTCTGTCCCTCTTCTTCTCCCTCCCCCTCTGTCCCCAACCCCATTTACTCATTTACTCATGTGCGTGCTCTCACTCTTTCTCTCTCAAATAAATAAATAAATACAATCTCAAAAAAAAAAAAAAGAATAGTATTCCTATGACTTCCAGGGAAGATGGCAGAGTAGCAGGACCCTAAGCTCACTGTGTCCCAAGGATACCATTAGATAACAATCATATCAGTGTAAATAACCTAGAAAACAAGCCAAAGATTGGCAGAAGAGCCTGTCCACAGCTAAATGTACAGAAAAGTCCACATGGAAGAGGACAAGAATGGAGACACAGCCTGGAGCTAAAGGAACTTGTGGGATTGTTCATGGGACAGAGGGACACCAAGGGCACAGAGGGGAAAAAATAACAAACTCTCACACCAACCACCCCCGGCCTGGGAAATTTACAACAGAAAGATGAATCACTATAACATTTGGCTCTGACTGGTGTGAGGTGGTATCTCATTGAGGTTTTGATTTGGGTTTCACTGATGCCGAGCGATGTTGAGCACTTTTTCATGTGTCTGTGGGCCAACTGGATGTCTTCTTTGGAAAAATGTCTGTTCATGTCTTCTGCCCATTTCTTGATTGGATCATTAGTACTTTGGGCGTTGAGTTTAAGAAGTTCATTATAGATTTTGGATACTAGCCCTTCATCTGATATGTCATTTGCAAATATCTTTTCCCATTCTGTTGGTTGTCTTTTGGTTTTGTGGACTGTTTCTTTTGCTGTGCAAAAGCTTTTTATCTTGATGAAATCCCAATAGTTCATTTTTGCCCTGGCTTCCCTTGCCTTTGGCAATGTTTCTAGGAAGAAGTTGCTGCAGCTGAGGTCGAAGAGGTTGCTGCCTGTGTTCTCCTTTAGGATTTTGATGGACTCCTGTCTCACGTTTAGGTCTTTCAACCATTTGGAGTCTATTTTTGTGTGTGGTATAAGGAAATGGTCCAGTTTATTCTTCTGCACGTGGCTGTCCAATTTTCCAAACACCATCTGTTGAAAAGACTGTCTTTTTTCCATTGGACATTCTTTCCTGCTTTGTCGAAGATGAGTTGACCATAGAGTTGAGGGTCCATTTCTGGGCTCGCTATTCTGTTCCATTGATCGATGTGTGTTTTTGTGCCACTACCGTACTGTCTTGATGATGACAGCTTTGTAATAGAGCTGGAAGTCTGGAATTGTGATGCCGCCAGCTTTGCTTTTTTTTTTTTTTCAACATTCCTCTGGCTATTCGGGGTATTTTCTGGTTCCATACAAATTTTAAGATTAGTTGTTCCATTTGAAAAACGTGGTTGGTATTTTGATGGGGATTGCATTGAATGTGTAGATTGCTCTAGGTAGCATTGACATCTTCACAATATTTGTTCTTCTAATCCATGAGCATGAACGTTTTTCCATTTCTTTGTGTCTTCCTCAATTTCTTTCATGAGTATTTTATAGTTTTCTGAGTACAGATCCTTTGCCTCTTTGGTTAGATTTATTCCTAGGTATCTTACGGTTTTGGGTGCAGTTGTAAATGGGATGGACTCTTTAATTTCTCTTTCTTCTGTCTTGTTGTTGGTGCATAGGAATGCCACTGATTTCTGTGCATTGATTTTATAGCCTGACACTTTACTGAATTCCTGTATGAGTTCTAGCAGTTTTGGGGTGGAGTCTTTTGGATTTTCCACATAAAGCATCATATCATCTGTAAAGAGTGAGACTTTAACTTCTTCTTTGACAATTTGGATGCCTTTGATTTCTTTTTCTTGTCTGATTGCTGTGGCTAGGACTCCTAACACTATGTTGAATAGCAGTGATGATAGTGGACATCCCTGCTGTGTTCCTGACCTTAGGGGGAAAGCTCTCAGTTTTATTGAGAATGATATTCACTGTGGGTTTTTCATAGATGGCTTTTATGGTATTGAGGTATGTACCCTCTATCCCTATACTCTGAAGAGTTTTGATCAAGAAAGGATGCTGTACTTTGTCAAATGCTTTTTCTGCATCTTTTGAGAGGATCATATGGTTCTTGTTCTTTCTTTTATTAATGTATTGTACCACATTGATTGATTTGCAGATGTTGAACCAACCTTGCAGCCCAGGGATAAATCCCACTTGGTCGTAGTGAATAATCCTTTTAATGTACTGTTGGATCCTATTGGCTAGTATTTTGGTGAGAATTTTTGCATCCATGTTCATCAAGGATATTGGTCTGTAATTCTCCTTTTTGATGGGGTCTCTGTCTGGTTTGGGGATCAAGGTAGTGGTGGCCTCCTAAAACGAGTTTGGAAGTTTTAGAATACTATATCCAGCTAAGCTGTCATTGAAAACAGAAGGAGAGATAAAAAGCTTCCAGGACAAACAAAAACTAAAAGAATTTGCAAACACAAAACCAGCCCTCCAAGAAATATTGAAAGGGGTCCTCTAAGCAAAGAGAGAGCCTAAAAGCAACATAGACCAGAAAGGAACACAGACAATATACAGTAACAGTCACCTTACAGGCAAGACAATGGCACTAAATTCATATCTTTCAATAGTTACCCTGAATGCAAATGGGCTCAATGTCCCAATCAAAAGACACAGCCTATCAGATTGGATAAAAAACAAGACCCATCAATATGCTGTCTGCAAGAGACTCATTTTAGACCCAAAGATACCCCCAGATTGAAAGTGAGGGGGTGGAAAACGATTTACCATGTTAATGGACACCAAAATAAAGCTGGGGTGGCAATCCTTGTATCAGACAAATTAGATTTTAAGCCAGAGACTGTAATAAGAGATGAGAAAGGACACTATATCCTACTTAAAGGGTCTATCCAACAAGAAGATCTAACAATTATAATTATCTATTCCCCTAACATGGGAGCAGCCAATTATATAGGGCAATTAATAACAAAAGCGAAGAAACACATTGACAACAATCCAATAATAGTGGAGGACTTTACACCCGCCCCCTCACAGAAATGGACAGATCATCTAAGCAAAAGATCAACAAGGAAATAAAGAATTTAAATGACACATTGGACCAAATGGACTTCACAGATATATTCAGAACATTCCATTCCAAAGCAACAGAATACACATTCTTCTCTAGTGCCCATGGAACATTCTCCAGAATAGATCACATCTTAGGTCACAAATCAGGTCTCAAATGGTACCAAAAGATTGGGATCATTCCCTGCATATTTTCGGGCCACAATGCTTTGAAACTAGAACGCAACCACAAGAGGAAAGTTGGGTAGTTCCTGTTCTTAAAGAGACACCACAACAAACAGCCCTTCAGAGGTAAAGCATAGAAGCAGCAGTTTGAAAAATGCCTGAGGTATACAATAGGGAGATTTGTTTACTAATCTCAGAGCATGTATTGGTGGGGCAGGGATCCTTGGGAGACTTCTCTAGTAACAAAGTAGCTGGCAGACACCATTTCTCTCCCCTGCCCCCCAGCCTAGATAAAACGATATCTGCTGGAACCGCCACAGTACAAACACTCATAATCCAATTTGTTCACAGTGTGACCCGTTCACCTGTGCTCTCCTGTAGACATGTCCCCTCCAGCTAGGCTTTGGTTCCAGGTCTCTTTCCACAACAGACCTGCACTAACCTTGCTAATACCGGGTGCCTTGCACCTGCATGCTTCTGTGGATATGCCCCTTCCAAACCAGCCTGCCTTGGTCCCCAGCAGCTACAGGTACCTTCCTGCAGCAGACCTTTGCAGAATTTGCTGGCACCATGTACCTGGCCCCCACATTCTCCTGCAGACCTGCTCCCTCCAATGCCATTGGCTAGAATCTATCCAAAGAGGTTCCACAAACCTGGCAGTGTACAAGTAGCTTCAAGAAGGGCCAGCAACACTCCAAAGTGACTCCAACCCAGGGAGAGGGGCAGATGACCACACACACCAATCCAACTACAGTCCTAGCAGTGGGCTGAGGGGCAGACATCTGGTCTGATTGTAGGCCATGAACCGGGGTCCTGGGATTGAGTCCAGCATCAGGCTCCTCGCTCAGTGGGGAGCCGCTTCTCCCTCTGCCTGCTGCTCCCCCTGCTTGTGTGCATGCTCTCTCTCTCTCTCTGTGACAAATAAATAAATAAATAATCTTAAAAGAAAAGAAAAGTAAGAGTACTGATAAAGAGAATTTTAAAGCAGCAAGAGTAAATAGTTACATAGAAGGGAAACTCCATAAGGCTATCAGTAGATTTTTCAGCAGAAATGTTGCAGGCCAGAAGAGAGTGGCATGATACAGTCAAAGCGCTGAAAGAAAAAACAAAAACAAAAACAAAAACAAAAAACAAACGTGCAGCCAAGAATACTCTATCCAGCAAGGCTATCATTCAGAATAGAAGGAGAGATGAGTTTCCCAGACAAATAAAAGTTAAAGGAATTCATGACCACTAAACCAGCCCTTTAAGAGATGTTAAAGGAGACTCTTAGAATGGAGCGAACACACTATAAGTAGGAGTAAGAAAACCAGGAAATCTAAAAGCACTAAAAAAAAAAATCTATAAAAGTCAGTCATGGATTTACAAAATACAAGGATGTAAAATATAACAACATATACCTAAAATGTGGGGGGAGTAGAGTAATGAATAGGTTCAAACTTAAGTGAACAGTGAAATTTAGATTGTTATATGCATATGATGTTATATACAAAACTTATGGTAATCACAAATCAAAAAAGCAGTAATAGATATGCAAAAATTAGAAAGGAATCCAAGTATGTTACTAAAGAAACCCAACAAACCGTAGGAGAGCAAAAGAAGAGACAGAGAACAACTACAAAAACAACCATAAAAGTAACAAAATAGAAGTATATACCTGTCAATAATTACTTTGAATGTAAATGGACTAAATGTTCCAATCAAGACACATTGAGTGATGGAATGCACAAAAAGTAAGACCCATCTATATGCTGCCAGCAAGAGACTCACTTCAGACCTAAAGACACATGTTGATTGAAAGGGAAGGGATGAAAAGCATTATTCATGCAAATGGAAGTGAAAGGAAAGTTGGGGTAGCAATACTTATAGAGGACACAATAGAATTGAAAACAAAGTCTGTAACAAGAGATAGAGAAAGACACTAATCATAAAAGGAACAATCCAACAAGAAGATGTAACAATTGTAAATATTTATGTACCCAACATGGGAGCACCCGATACATAATACACAAACACAGAGGAAGGAATCAACAATAATACAATTATGGTGGAGGTCTTTAACACCCCACTTACATGTAGGCAAATGAAAATGAAAACACAATGGTTAAAAACCACTGGGTTGCAGAAAAAGCTGTTCTAAGAAGTAAGTTTACAGCAATGCAGACCTCCCTCAACAAGCAGGTAAATCTGAAATAAACAACTTTATACCTAAAGGACCAAGAAAAACAACAACAAAAAATCCCCAAACCACTAGAAAGAAGGAAATAATAATTACAATAATTAGAATAGATATAAATGAAATAGAAACTAAAAACAAAGACAATAGAACAGATCAATGAAACCAGTAGCTAGTTCTTTTAAAGAACCAACAAAATTGATAAATCCTGATTCATAAAATGAGAAGGGGGGAGAGAAATAACAACCAACACCACAGAAATACAAAGGATTGTAAGAGAATATTATGAACAATTATACGCCAAAAAATTGGACAATCTAAAATAAATAATAAATTCCCAGAAATATATAAACTACCAAAACTGAATCAGGAAGAATACAAAATCTTAACAGATTACCGGCAATGAAACTGAAACAGTAATCAAAAAACTCACAACACACGAAAGTCCAAACCAGATAACTTCACAGGTGAATTCTACCAAACATTTAAATAAGAGTTAATACCGAATCCTCCCAAACTATTCCAAAAAATAGAATAGGAAGGAAAACCTCCAAATTCACTATATGAAGTCAGCATTACCCTGATACCAAAACCAGGTAAAGAAATCACTAAAAAAGAGAACTACAGGACAATATCCCTGATGAACATAGCTGTAAAATTTCTCAACAAAATACTAGCAAACTAAATCCAACAATACATTAAAAAAATCATTCACCACGATTAAGTGGGATTTATTCCTGGGATGCAAGTGTGGCTCAATATTCACAAATCAATCACTGTGATACACCACATTCAACAAGTGAGCATATGATCATTTCAGTAGATGCAGGAAAAAAAATTTGACAAAATAAAACATCCATTTATGATATAAACCCTCAACAAAGTTGGTTTAGAGGGAATATTCCTCAACATAATAAAGGCCATGTATGAAAACCCCACAATTAACATACGCAATGGTGAAAAACAGAAATTTTCCTCCTAAGATCAGGAATAAGACAAGGATGTCCACTCTCACCACTTTCATTTGACATAGTAATGGAAGTCCTAGCCATAGCAATCAGACAACAACAACAAAAAGTCATCCATATTGGTAAGGAAGAAGTGAAATTTTCACTATTTGCATATGACATGATTATGTATCAGAACCTCTAAATAGGGGTGCGTGGGTGGCTCAGTTGGTTAAGAGTCCAACTCTTGGTTTCTGCTCAGGTCATGATCTCAGGGTCGCGAGACTGAGCCCTGTATCCAGCCTTGTGTCAGGCTCCATGCTCAGCATGGAATCTGACGTTCTCTCTCTCTCTCCCTCTGTCTCTCTCTTTCTCTCTCTAAAATAATTAAATCTTAGAAAAAGAAACCCCTAAAGAATCCACAAAATAGCTACTAGAACTTATAAATGAATTCAGTATGGTTGTAGGATACAAAATTAATATATAAAAATCCACTGCATTTCTATTCACTAATAATGAAGCAGCAGAAAGTGAAATTAAGAAAGCAATTCCAGGGCACCTGGGTGGCTCAGATGGTTAAGCATCTGCCTTTGGCTCAGGTCATGATCCCGGAGTCCTGGGATCAAGTCCCGCATCAGGCTCCCTGCTCAGCAGGGGGAGTCCCACTCCCCCTGCTTGTGCTTTCTGTCAAATAAATAAAATCTTAAAAAAAGAAAGAAAGAAAGCAATTCCATTTACAATTGTGCCAAAAGTAATAAAATAGCTAGGAATAAACTTAACCAAGGAGGTGAAGGACCTGTACCCTAAAACTATACAACACTGATGAAAACAATTGAGGATGACACAAATGGAAAGGTATTCCATGCTCATGGATTGGAAGAATAAATAAGGTTCAAATGTCCATATTACCAAAAGCAATCTAAAGATTTAATGCGATTCCTGTCATAATACCAACAGCATTTTTCACAGAACTAGAATTATCCTAAAATTGTTATGGGACCCCAAAGACCCTGACTAGCTAAAGCAATCTTGAAAAAGAAGAACAAGACTGGAGGTATCACAATCCCAGATTTCAAGATATACTACAAAGTTTAGTAATCAAAACAGTATGGTACTGGCACAAAAAAACGGATACATAGATCAGTGGAACAGAATAGAGAGTCTAGAAATAAACCCACAATTATATGGTCAATTAATCTTCAACAAAGTAGGCAAGAATATGCGATGGGAAAAAGACAGTGCCTCCAACAAATGGTGTTGGGAAACTGGGTAGCTACATGCAAGAGAATAAAATTGGACCACTTTCTTACACCACACACTAAAAGAAACTCAAAGTGAATTAAAGACCTAAATGTAAGATCTGAAACCATAAACATCCTAGAAAAGAGCACAGGCAGTCATTTCTCTGACACTGGACATAGCAATGTTTCTTTCTAGATATGTCTCCTGAGACAAGGGAAATTAAAGACAAAAATAAACTATTGGGACTACATCAAAATAAAAAGCTTCTGCACAGCAAAGAATCAATCTTTAACAAAACTAAAAGACAACCTATTAAATGGGAGAAAATATTTGTAAAAGACACACCTGATAAAGGGCTAGTATCCAAAATATAAAGTTATACAACTCAACACCAAAAAACCCCACAAATAATCCAATTAAAAATGGGCGGAAGACATGAACAAACATTTCTCCAAAGACGATATATAAATGTCCAACAGACACATGAAAAGATGCTCAATATTACTCATCATCAGGGAAATGCAAATCAAAACTATGGTGTCACCTCACACCTGTCAGAATGGCTAAAATCAAAAACACAAGAAACAAGCAGTGTTGGTGAGGATGTAGAAAAAATGTAACCCTCATGCACTGTTTGTTGGTGGGAATGCAAACTAGTGCAGCCACTGTGGAAGACAGTGTGGAGGTTTCTCAAAAAATTAAAAATAGAACTACCACAGGATCCAGTAATTACACTACAGGGGGTTTAAACAAAGAATATGAAAACACAATTGGAAAAGTTTTATGTTCCCCTATGTTTACTGTAGTTTTATTTACAATAGCCAAATTATGGAAGCAGCCTGAATGTCCATTGACTGATGAGTGGATAAAGAAGATTGGCGTATATATACGATAGAATATTATTCAGCCATAAAGAAGAATGAAATCTTGCCATTTGTAACAACATGGATGGATCTAGAGAGCATAATGCTAAGCAAAATAAATCGAAGAATAACAAATACCAAAATTTCACTCAAATGTGGAATTTAAGAAACAGAACAAATGAAAAAGTAAAAAAGAGACAAACCAAGACACAGACTCAACTATAGAGAGCAAACTAGTAGTTACTAGAGGGGAGGTGGATGGGAGGATGGGTGAAATAAGTGAAAGGGATTAAGAGCACACTCATTATGGTGAGGACTGAGTAATGTGCAGAATTGTTGAATTACTATATTATACACTTGAAACAAATATAATATTGTATGCTAACTGTATTGGAATTAAAATAAAAAAAGAAACACTATAAAAATAATAGTATTCCTATTATTATTATCATCATTATTGATGTTTGGCAGAGAAAATGCTATTTTTAGCCACATGATTTTCTCTTCCTGGACGTACAAAAATACTCTGTTCACCCAGTCATAGTAGTACCATGAGACTGAGCTCTGACCAAAACAATATAGTGACCTAATGTGACCTAAATGACTTTGAGACTTGGTTCTTCGAAAATACGGTTTAATACTGAAATTTGACCTTCTGAAGTTCATGATAGAAACAGCTCAGATTCCTGAGGCATGAAGAAAACCATTCCTCTATGTCTAAAAATCTTTGTGAGTGGAAATAAGTCTATGCTTAAAAAAGTTGTTGAGATTTTAGAGTTTATTGTTTACCTAGGCATAGTTTAGCCGATTTTGACTAACATGGTTTTGAGACTTTGGTAGTATACACTTTGTCAATTACAAAAAGACTAATTAGATCCCTAAATAAAAATTTCTTTATAATATACTAATGTGTGTGCATTATAAAATTTGTAAAATGTAAAAAGAAAATAGAGTTAAAAAGCAGACTTCTCTTTTTACACAGGATGTAGCAAACCTCAAGAGAATATCAAGTAACAATAACCCAGGTAATCTACAAAGCCATATAATTTTTAACCCATCAGAGAGGTGAAGATGGAAAGACATTAATGATCTACTGTCTAAAAATGAAAGGACCCTTTTAGGAAAGATCATGGCTGCCATCAGCCTTGATAGAAGTTTGGAAGAAGTTATCATAGATATGGGTAGGTGTAAAAGCTACACTTTTAATGAAGTTTAATGAAGTTTAAAGGCCAAGAATGAGCTGGAATGATTCCCTGGATCCCCACTGACAAAGAGAATTTGAAGTGAACTGTCAATTATTTTCCAGGGGGCTTCACCAAAACAGTCATGACTGAGGGTAGGGCAGAAAAGCTGAGAGACCCACCCTCACCTGAAATGTAGGCTCATGGGCCCCCTGAATTCTGAGGTTAGTAAAATAAATGAGAGAATCTCTTTAGGCATTTTTGTTTTTCTGATCCTTATCAAGACACATTATCCACTGCACTACTGGGCATTCTGGTTCTTCAACTGAGTAGGAGAGACTGGTGGTTCAAACTTAGATACAAAGACAAAAAGTATCAAAAGTGGAAAATACCAGGGCGCCTGGGTGGCTCAGTCGTTAGTGTCTACCTTCGGCTCAGGTCATGATCCTGGGGTCCTGGGATTGAGCCCCATATCAGGCTCCCTGCTCAGCGGGAGGCCTGCTTCAACCTCTCCCACTCTCCCTGCTTGTGTTCCTTCTCTTGCTGTGTCTCTTTTTGTCAAATAAAGAAAATCTTAAAAAAAAAAGTGGACAATACCATCCAAGATGTGTGAGCAATATCAAAATGTCTATGGTATTTGTTACTGGGTTGGGAGGAGAAAGGTAGAAAGTGTGGCAGAATATAAATTTTTGAAGAAACGAGATATATATATACATATATATGTATATATATATAACTTGATAAAAGATATCAAAGAAGCAGGGAATTCAGCAAACCCAAAAGTGGGGGAAATACAAAGAAAGCCACATTTTGGCATATCATAATCAAACTACTGAAAACCAATGATAAAAGGTGATTGGAACATTCATTCTAAGGAACAATAATGAAAATGATGGTTGTTTTCTCACCAGAATCAATAAAGTTCAGAGGATAACAAAACCACATATTTAAAGAAAAAAATTGAAAAAAATAGACAATCTGAAATTCCATATGCAGAAAAAATATCCTTTAAAAATGTGAGCAATATATAGATATTTTCAAACAGACAATACATGAAAGAATTTATCTCCTGCAGACATGAGTTGCAAAAAGGCTTAATTAAGGAGGTCCTTTAAGCTTCAGTGAAATAATAGCAGGAAGATTCTTGGTTTTGTAGAAAAAGAGTAGATGTGTTGGAAAATATTAAGAACTTAAAATATTTTCCTGTTTTTATATATATTTAAATCTCTTTAAAAGGCTACTGACTGTTTAAAGTAAAAGTAATAAAATGTATTGTGCAACTTATCACATACTTATAAGTATGTGATAATAAGAGTATAAATACTGGGAGAGTATAAATAGTAGAGGCATACCTGTGTAAGACTTTATATTTTTAATTATGTATTAACTATATACTATAATATATATTAACTAATAAGTTTAACTAGTAAGTTAAATATACTGATTATAATCTCTACAGCAACCACTAAAAATTAACAAGAAATGGATAACAAAAAGTTAATAGAGGGATGTCCAATTCTGGCTCAGATGGAATACCCCATTCCATGATATTCCTCTCTCTTACAACCAAAAGACCCTGGTCATAAACAGGAAGCAAACACAGGAGGACTCTGAAATGTGGAAATCAGAATGAGGACTGGCTAGGGACTTTAAGACTTCAGGGATGCTACAATATATCCCAGATGGGCACTGGAGAAAAACCTATAATCTGGAACCATCGATAGCTGAGTGGAAACACAAGCAACAAAGCTCCAAGAAAAGCTTGCTCCCCAGGGTGAAAGCACTGGCAAAGGATGGCTTAGCAGAACAGAAAACCACTGTGGTGACACCTATCCTGCTTTCACTAAATTCTCCAGCCAACCTATCACCACGACTGATTGGCATGCTAGGCTTCCTGCTGCACCTGGCTATCGGAAGTGTGAAGTCAGAAGACTTCAGAGACCTGTAGGACAATAACAGAAGGTCTAATATTCCTATCACTGGACTCCCAGAAAGAGAAGAGAAAGAGGTTAGGGCTGAAAAGTACTTCAAAAACGTAATAGCTGAAAACTCCCAAATATGGAAAAAGAAATAAAACCATATTCAATAAATGTAGTGGGCCCCTGACAATGTCAATCTGAAGAAATCATGCCACTATTATACATATTAATCTAACTTCATAAAAACTAATGACAAAGAAAAACACTTGAAAGGATTTAGAGAGAAATGAAATACCTATAAAGTAAGAACAATTTGAATGATGGAATCAAGAAGGCCAGAAGAAAGGGACACTTTCTTCTTCTGTTTTCTTTTTAATTAATAGAATATTTTTTTTAAATTGAGGTATAACTGACATACATATGAGTTTCAGGTATACAATATTATGATTATGATTTGATATTTGTATATATTGCAAAATGACCGCAGCAGTTAACATGTGTCACCATATATGGTTGCTGAAGTTTTTTTTTCTGATGAGAAATTTAAAAATCTACTCTCTTAGCAACTTTCCAGTATGCAATACAGTATTATTAACTTTGTCACCATGTTTTATAGCACATCCCCATTACTTATTTGTAACTGAAAACTTGTACCTTTTCACTTCCTTCAGCGACTCAGTACCCCTCTCACCCTCTGCCTCTGATAAGCACTAATCTGCAATATGTTCTCTATATCTAGGAGGTTTTTGTTTTGTTATCTGATTCCACTTGTAAGTGAGGTCACATGGTATTTGTCCTTCTCTGAATTATTTCATTTAGCATAAAGTTCTCAGAGGCCATCCATGTTGTCACAAATGACAAGATTTCATTATCTTTTATGGTCTGAATAATTTTTTATTGTGGGTGTGTATGTATGTGTTCTTCATCCATCCATCCACTGATGGACACTGAGATTGTTTCCATACTTTAGTTATTGTAAATAATGTTGCGATGAACATGGAGGTGCATATATTTCTTGAAGATAGTGTTTTTTTTCTTCAGATGAACGGAATTGCTAGATCATATGGTATTTCCATTTTTAATATTTTGATGAACCTCCATACTCTTTTCCATAGTGGCTGCACTAAATTACACTTTCACCAACTATGCACAAGATTTCCCCTTTCTCTATATCCTCTCCAACACATGTTATTTCTTAATATATTATTTTTAAGATAAATTTTATGCTTATAGAAAAATTAAGTATGAACACAGTTTCCCCTATTGTTAACATTACCTTTGTGTGGTACATTTGTTACAACTAATATACCAGTATTGATACATTATTATCTAAGGTTCATAGTTTATGTTAGGATTCACTCCTTGTGTTTTATAGTTCCATGTGTTTATTGTTTTGTTTTGACAAATGTATAATATCATGTACCTATTAAATTATCATACAGAAGAGTTTCACTTCCCTAAAAATCCCCTGTGCTTTGCCTTTTCATCCCTTCTTTTCTCCTAACCTCTGACAACCACTTATCTTTTTACAATCTCCATACTTTTGCCTTTTATAGAATGTCAGGTAATTGGAATCATACAGCATGTAACCTTTTCATACTAGGTTCTTTGATGCATTTAAGATACTCCCATGTCTTTTTGTGGCTGATAGCTCATTTTTTCTTAGACTGTATATTTAATTGTATGGATGTACCATAATTTATCCATTCACCAACTGAAGGACATCTTAGTTGCTTTCAAGTTTTGGAAATTATTAATAAATCTGCTATAAGCATTCATATTCAGGGTTTTGTGTACACTTAAGTTTTCAATTAAATTGGGTAAATGCCTAGAAGTGTAATTACTGGATTGTCTGGTCAGATTACATTTAATTTTTTAAGAAACTGCCAATCTGTCTTCCAAAGTATCTGTACCATTTTGCATTCCCACTATCAATTATTGAGTTTCTATTGTTCCATATCCTTGTCAGCATTTAGTGTCGTTAGAGTTTGGGTTATTGGCCATTCTAATAGCTGTGCAACAATATCTCCTTGTTATTTTAATTGAAAATTCCCTGATGACAATATGATGTGGAGTATCATTTTTTAATATGTTCATTTACCACCTAATATCTTCTTTGGTGAGGTGTCTATTCCTCTTTTAAAGGTCTTCACTCATTTAGAAACTGAGTTGTTTTCTTGTGGAATTTTAAGAGTCCATTGCATATTTTGGATACCAGGCCGTTAACAAATATTTTCTCCTAGTATATGGCTTGTCTTTTTATTCTCTTAACATTGTCTTTTGCAGAGTGTAAGTTTTTATTTTAATGATGTTCAACTTGATTTTTTTCATGGATCATGCTTTTGGTGTTGTATCTAAAAAGCCACCACCAAACCCACAGCTACCTGTGGGTTTTTTTTTTCCAACATTATTTTCTAGAAGCTTTATAGTTTTGTGTTTTACATTTAAGACTCTGATCCATTTTGAGTTAATCTTTGTGAAAGATACAAGGTCTGTATCTAGTTTTTTTTATATGTGGATGTCCATTATGTTCATAGCATCTTTATTCATAATAGCCCCAAACTGCAAACTAATTAATTTATGGGTCAAAGTGGAAGTCTCAAGGGAAATAAAACATACATAGAACTGAATAAAATTTGTGGGATGTACATAATGCAATAGTGAGAGGGAAATCTGTTGTACTAAATGCTTATATTATAAAAAGTATTTCAAAAGAATAATCTAAGCTTCCATCTTAAGTGACTAGAAAAAAAATGCAGAAAAAATTAAATTATAACAATTAGAGCATAAATCAGTGAAATAAAAACAGAAAAAAAATAGAGAAAATGAAGCAAAAAGCTGTTCTTTGAAAAAATAATGGAATTTAAGTGTAAATCTAGCAAAATGTATGCAACAGTGGTTTGATGAAAAGTATAAAATGGTGAGAAAGGAATTACAGAACATATAAATAAATGGAGAGACATAACATGTCCGTGGATCAAAAAAACTCAACATAGTGTGCCAGTTATCCTCCACATTGATTTACTGGTTTAATGCAATTCCTATTGCAATCTCAACAAAATTGTTTTGTAGATAGAGGCAAATTTATTTGAAATTCCTCATGGGAAGGCCATGAAACTAGAATAACCAAAAGCGTATCACAACGTACCTTTTAGAACAGCTTAGTATTTTTTAAAGTTGCAATAGCAAATGCTTGTGAAAATATGAAAAATCCAATTTCTCATATCATTCATAGGAATAGTAAGATTGCACAGCCACTCTGGAAAACAGTTTGGCAATTTTACACTTTGCAAAGAACCCAGTAATTATACCCCTGGGCATTTATCCCAGGAAATAAAAACTTATGTCTACACAAAACTTGCATATTAATGTTAATAGCATCTTTATTCATAATAGCCCAAACTTGGAAACTCTCCAAATGCCATTCAAAGGGTTCAAAGGATGAATGGTTCAACTGGCATATCCGTACAATGGAATGTTACTCAGCAATGTAAGAAAGAGACAATTGATAGTACAACAACTTCAGTGGATCTTAACAGAATTTCACTGGATGAAAAAAGCCAATCTTAAAAGGTTACATACTGTATGAATTACTTTATATAACATTCTTGAAATAGTGAAATTATAGAGATGAAGAGTACGGAAGTGATTGCCAGGGGCTAGGGATATGGGGAGAAGAGAGTAGGTGTGACTGTAAAAAAGTAGCGTGAGGGATCTTTGTATTGATAGAAAATTTTGCATTTTGAGTTGGCAGTGGTTAAACTAATCTACATATGTGATAAAGTTGCATAAGACTACACACAAACTCACAAACACAAAAACAAGTACATGAAAAACTGGTGAGATCTAATAGGGTTATAGATTGACCATATTGATTGACCGTTGTCAATTTTCTGGTTTTGACAACAGATTATTTTTGCATAAGATGTCCTCACTGGAGAAAACTAGGTTATGGCTACACAGAATCTGTTATTTTTGTCAACTTTCTGTTAATCTATAATTATTTCAAAAAAATTTTTTTTTAAGATTTTATTGATCTTTGACAGAGAGAGAGAGATAGTGAGAGCAGGAGCACAAGCAGGGGGAGTGAGAGAGGGAGAAGCAGGCTCCCCGCTGAGCAGGGAGCCTGATGTGGGGCTTGGTCCCAGGACCCTGGGATCATGACCTGAGCTGAGGGCAGACACTTAATGACTGAGCCACTCAGGCGCCCCTAATTATTTCAAATTTTAAAAAAGAGTCAAAGAATATACAGTAGAATCCTAAACCAAATGAACAATAAAAGCTCAATTCATTCATGGGAAGACAGATAAAGGAAAACAAAGGAAAAAAATAGTGGATGTGACACATCAAACTCAAATAACAAAATAGCGGACTTAAACACAAATATATGAATTATAGTTATAGACCAAGTTGAGGCACATAATAGAATACTATTCAGCAACACGATGGACAACTTTTCAACAGAAGGGATGAATCTTGAAAGAACTATGCTCATGAAAAAATAAAAAAATACAAACCCCAAAGAACACAGAGTCTAGTATTGCATTTGTTTGAGGTCTGAAACCAGAGGCCATGTTAGACTATGGTAAGACAAGTTAGAAAAGTGGCTGCTTGGGAGGGAGCATATTTGACTGGAAGTGAAAAAAAGAGAGCTCTATTGAATGATGGAAATATTCAACACCTTGGTAGATGTGTGGGTTTCACAAGTATATGCATTTGTCAAAATGAATCAAACTGTACACTTAATGTGGGTACATTTCTATGGATGCAAATTATACTTTAATTTTAATATGTTCTTTAAAAAGAACTTTAAAAATTTTCCCACATCCATATGAATCATTTAATATACTTCCTGGGAAGCCCACGCTCCATTTGGGTATCACCAGAACAGTAATATGATATGGTAGTTGTAGGCACTTTGGAAGTTAGATCTCAAGGTTTGGGCATCTGTTTTTTTACATGATTACATATTTGCCAGATGCTATTCAAATAATCCACCTTGTTTTTACTCCCCACATTTTGAAGAAAAGACATAATGATAAAGCCTCAAAGTGTTTTTGACCAAAAGATAGGGATTATTACAGGAGAATGCTGACAATTTCTCCACTTTCTTAAGAGATAAAATAAAAGAGCCTCAGGATGACTGCTGCAGTGAAAACTTCAGTTAAACTTTAGGAAACACCTGAATAACCCTTAAAGATTAAATGTAGTTATAATCATGTATCTCTGAAAATAAGCAAATATATTGTATACAAAACCTATATTGTAAGACTACAAATTTAAGGTGAAAGTCTTCCTCTCAGATGGACCTTCAGTTCCTTAAGAATTTGTTTCCCACCATTCAAAGAACTGATCTTGCAAAATCTTGTCTTACATTTACTTACTGTAAGCTATTCTCAGAAAATGATCTCTATGACAAACACTGGTTGGAATACCCAGTCCCTATCTTCCAATATAATTTCATTTAACCTGACTTAGAAGACCAGAAAATAGTTCAGCTAAACAATAAAGTGGACACAGTATAATGTTATCAGCTGTACTTATAGGAATATTCTAAAAAATATATCATTTTCTGAGAAGTGGTAGTAACCAATAAATATGGTAAAGATACTACTTACAGGATGCCCTGAGATGTCCTGCCAGCTGACCAGGAATGAATAACTATATTAAGAAGTTCAAATCAAGCTCAAAATAAAGTATAACCAAAATAACAAAAATAAGGCACGTAGGTGTGGATAGCAATACCTCTACAGGTTTTTGACATACCCCAGGCCTTTGTAAGGTGTTGACTTTCTCTTTGTTGCTATGCCCTTTGTCTTAGAAATGAGTAGTCAGTGTTTTACTTTTTCTCTTGTGCATTTCAAGATTCCACACTCATTATGGTGTCCAGCTCTGTTCTATTAAAGCAAGTAAATAGGTAGACTTATTTATTGAACAGATATGTACAGAATCCAGCAATTATTCTCTTCTGAGAAGTCTAAAATGGAAACACAGATCTCTGCCTTCATGGAGATTGGCATCTTGTTCGAGTTCACAAATATGTGGTGAACAAATTAGTAAGGGAGTATCAGGAGTGCAGAGGGGGGAAGGGTGAAGGAGAACTACCATTTATTTGTTCATCCACAATTCTTGTCTCTGTTAAGCCTTCTGTATATCATCTCATTTAATCCCAGCCTTGTCTCCTCCTAGAGATGAATAAAGGACACTCAGAATACTTAACTGTTCAAAAGCACACAGCTTAAGAACAAAGCCATAATTCCTAGCTGCTAAATATCCCACTCAATTGGACTGTCATCCTATGATATCACAATTGTTTTTATTATTCAGTGATGACTATAAAACTTCAAATCAGAATTACATCACTTTGAATTATCTGGCTTTAATGGTTCATATTTTGTGGTTTGCACAGTTCTTTAGCTTTAAGTGTTCCACCAGAAAAATACAAATGTCACTTCCTCAGAGAAGCCTACCCTGGTATCTCACGCTGTTCAAATCCTTTGATTATATGATCTCCTAACGCCAAGTACCTTCCCTTCATACCACTTACTCTTTACTTACGGTAAGCTATTCTCAGAAAATAGTCTCTACGACAAATAGAACACTATTCAGCAATGCAAAGGACAACTTTTCTCTAGATGATAAGCATAGGGGGTGAGGCAGCGAATGCATCTGTTTTTGCTTAACTGGTACACTGCTAAGACTACAGTGGGCATTAAAAAATAAACTAGAGTTGCTGAATGAATGAACATTTTAAGGGACCCGTAGAGAGTAATTAAAATGCCAGAGGCCTAAAACTGATAGCAAATTATAGGTAAAATCCTCTGAGGGGATAATTAAGAGAGAGTTTAGGTACAGGGGAAGAGAAAGAGAGGGGCTACTGAAGACACACTAAGAAATTCAGTGCAAATATGCACCTCAAACAAGGTCAAGAATTTGGTTATTTCTGTATGGATACTAGGTTGCAGCCATTCTTGATCAACTGGGATAGAGATCTCTTAAAATCTCAGACTTCTCTGGACCAGAATTGTGAATCCATCTTCTCAAATTCCCAAACACTGAACTGAAAAAGCAATACTGAGAATTCTGTCTTTCAAAACTGTTCTTCAGTCACCCAAAAATTCTATTCAGAATTTGAGTTTCGAATTTGATGAATTTTACAAACATAAGAAACAGTTGGACAAGAGTCTCAGCGGAGGGGAGGTGGGTCCCCTTCATTCAGCACTACTATGTTCATTTTTTTTATTGTTGTGACTTTTTTTATGTTATGTTAGTCACCATACATTACATCATTAGTTTTTGATGTGGTGATCCACGATCCATTGTTTGCGTACAACACCCGGTGCTCCATGCAGTACGTGCCCTCCTTAGTACCCATCACGGGGCTAACCCATCCCCCCACCCCCCGCCCCTCTAGAACCCTTAGTTTGTTTCTTGGAGTCCATAGTCTCTCATGGTTCGTCTCCCCTCCGATTTCCACCCCCTCATTTTCCCTTCCTTCTCCTAATGTCCTCCCTGCTATTCCTTATGTTCCACAAATAAGTGAAACCACATGATAATTGACTTTCTCTGCTTGACTTATTTCACTTAGCATCATCTCCTCCAGTCCCATCCATGTGGATGTAAAAGTTGGGTATTCATCCTTTCTGATGCTGAGTAATATTCCAGTGTATATATGGACCGCACCTTCTTGAGCCATTCGTCTGCTGGGAAAATTGGACAGCCACATGCAGAAGAATGAAACTCGACCATTCTCTAACACCATACACAAAGATAAACTCAAAGTGGGTGAAAGCACTACTATATTCAGTGATATGAAGAGTATTTGGAAGAAATGAGTTCACTGCAGGTACCAGACAAGTACTTAAAGATGATGCTGCACATGTGACTTCAATGTGTTACCAGTGATTTAAAGAAAATTAAATTCATTTACAGCTCTTATTTTATGGTGACAGAGCAGGAAAAGTAAATAACCTAAAAAAAAAATAATGCCCACTTTGTAATTATAGTGTTCAAGGAAAGCTTCTGGGTTTAGAAAGAATTACTGAAAAAAAATCCCACAAAAACCTTTGATTTATCATCTAATTTTTTAATCATAAGCATAGGTTTAGTGTCAATTCACTTCTTTATTCTTTTGCATCACCTATTAACCAGTTCAGCTTTGTCCCTATAGTTCGTACACAATAAATACTGGTTTGTAAATGAGCACATTTTATTGCTACTTATGCTCATGCATTTGCGTGTTTGTGAGAGAGAGAGGGGAGAAAATGCTTTGTCATGCCACATAATGTCCAAAAATGTAAACTGATCTAAAAAAACTTTAGAATAATAGCATTTTATAACATAGTTAATATATATTAATTGATAAAATCTGAGCAGAAAACGATAATGAAGCTGAGTATTTTTTTAGCTATTAATTTGTGCTTGCTTTTTTCATATTTTTTCCCACTTACTTCCTCCCAAATTAAGAGGTAAGAGCACTGTGAAACAAAGAAACCATGTTTCATTGCTTCAGTAAGCTATATGGCAGGGCCCAATACAAAAGTATACCATCATACTTTCTGGCTGTTGTTTTTTCTTCTTCTTCTTTTTTTTTTTAGGATTTATTTATTTATTTTGAGAGAGAGAGAATCTGTGCACAGGGGTGCGGCAGGGGGCAAGGGAGAGGGAGTCTCAAGAGGACTCCATGCTGAGTGTGGAGCCTGAGCTCGGGGCTCAATCTCATGACCCTGAGATCATGACCTGAACCCAAACCAAGAGTCAGATGCCTAATTGACTGTGCCGCCCAGGTGCCCCTGTTTATTTATTTAGTTTTTATTTATTTTTTAATTTTTTGGACATTCTTTACATATCTTGTATAAAATATTTTTCAGGTTTTTATTTAAATTCCAGTTAGTTAACACACAGTGTAATGTTACTTGCAGGTACGGGATTCAGCGATGGATCACTTACATGCAACGCCCAGTGCTCATCACAAGTGCCCCCTTAACACCCATCATGCATTTACCTGTCTTCTCACCTACCTCCCCTGGGGCCACCAGCAGTTCGTTCTCTATAGTTAAGAGTCTGTTTCTGGGTTTGCCTCTCTTTTTCTTCCCTTTGCTCTTTTATTTCTTAAATTCTACTATGAGTGAAATCATATGGTATTTGCCCTTCTCTGAGTGACTTATTTCCTTAGCATTATACTCTCTAGCTCCCTCCACATTGTTGCAAATGGCAAGATTTCATTCTTTTTGATGGCTGAGTAATATTCCACGATATATGGGTTCTATGACATAATATATATGAATAAAAAATATATTCCATGACATAATTAATATGGAGATATATCTATATAGATAGAGATATAGATATATCACCTCTTAATTCATTTATCAGTGACACAGCCCACTTCTACAGGGTCTATTCTAGGCTTCGACAAGATGCTTTGTCAGTGGAATGCTTGGTTTCTCAACATCCTCCTCCCCACAAAAAGGAGTGTTTCCCTGGTATTGTCAGTCTCGACATCTGTTCAGTAACAGTTATGGAAATCTAGGAGCCATCCTTGATTCCTCCCTCCCTTCACCCCACCAGTACAATCCCTAATCAACCCCAAAGTGAGTCCTGTCATTTCCACCTCTCTCTCTACACTCTTTACTGATTCTTCCTTATACCAGACATTCTCTGTATTCTTTTCTGTAGCTCCCTAACATCATCCATTCTGGCCTTCTGTCAACAGGTTCTATGAAATAGACTGCCATTTAATGTAAATTAAATTATGTCATTCTTCTTTCAAAATCCTAAAATCTTCCTCTCACTTAGACTAAAAATACAAACTATTACATAAATTCCCTGCATGATCTGGACTCTGCCTCTTTCTCCACACTCACCCTGAGACCCTTTTACTACCATTTGACTTGCAATCCTGTTTTTACCTCGGGCTTCACCAAGTTCTATTTTCTCTGAGATGATTTCCCCTGGAGCTCTCTGTCAAAGGGACCTTCTTATTCAGTCTCTATCTGTATCTTAGCATCTTCAGAGAGATTTTTCCTGGCATCCAGGCCCTTTCCACTTGACAAGGCATGTGCCACATCTGCCTGCAGGGAGTGGCTCTTATTAAGTTTCACAATGTGCCAGTTGGGCTATTTCAACTAAAACTGAGAAAGGAGAAATTCAGTAACTCACCTCTGATTACCCCATTATTTAGTGTTGGAATTTAGATTCCAAGTCTAGAAAAATTTGCACACTTAGGTCCTGTGCTATTTATACTTGGATTCTAAAATTATTTGTTTAAAGAATGAAAAAAATGAATGTGAGCAGAAAGGATGATAAGCTGGAAATTTCATCCACATGCCATTTCTGGGTTCTATCTTATCTTCCTGGAGCTTGACCTTTTGGAAGGAGAGATCACATAAGAACTAAGATAAAATATCCTTGAAAACTGGTAGAATGGGATGTCAGAGTCATATTAATTTTATGTAAAATAAATGACAAAAGCGATTAAAAAAAACAACTTGAGTTTGTGGACTAAGATTCCAATAATTTTACAGTGCATTTTGGCTCTATTTTTACACATTATTAGCTTTGCGATTCCAAAATAAACCCAGGCTATCATTCTTCACCTACTTCCTAAGTTGGTGTCTTTTAATTATTTTTAGACACATGATATCATACATTTAAGGACTGTATATGAACAGAAGAGTAAAATCCCTGACAAAGTTGAACAGAAAAATTGGTTGAAAATACTCTAAGCCAAAAATGGCAGAATTCAAAAAAGTTGGTAAAGAAGACATACAAAGTCAGGTAAGTGGCCTGCAACTGCTTCTTATTCCTCTAGAATCTTCTTTGAAGTGGTGCTTTAGGAATCATAAATAACTTCCACTGTCCTATGAAGGGCAGGATTAAGGCCCTGTTATTAGGAGGAAATAAAGGCTTGGGTCATTGCAGCAAATTATATGAGGCTTTAGCCAAGTGGCAGTGAAAATTACCTTCTCTGGTTTATAGCGTCTGCTGGGCATGAAAATAATTGGGAATGGCTAAAGTACCTGATAAAATGAAAAAGTTTATTTCTAGGAAACCAATTCAACTCTCAAGCTACATCCTATTCTTAAAAAGCCTTTTTTTTTCTCCTTTCTAGTTACAATTGAATTCTTACCCTCAAAAATAGACACAGAACTCCAGAAATCCATTTCATTTAGCAACATCTTGCTGGCAGCAGAATTACCATGTTAGATAGGTGGCATATTTTGGTGTTCTAGATAGTTTCTGGTGTTAATGACACATTCTTACTTCTGGTCTCTGAGTTGCATACATAAACACAAATTTTACTACACAAAACATTCATGAGTTTTCCCTTATATTTTTATCTCCCCCTACTCCACCTGAGAAACAATCAGAGTAGTAAGGAGCATGCCCACACAAATTAGCTAATGTTGCAATTAGTGTCCAATCGTGAAGTCAATAGTCTTTTTCAATCAGGCTGCAATAAATCATGGTTCCTATTGTCATCATGAGTCCTTTTTAAAGGTGATGCTGTTGGCTGGGGGAAGGGGTGATGATGTTGGTGCTAGATTGGTTGCGGAAAGTTATCTTTATGTTTATCTGTGTCCTGACAAATGTATGTTATTTGCCCACTGGATTTTTCTACTACCTCATTTACTTTTAATTTTCCCTCCATTGAGCAAAAACGTCTTGCAAGATTTACCCTCTGCTGCACCAACATTTATGCGCATTGTACAATAAACATTATGGCACTTATAAATCGAGGAATTAGATTTCTGATCAAGAAACAGGCATCTGATTAATCACTGATATGAAAGTTTTTAAATTTTTTTTTAAAGATTTTGTTTATTTATTTGACAGAGAGAGAGAGAGTGAGCGCACAAGCAGGGTGGGGAGGCAGAGGGAGAGGGTGAAGTAAGCTCCCCGCTGAGCAGAGAGCCAGGCGTTCGGGCTCCATCCCAGGACCCTGGGATCATGACCTGAGCTGAAAGCAGATGCTTAACCAACTGAGCCTCCCAGATGCCCACTGATATGAAAGTTTACATGAACAGCCATCCTTCCTAGGTAGAATATATATAGCCCTCTTTTGTGGACCTCTCTGTACATCTCTTTCTATTCTCTATTATTACTTTTGTAAGTTTATACATCTATAATTTACTATTATCTTTGGCCAAAGGAAAAATGATATACAGTACAATTGTTGAAAGACACTTGTTAAAATTCACATTCTTAATTTTAAGATTTAGCATAAAGCAATAGAAGAAAGTGACCTAAAAATTATTCCTGAAAAAGTTATCAAAGGCAATCAGTATAGAGTATGTTTACTGATATAACCATTTTATTCACAGGAATAAGAACCAAAGACTTGTATTTAACATGCCATTTATTTTTCTGGTTGTTCTAGAAATTTAACTTAAAAAAAGATTGGAAAGAGAAAGGCAAATTTGCTGTTATTTTCAAATGATGTGTCTTGATACTGAGAACATGCAAGGTAATCTTCTGAAAAACATTTAGAACTTGTACAAGTTTCGTAAGATGATGAAATTGCTTACAAGGTAAATAAGAATTAATAATTTATCTATATTAATGCAGCAACCAGTAGGAAAACATAATGCAAAAATATTTACAAAAGAAAAACTAATTCCAAGTTAAAACAAAACAAAACAAAACAACAGAATCCAGTGGGAGCCAATTCTTTCTTTTTCACATTTATGGCAACTTTTCGAAATTTGACACTCACTTTGAGATTTTGTTGATTATATTCTAAGTATAGGATCTTTGCATTTCCATCATTCGTAGCCCACCCACAAAGTGTTTTGACATTTTATTTGGTTTCAATAGCTCTTAATGATTTTAGGCAAAGCTGACGTGATAATAGATAGGCACAGGCAAGTGAAAAAAATATTCTACAAAACCACAAATACATTTGTGCATGCATGTATTCAAAGCCAGTTCACCCTTACAATTTCTTCTATCTCCTTAGTGAACGTATGATTTTCTGTGCTGTTCTTTGAATTTCCTTCTTATAAATCAACTCCTGACGCACAATTCTTTGAAATATAAAGACATATTCAAACAAATTTCAAAAGGGGCCATATGTGCCATGCCAGAGACATGGAGCCTGATTAGAATGGGACTTGGAATCTTTTTATGGTGCTGAATATAATTTAAGACACCATGTTGTTACTTGGGAGGAAGCCTTATTTATAACATCAGTACCATGCTGCATACCAGATGCCAGTGGAAAGTGAAACTATGATGAATTTAATTTGACCTTTCTCATGCCTGCAGAACGTAAATCAGATATATTTAATAAAGATCAAGTTTGCAAGAAATAGCTTTGACTTCAGACGTGTAAATGCTTCAATGAAAGAAATGAAGGCAACACTGTACATTTCTGACTATAGTTTAAATTAAGCAAAAATGATGAAAAATGTAATTTGGTGATGTGCAACTTTTCCTCATTAGATATATGTGGCACACTGAGTAATCCAGTAGTTTTATTGCATTTTTCATGCCATTAGATATAGGCAGGTAACCCCTCTTGTGTATATAACCAAAAAAAATTGATGCCTAACTATGATAACTGCATTAAGCAGATTTTGACATTTATTTGGGGATGATTTTGTTATCAAATCTTCTTTAAAGTCTATGATCTAATTTTTAATAAGATTCTGAGACTTTTGAAATCTTTATATATGAAAAATAATGGAGCAATTCTTCCTCCAAATAAAAGCAAAATGATTGAAGTTTTCCTGGCTAGGAAAGAGGGCAAAAGTTTATTCTGAAGACAGAAATTTTCAAGATTAAAGTCAGGTTTGGCAGGAAGTCTGCTTTATTTTAATGAAAGAATGGACAGGGGCCAAACTCATTACTATTGGAATACCTAGCTACCCCGAGCACATAAGTAAGTGTAGGAAGATACCACATGTATTTTAGCTTGTCAAGATCAGGACAGAAAGGAACAAAGTTCATTCATTCTTTCCACCATTCATTCATTCATTCATTCATTCAAAAACCAATCCCTACCATGTACAGACTCTGGAAAAGTAAAATGAGTTAGAAGCAGATACTGTTTTCAAAGTGTTCTCATCAGATTGATTGCTACCATTTGCTTGCAACACGTCTCTTTCAAATGGCTAAATGCTGTAATTATGGAATGTGTAACATTCCAAGGAGCACACTTCTGCCTACAGAGTATCAAGAATGACTCTTTAGAGAACCTGACCTGAGTCTTTGAATACAGACATGAATCCACAAGGCTGAGAAGAATGCATGTTCCAGGTAAAGGAAAAAGAATGAGCAAAGGCACAGGATTCAGAGTGAGTATGAAGGGTCTTAAGACATCACGAAATGGAGATTAAATTCTATCATAAAAGTAATGAAGAGTTTAAAGAATGGACTAAGTCAGGGGAGTTTATGCCTCGAATTGACCTCTAAGAAGGTGTATCTGATTGTGAAGTGATTGTGAAGATGGTGTACAGTGAGCAGGAGGCAGGGAGGCCTTTTAGGAGGGTCTGGAATCAAACCGGAAGGGATGAAGTTCTGCATTAGCATGTCAGTAATGGTGGTGAAGTGGGGAGATGGGTTCAAGTGATCTTTAGGAGGGTGATTCATAGCATTCCTGTCTCATTAGATAGATGGGGAATTGAGACAACATCAAATGCCACATATTAAAATAGTTGGATTTGGTATGCCTAAAGGAAACCCAGCAAGATGTCCAGGAGGCTTCAGAAATAAAAGACTGACTGATTGGGAAACACATGGTGAGAGACATAGTTTCAGAAATCATTGGCACAGTAACCCTTTGAAGCCATAAGAGTGGATGAGCTGTTCCAGAAAGTGGATACAGTAAAAGAGAAAAAAAGCACACAGATGAAATAGGAGAAACATAAACATTTGGTTGAAGGAGCTGGGAAGTGTGGCTAGAAGGGGAGGCCGGTGTTGGCAGTGGAAGCAACAGCTCATAGAAGAGAAAATATTTAGAGGACCTCCCTTGTGCCAGGGAGAGTGCTAGGTGTTCTGTACATTTCTCATAATAATGCCCAGTATTTTGTTTAGTCCTCATAACTTCACGCCCGCTGTATAGATGATGAAAGTCAAACTCAGAGAGGTCAAGTAACGTTCTTGCCCACTAAGCTATTAAGTGGTAGAAGGTGGATTCTAACCCAAGTCTGTCTGATTCCAAAAGCATGTCATCACTAGGAATAAAATTAAATGTAGTATACATTTCTGTTCTGCAGAATGTGGTAAAAATGCTGTATCTTTCCTAATAGGGCATGATTTCATGATAGGATACATTGAGCTAAAAATTGTATGGCCACATTTGTATGTTTTGAACTACGCAAATATGAAATATTTTGTAAAATATCAATATAAGCATTTTATAGACTCATCTGAAATGTAAATGCCATAATTTTTTTTAAAAAAGTATGTGCTGCATAATTTCACAGCTAATTATAAGCTATGCCTACATTTTTGTGGTTCTACTTTAGTTGGTAAGTGGAAATTCCGTGTAACATCCATTGTTAGTAGCTTGTGAAAAATCCTGTTGTTAAATTAAAATTTCTGAGTTATTTTGGTGATTATTGTGCTATCATTTGAACATTCTGTTATTATAGTGTAAAATATTTTTAATGTCCTATAAAAGTGCCTTCTAAACATGAGTTAAGTGGTGGACCTTGTGCTGAAAACACGCTGGAAATCAGTAAGGCTGGAATATAAATTAGATGCAATAAAAACACTATGAAGATGGCCAAACAACTGCCACGATATGTTGCTAATTTAGTAAAAAGCGCTCTATGAAATATTAGAGATAATGTTGAATAAACAGGCAATGTTAGAGCAAGTAAAGCTTTACATCTGCAAAAATTATCATATAATCAGGCATAAATAATGCAAAACTGAAAAAGAAAAGTAAAAAGAAAACACAAAAACTTGGCAAGTACAACATAGCAGAAATGTGATTCTAAAGTGAAATTTTTGTAGATTAATATGCTCCTAAAATAACTTAGCCGCTTTTACCTTCACCACAAACTTGCATTTAGTGTTTTAAAATTGGTCTCGGGGGCGCCTGGGTGGCTCAGATGGTTAAGCGTCTGCCTTCGGCTCAGGTCATGATCCCAGGGTCCTGGGATCGAGTGCCGCATTGGGCTCCCTGCTCCTTGGGAGTCTGCTTCTCCCTCTGCCTCCTCTCTCTCTCTCTGTCTCTCATGAATAAATAAATAAAATCTTAAAAAAAATAAAAAATAAATAAATAAAATTGGTCTTGAAATACATGTTTTTGTGTGACCTAAATTTCCTGTGTTGTGACTATCCCATATTATAATCCACGGGGCTATGAACACAACATTGCTGGGATTTACGAAGGTGATTTGAAAGGGGAGAGGAAATTCCAACCATAAAGGACATTGCTAGGTAAGGAAGTATAATAGCAGGTAATTTGTTGAGAAGGAAAGACAAATAGGGAATGCCTGAATACCACACACCTGAGCGTTGTTCAAGCGTGCCCTCCCACTTCCATGCAGAGCCTGCCCTCCATACCCTCACTGAGTTAGCAGATGATCCCGGAAATGTCAAGGAGCAGACAAGGGCTTGCCGCTGTTTCTCCTAGGCCTCCCTGCACAGCCCTTAGACTAGAGTCTTGGGAGGCAGCCATTCCTTCCAAAATGTTTGTTTCTAATGCTAGAACTTGGAGAGATTACAGAGAAGTCTTGATCCTCACTCAAGTATTCACCAGAATGCTGGGGAAACTAGAACAACTGATCCAATTACTGATCCAATTCAACCAGCATCCAGGTTTCAGCTCCTGTCAGCAGTGACAGCTTTTGGATTTGAGAACAAGTCAAGAGTTTTGGGCACCTTTAACTTGTGAACTGAGAATTATTCTGTGGTTCAGATTTCACCAACAATGTATGCACAACAAAGCAGGTACTTGGCTCTACCTGACTTGATAGCAACTGAATACTCATCTGCAATTGCATAGTTTTGCTTCCAAGAAAGTATCACCTTAACATTGTGGTGTGTGTCTTAAGTTTCAAAGTCTATGATAAGAACAAGACACTGAGCAAGTTCACAAACCTGAACAAGATCGATCAGGGATAGAAAAGGATTCTTCTACATGCAGTTTACAACTACTCTGTCTGATTTTTAAATGTCTAGGGCCACCTTCTATCTTATGAGATAGAAGTTTATTATAAGTCTTCCTCCCTGAAGAGATTTGGATTTTAGTTTAAAAAGAACCATCTGGAATGCCTATGTTTCCTGTTTTAAACTACCTCAAAAATAAACAAAACAAAAGTTAATTTTTACTGGGCTTCAATCTGATGTTTTTCCATAACCAAATGTCTTTTAGAGTGTATTCTATTATACAGGTGCCAAAATAACAAAGAAGCTAAAATATTTTTATCTACAATAATGCAATCAATTACTCAAACAGTATGGATCAAAAATCCATTATTCTAGCCTTGGTTACCTGAAACTGTTGAGGACAATATTACAGTTTTTTAAAAATATAAAGTATGCCAAACCTCTCCCATCTCATTTTTTCTCCCAACATCTTCATCATTTTGAAAGGATCACGCTTTGAACAAGCAGCAGATGTTAATATAGAAATATAGAACATCTCAATTTTCTCACTGCTAACTCAGCTTACTGAGCCAATTTCACAATTCTCACATTCCTGAGTCCTAGGAGAAAATGCTAATTTAGATTGTTAAAATTGACACGGGTTAGGGTATAAAGGGTAATTAGCATAAAATCCTACACAAAGTGTTCTTAGCACCATTAATCAACACCCACCTAGGCATACACTCTTTTAGTCAGAGCTGATGTTTAACGAAGCTGAAAAATATCTAAAATACTCTCTTCTAGTTAAGTAATAAAAAATGCAGAGTTTGTCCTCAAATCCAGTTTTAGGGGTTTTAAGGAAAAATACCTAATGTGCAGTTCATGCATAACTTTTATACTTAAGGATTATTTAAAGCCTATGAAAGTAGTCTCTTGAGGAAAACACCTCTTAAACACTTGTGTTTTTGACATATTTGTGTCAGTGCTGTCCTGTACGTGTGTTGTTACTGCTGAAACAACTGATCCGTTTTCTTTTTCCTCCCTTGGTGCTTGTAAAGCCTGTTGCCTTTGGCACCTGTGTTCCCATTTTCAGGACAGAACCCTGCTGGTGATTCTGCCTCTTTCCTTT
Organism: Zalophus californianus; assembly: GCF_009762305.2. Taxonomy (NCBI): domain Eukaryota; kingdom Metazoa; phylum Chordata; class Mammalia; order Carnivora; family Otariidae; genus Zalophus; species Zalophus californianus. Next base: position 131,259,306 of record NC_045603.1, read on the forward strand.
GCCAGACTCCTAATCACACACACACAAAAAGTCGCATCAGGTCTGAATCTGCTCGTCAGTTCAGAGGTGCTCTGGGTTCCTCATATTTTGCAAGCCTACTCTATTAATTATGCCTCCTAATGATGTGAACTACTGGCGAGAAAATGGTCTTCCAGTTCGATGAATGATTCAAAGTCACATAAGTTTTCTGCTTAGTTTTCTCATTTACAAAATAAAATCATGGCAAATAACAGATATGGCAAATATAACAAAATTATATCAAAACTTCAGAGGCACAGGAATATATGTTGCTAGGAGCCGGTCCAGATATGTTCCTGGGGACATCACTGAGATCTATCTTCAGAAGTTCTATCTCAGAGACCCCAGGGAATGGAACAAGGCCGCAAACATGTTACCACTGAAGTCCATTTATTCTGCATAAGATAATGCTGCTTTGTGTAAGGCATGGTTAAACACACAGGTTAGAAGCTGACAGAACAGTCTCAGGAGTGAGACTGTTTAAAAAAAAAAAAAAATCCCACAACCAGAAGATGTGTGTTCTGATCAGTGTTGGTGCTGTGAGAACACACAGCAGGAGCACCTAACTGAAACTGGGAAAAAGGGCTAACAGGAAGGACAGGCACGGCTGGCCTGGGTGAGTCACAACATGGTGTGAACGTTCCTAACATTGAGAAGGGCATGTGTGCAGATCAGGAAGAGAGTTTGGTGAATCCTAGGAGCAGAAATTTCAGTACACTTAAGGAGCAGGACCGAGGTGAAGCTGAGGTGTCAGGTGATGAGTCTCATGCACGTGGGTAAGAATCTGAAAGGCACTGGCAAGTAAATGAAGGGTATCGAGTGGGGAAGTGTACAAGCATCCTTGTATTTTAGAAAGATCAATCTGACTGCAGGATGCAGAACAGACTGGATCCTGGAGAAGATTTTAGGCAGGGGGTCAATGGGGAAGCTATTAAAGTGACTGACCCTCATGAGAAAGGCCTTCGGTAGGAGGCAGAGAGGGCAAGATGGAGGGTGGGGGCAAATGATAAGAGGATAGCTCAGGTGTATGAGTACTATCACAGGCTAGAACAAGTGCTTTTCCTGCACTGTCTCATCAAACTCTCTCTCTCTCTCTCTCACACACACACACACACACACACACACACACAAACATGAATCCCATAATACAGGTATTACTTTTCTATTTAATGTTGAGGTAATTCAAGTTTAAAGAGGAAATCAGCTCAAACTCAGGCATTCCCCAAAAGGCGAAAGCCGAGTCTGAAGCCAGGGAGTCTTGTCCAGAGCTCTATGATCTGCCCTCCGAACAAATTTAAGAGGAAGAACTGGCAGTGCTCAGTGACAGACTGGTAGAGGTGGTAGGTGGAAAAGGAGGCGGTCCAAAAGATGAGCACCTGCATCATCAGGCCGTGAGCAAGGTAGTTCACTTAGGTATTGAACGCAAGAGGAGATTCACTGTCAGGAAAGGGCAGAGAGGACTCCATTCGTGGGCACCCTGAGTCTGAGGTTCCTGCAGGATATCAAAGTGGATGGGCAGTTTGAAGGGTGGATCCCTCTGGAGAAAAGGACTTGCGCTCGATGCAAGTAGGTCTTGGAGTTATTAGCAGTATACCAGCATAGTTCGTGCGGATGAGGTCGCAGAGGAAGTCTGTGTCGGGTTAGAGGATAAGGGAGTTTGAAAAGGAGCAAAATCAGGAGGCTGGGTTGTCTGAAGAGCCAAGGAGAGTGGTGCTTTGTGATCAGGGAGGGACCGAAAGCATCTGATACCCTGGGAGGTTAACACAATATGGAAACAGAAAGGAATTCTCTGATTTTGTAACAAGAGGGCTTCTTCCTGAAAACAGAGGGCATGGTGGGCACAGAGTACAGTGACCACGTACCTTAACTGCTACTACCCTACGGATGACACAGCTACACAATTGTACAGATGACATGATGTGGACAAGGGGCTGCTGCTGGGCTGCCTATTGCCTCCATAACCGCCAGTGCTCTCTTCATTCATGCCTGTCACTTGAGACACAGATTCCGGTGCCACCGAACTTTGGCTTAAATAGTTGGTAAGGTCACATTCCCAGCCCCTTGTGATTTAGCAAAGGGACACAAGGGCTGGATATTTATTATAAAAGTGATACCCCCCTCCTCTTTGAAGGTCTGATACCATGGCAAGAAAGAGATCATGGCAAGGAGATATCATGGCAAGAAACTTCTTTTAATGGAGAACCTCTCCCTAGATCATTTTTCCCCCTAAAAGCCATTACTAGCTTTTTTTTCTTTTTAGTAATTTATATTTTTCGTGCTACTTTCATTGATGTCTTCCTTTAAGATGGTCCATGGGGGTAAAACAAGCTGGCAGGAGAGAAGAGAGAAAGAGAAAAAAAAAAAAAAAATCATGGTATGTATAAAAACAGCCCTGGGAAATATCCCACATTTCTAATTCTTGACTTTTTCAAAATTGATTATAAAATAAATGTAATTTAAAGCACCCTTCATGCACAAGGCTCTCAACAAATTAACAACTTATAGAAACCCTGTGAGATTCAACAGTAATACTCACTTACTAAAGGGAAATGATGCATTTATATTACTTACTTCAGGTCGCATAAAATGTCAGTAACATAGTGGAGAAGGAAATCAGAAAGAAAGCTAGAATTATAATTTCCCCAATTCTGAATCTTTTGCTTTAACTCTGTTGCACAGAGGATTAACAAATTTAGTTTTCTCAGAATAGGGAAGATAAGATTCATCTTATTTCTGCTCTGTTTGAAATTATGAAACCAAATTCAGTCTCACAGAATATTATTTGGAAGCAAACCAAGCCCATTCGCTATGTAAGGAAGTCTCTCTCTGCCAGCAAATGTTCACAAGATGAATGTACAGATGAAAGACAAGCAATTTATTTTTATTTCATACTGAGAATGGCAATTTAAACTACAGTAAATTTGTCCTTTGAAGGAAATGCAAAATATAAATCAAATATCTTTATAACTTTATCAACCTATAAATAAGTAATAAAAATAGTAATCAAGCTGATTTTGCACTACAGGACAAGTGTAGCGATCACACATTTCATTGTAATGTAAGTATCAGTCCATGCGATGTACACATACACTAAGATTCAGAAACCACATTCTAACTCCTGTTGCTGAGCGAGTAGTGCCTGGAATACCATTCCATTGCAAATGGGTCAATACCTCGTAGCTCTACGTGGGACATCAATGAGCTGAGATTCTGTTCTACACTGGGAACTATATAGCACATCCTTTTATCAAGAGTGTGTAAAGGTGATACTTAAAAAAACAAAGTGCAAAGAGATGAAAATAAGAATCCTATCACTTTCAAGCTGGAAAGGGTCTTTAGAAAATATCTTACGAGATAGGTAAAACAAGTTTCCAACAGGTGGTTCCCTATTACTTACTAAGACCCCTAAGTGTCATATGTGAATTCCAGTAGAAGGAAGTAACTGTGGGAAGCACAGCACATCAAAACAAGTAATCAATACAAAACTGTGGAATAACATAACATGTTCTAAGATGATAATAAAGTACAAATAAAGCACTATTTCCCAAAGTTAAGAATGCTCATGGACATCATTTGCAGCTTTGAAACCTGAGAAATAAAGGAGATATAAATGTAGGGCCAGTTTTTATAATAACCAAATGAGAGGCATACCCTGAACACTGCATTTTATCATGAATCAACTAGATGTGTCTCATAGCATCTAATCTCTGAATCTTTTTGCTGTAATTATCATAAAGGCCTTAAACTCTAATTTATTACAGTGGCATTTAAAAATAAGTTTTCTCAATTTTCATTTTAGATAGGTTGTATTAGAAATATGTCCTATTTTATAAGTGGTTGGAAAAAAAAAAAAACTGTTAGCGCCTATCCGCACTCCACCCAAAAGACCTTACTCTTTGTTTATTATCTTAATGGTTCTTTCACTAAAACTGTAACTTCCGAAGTGGAAAAGGTGTGGATGCAGGCAGTGAGAGCCATCTGCTTACTTTTGAACGTTGGTCTCTGCCCAGGAAAACAAATACCTTCTCTCAGAAGAGACTTCCATACTCTTTCTTGTTGGAAAAATGCTGCTTAATTGCTTACCCCATTTCATTTTTTTACTCTATAATTTACATACTTTGAGTAAAGTAAGTCCCCTTTCTCTTCAGCTTCTTCATCTCCTTCTCCTCCCCTCCTTCTCCCAGTTCACCCTCTCTTCCTCCTCTTTTGACTCCTTCTCCTCTCTCTTTTCAGTGGAAAGCATGTCCCTGTTTTTCAACAGCTTATTTTGAAGACTAGAAATAGGACATTGGAAACACATCATAAAATATAAAGTTTTATGCAAGCAATCCTCTGATAGTTTTGGATATTACCACGAAATGGGAACATTATGGCATTTATCTTATGACCTTAGAATTTCCATAGAGCACACAAGCCCTTCTAATGCTCCCTCTCAATACTAGCTAATCCCATGTTCCATGCATTTGGGATATCACCATTACTTGGGTGTAGGGCCCCTAGAATTTTTCCTTGGAATTGAACATGAGGATTCACTCATCCTACTAGGCAAAAACAGTCTACCTCTTCTAGGTCCACTTAATATCCAAAGAGAAATAATGAAAGGATAAAAGGGAATCCTAACAGAATTAAATGTCTATGTGTCATCTACCTACTTACCTTTCTCTCTTTATTCATCCATCCATCCATCCATCCATCCATCCATCCATATTTTTGTATCTATTTATCTTTCTATACCTATCCATCTACCAACTTAAAAAATTTCCTGCTACACAGTTAATGAGAACTAAATATTAATAATTTATTGTTTTTTAGAAGAGTTGGTATTGTGGTTCACCTTAAACTAGTCTGAGAGGCATGTATAGATTAATCTGAATATGGATAATCAATTTATTTATTTTTTATTTTTTTAAAGATTTTATTTATTTATTTGAGAGAGAGAATGAGAGAGAGAGAGAGAGAGAGCATGAGAGGGGGGAGGGTCAGAGGGAGAAGCGGACTCCCCGCCGAGCAGGGAGCCCGATGCGGGACTCGATCCTGGGACTCCAGGATCATGACCTGAGCCGAAGGCAGTCGCTTAACCAACTGAGCCACCCAGGCGCCCTGGATAATCAATTTAAAAAAGATTACTTAGGCTCATTTCATTTTCCAGAGAAAAGATACTGCGAGACAATGCAGCCTTAGCCTCAGAGTCGTTTGGTAATAACATTTCAGTGATGATGTAACTCTGCATTTAAAAAATACAACTTTTAACCTAGCAATTACACTTTCAAAAATGTAGTTGAAGGACATAACTATATTCATAAAAGACGGAGCTACAAGGGTACTCATTATAGGACTGTTTATAGTGGCAAAAAGTTGGACTCAAACTAAATGGCCAGCAACATGAAATGCATTTAATAAACCTTGGTAGCACTCTGCTAGAAGAATATTTAACAACATGGAAGTAGCCTCACAAGTGTATTTTAAAACAGAAAAGCAGGTTATAAGACTTCGAGAATATGTGGTACTAAGTAAATATACATCGAATCCTGCATTCAACTTTCCCCGTTCTCCTTCCACCTGATCCTATCACTCCATTCAACAGTAATCTTTAGTCCTCCCTTTATCTGCTTTCCCAGTGGCAACGGACACGATGAACTCTTTCTTGAAAACCACTGTCTTATGTTAGCTATATAACCCAACACATTCCTTATGTCTCCTAGAATCTTTAAAATTTTTATGAAGGCTTTATTTTTTAGAGCAGTTTAAAGTCCACGGCGCAACTGAGGGGTAGGTAGAGAGATTTCTCATATATCCTCAGCTTCTCCTACAAAACCTCCTGCGTTGTCAGTATCCACCCCACCCGTCGCCACAGTGGTGCATTTGCTACAACTGAAGAACTTGCACTGACACATCCTCATCACCTTAAGTCCATGATTGGCAGTACGGTTCACTCTTGGTGTCTCCTACTGCTCTGACCGCTCGTTCTCCATGCCTTCGTCAAGCTTTCGCTGCGCCACCTAACATGAAATACCTGACTCTCCCCAGCCATAGTACTGGGCCCTCTCATCTTCTCATCTTAGTCTCCATGTTTGGGGGCTATCTCTCATGCCCTTGGCTATAACTTCCCTCTGTGCCGAGATAACTTGTGTATTTATAGTCTTCACCCAAACTTTCATTTAAGCTTAAACCATATGCCTGACAATGTAGTCGTGGGGCTCTTGGCTATTTAAAAAGCACTTCAGACTCAACATATCTAAAATGAGATACATTATTACTCCCTGAATCACCCACTTCAAATTGGTCACCACCTGGCACACTTTCAGATTCTTATTTCTGAATGGAACTACTCTCCATTTAACTTATGCAAGACACAATAATTGTTATTCTTAATATCACCCTTACCTCCAATAACAAACATAGCACAGGTCCTGTCCATTTCCCTTCTGAAATTCTCTCAAACCAGTCAGTGACTCTGCAGCATTGTCCTTGCCTTACCCTAGGTAACAATGAAGTCTCACCTGAACTACTGTCATAGCCTATTTAATGGCCTCTCCATACTCACTCTGCCCTACCTCCAACTCATTGGTGTATATATAATCATGTCAGCCCTTCCTTGATTAGTACACTTTGGTGATTTCTAACTACACATAGGTAAAGACAAGTCACCTTGACTCATGGCTACCCTGTGTAGTAGTCTCATCTAGTACAGCATCCCCTTCTTTCTCTTCTAACTACACTGGCCTTTTATACTCTCAGGCTCACTAATTCTGCAGAACTTTTTAGCATGCTGTTCCCTCTGCCTGAAACAGCATCCCTCCTCTTTCTTCCGATGATTTGGTAAAAGTGAGCTAACTGATGCAACAAGCAACTCCCCTCAATGCCGTAACATAAAAAAACAGAACAGCCATTTTGGCTGGTAGCCGTAAAGAGTAGCTAATAGACATTCTATTTTCCTACCATTTTTGGCTTTGGCTCCAACTTATCTGCATGTCCTGGGTCCCCTTCCCTATTGCTCATGTGGTCCAGTGAACCTATTTGTCTCTATTTTTCAGGCCTTACCTCTGGGTTTCCAAGCTACTGTTCCCAGTGCTTTCTCTATGATCCCAAAAAGCTAGAGTACAGATGAAATTTTCAGCCAGAACTGTGAAATCTGAGCCACCGGGTTAGGTACCGACCAAGCCCAGGCAATATAGCTCATTCCTCTTCTCAGGTGAGAGAATCTAGAAAACCCGATTCTTTCACCAGCTTGTCTTTAGCTCTCCCTGATAAGCAGCTGCCAATAGTATGTGACTTGCTTTTTTTGGCCACAAAGCAAAGAAAGCAGTACGTAGTTCAAGGCCCTAAGTTATAAAAGAAGTTTGATCAGTGTCTCCAGAATGATCCTGAAATGAACAGCCTCAGACAGCTAGAAGTGTCATAAGATCCAGTTAACCTGTCAATGAAATGGTAAGAACAAAAATACCCTAAGAGAAAGCAATTTACAAAGTAGTCATTGTAACAGCTAATTTGTCTGATCGCTTTTTAAAAGTATCATGGCAGTCCTTTGAGATTCGATGTATAATACACGGAAGAGAGAGGTTATTTTTCCCTGGGAACAGAGAAGTTATTTGTCCAAAATCAGAACACTAGTAAATGGGATGACTATAGCTCCAGTCTGGATCTACCTGGTTCTAACTTCTGCACCACTCTTGAACAACTACAGGCTCTGCAAGGAAGTGGCCCATCAGGCACTTATGTACTGCCCGCCACACGTCCATAGTACTCAAGCATCACTCCACTGGGCCAACTTTTGAGCTCTCAGTTGTTAGGCATGAGAAATGCAGACCCTTCTGCAGCCCTCATTTCTCCTGGGGTATCCCACAGGTGATCTGAGTCATAAAAATGGCCTGCCTACCAGTGTTCTCCATGTATAGTGAAAACAATGGTTGGCTTATCAAGGGGCAAAAACAACAATAGCTTATGAATGGAGAATGTGATACCGTAAGACTATTAATATTCCATATTCCACACTGAATTTTCAACTTCAACCTAAAAACTAACAACTTTTATTACTGAGGGCAGTATACTAAACATATATACTTATAAATTATTTTTCTTTTATTTATTCCACCTTTATTAACCATGAGATAAGTACTGGGAACTGTGCTAATTAAAGGATAGGCATGGTTTCTGAAACTGAAAAGTCAAAATGCGGTGGTGAAGAGAGACAAGAAAACAGTAGGAGTGCAGAGTTTAACGATTAGAGTCCAAGGTGGGTTGGCAAGGTGGGCAAGGTGCAGAGAGTGTACATGCAAGCTGTGTAGGTCAGGGTTGCTGGGGATCTGGCACAGAGCAGCTGTAGGAAGAGGCCAGTCATAGTAGTAGGCTTTTTGGGGATACCTAGCTAGAGTGATGCTCAATATAAAGAGAAACTAAGCTAGACCTGAAGGGTGAGTAGGAGGTACTCAGGCAAGTGAGAAAGGGTTGGTGATGAAGGATGGACTCTAAGCAGAGAAAAGACCATACAACAAAGCAGACATGGGAAACCCAGAGTATTCTAGGAACTCCATGTACTTCTATGAAAATATTTCTATGTATTGGGAATGGTGTAAGAGACAAACTTGTATAGACAGTAAGAGGGTGTATTTTTTGGCTCCTTAGAAAACTTGCTAAGAAGTTTGACCATCCTGTCGCAGTTCTGAAAAATCAAATCACATTATCACAATTATGTTCGAGAAAGATCTCTTATATAGCATAAACAGGGTTTGAATAACTTCAAAACAGTCATAGTAAGTTTTCTAGAAGTAGCTACCTGAAGGCTATAAAATTTCCTGGCACTCTCCGGAATCGAAAAGACAAATGTAAAGAGGAAGATTATGAAAAATGTTAGCAATAGATATAAGAATAGAGTGGTTAAGACCCAAGCTTCTGAGTCAGAAAAAAAGTTTTTTGTTTTTTTTATTTTAATCTTGACTCAGCCAGTTAAAGCTATATAATCTTAGGATATTGCTTAATTATTTCTGAGTTTCAGTTTCCTTTTCTTCAAAAACAGTGCTACTTCAGGGACTGACTATGAAGATCAAATAAAACATCCATAAATTTTAAAGTGTATAGCAAATAGTGTATGTTTAATAATTATTTTTAAATAATTGAATATTCTTTTGGAGTAACTTTCATGCATCTATCAATTTGGATATTTGTATTCATTTGACATATTTTATTAGAAATCTAACAAAATTGACATAATATTATGAAAACTCTTTCTTAAAAAAAGATTATTTCTAATCATATTAAAGAATAGTATCTGGTCATTCCAATATTAATAATTGATTTTTATGTGAGCCAAAAGACTTGATTTGGTTGTCAGATGTCTTGAAATAGGAAAATGAGATTGATAAAAAGGAGTAAGTCAGTTCAATTTCAAATATTCCCTAGGGATCAGATTGATCATTAGATCATAAATTCAAACTGAAGGAAAATAATGACAAGATCAATCATATTGGACATATTGCGAGTCTGCTCAAAAACTGAAGGCATTTGAAATCCCAGTACATAAGGTTGGATGACTAATTGTGCCAAGTGTCATGTGGATGATTTTCCCAGAGGGACAAATAAGGAAATCCAAAAAATCAGTGTGCCATGAGGTTGACATTTCACGTACTGATTTCCATAGCTCCTTTTTCTCCATCTTTGCTATGTAGAAAGGAGTAGAAATGTCCTCTGACAGATGTCCACATAAGTGGAGATGGACGCACTCCCAACTGAGTTGGAGGCACCACATACTGCCATCTTGGTTTGACTCACTAGATGCCAACCATGTGCATACAATTTGGAAGAAGGGACATGGGAAGACATCTGGATAATAAGAAGCAGACATAACTCAGCTTATTAAAATTTAGTATTTTTGAAAAAAGGACACTGGTATAAAAAGCCCTCAAATCCCCAGGACGCTACTTATTAACATCCAGGTTTTATGAAAAGTTTTAACATCCAGGTTTTATGAAAAGTTCTCATTCTGATTTGTCTAACTCACTTTTATCCTTGACAAAAGAATGCCCTTCCCCTAAAATAGCCAACATATTTCTCAGTGACTCAATGGCTACAAGTCTCTTTGTATCTCAGAACTCCTCTGGATGTTTAATTCATTTCCTTTCACTCAGACTACTGTAAGGTAGGGACTTTTCCTCCCCCATCTATTTACTCACCCAACCCATCTACTGAATGTCATCGCAAATGAGAGTGGTGATTCTGGATGAGCATGGCAATTTGTATAGCAAAGGGAAAAATAGATGAAGGTAAAGTATTGCCATATATATATATATATATATGGCATATATATATATATCTCCCTTAATAATAGCAACACTCCCCTCTAAACCTCATTCCTACACTATTTTAAAGCCCTTGCCAGCATTTAGTGTCTGTGATGAAATGCAGATGAATCTTATCCCAATCTTTTGAGTGGCCAAAAGTCCACTTTTAGGGGGAACAAATATTTCTTTTCACCCAGAGCTGTCTTGGTTTACTGAACAGTTATTTTGCATCTTTTTCATTTTCAAAAGTATCCTGTTTTGGAAAAAAAAAAAAGTATATGGGTGCTTATAGTGTCTAAGTGAAAAAAAAAATTGATAAAAGAAATGAGCACAGGAAAAACTCATTTTATCTTTTGTATTGCTAGCAGAAAACAACCCATCACTTAAAAAAGCAGTGAGGGAAGGTAGAGGGAAAAAAAACAAACAAACAACAGTGCAAACCACAGACTCACACACATACACAGACACACACAGAGCAAGGGGACTAGGTCCTTTATCTGTATCCAGAGAAGGGAGGAGCACCCAGGAAGAAACACTGTCTGTCTCAGGAGTGGAAGAGAATCTGGCTGGTTAAACTCTACCTGATGATGGAAAAGCAGGGCAGGAGAGGCAAACTGTTTGGGGACATGTGGCTGTGGGAGGACAGGAGAGGGTGAGCAGAGCTAAGACTCCTTGACTGGGCTGTAGGCAGTCATCTATATTCTATCCATCTGCCCTTAGAATTCAGAGCCTATTTTTGCAAGAACACTGTTACACATGGCGATTAAGTTCTATAATTTCATTAGTGGAGTACTAAGCTTCAGATACATTGGGCCTAATTAGGCTTTTATGGAAAGGGAACTAGGGAATTAACCACAATGTATAACACTGTTCATTTGAGAAAATGTGTTTCCAAATACAAATACTACTCCACAAACTTCTGGTCTACCATTCCTTTGACACTTATAAATGAGAATCAGGTCTGATCAGTTTTTCTCAACTCAGGCTATATATTTATTTGAACTATTGAGGAGCTTATTTTAAAATCATACTGTTACCTGGGCTCCACACCAAGAGATTCTAATTTAATTGGCCTGGAGTGAGGCCTGGAAATTAGTATTTTTTACAACGCTCCTTACAGCAGGATTGAGAACCACTGGGCTAGCAAATGCTTCTTTGATCTGTATTTGAGTAAGTGGCTTGGGAGGGTTTTTCATTATAAAGGGGTCTTTGTTGGGGCACCTGGGTAGCTCAATCGTTAAGCATCTGCCTTCAGCTGAGGTCATGATCCCAGGGTCCTGGGATCGAGCCCCGCATCGGGCTCTCTGCTAGGTGGGAAGCCTGCTTCTCCCTCTCCCACTCCCCCTGCTTGTGTTCTCTCTCTTGCTGTCTCTCTCTCTCTGTCAAATAAATAGATAAAATCTAAAAAAAAAAAAATGGTTTTTTTTTCACAATAGGACTCACTTCCAGTTTCATTTTTCAACTGTTGAATATTCAACCTAAAATAACCTCTTTAGCTGTGCCTTTCCAAAAACACACACACACGTGTAGCATAAAAATAAATAAAACGTCTTGCCAAACATAGTTATCATTGAGTCTTTTAAAACCCTCAGGATACTGCCGTAAAGGAAATAATAAATCCCAAAATACTGACAACAGAAAATTTAAGAGACTAATTCTGTATATTCGAGAGATTTCACTCCCTCTCAGTCCCACCTCCACTGGGATCCTGGCACAATGTTAGGATAAATTTGAGTCATGAACTACTCCCTGAAGGTCCTCTGAGCCAGGTTTTGCTGCTCCAGCAGAGACCAGGGTTATGGAGATACAAAATTTATTAAGCTCACAAACTCTTCAAAGTTCCAAAAGGAAGGGCAGATTATAAGAGTCAGACTTTACATAAGACAGACTTAATAGTATTACCTCTTTGGTGACATCCAGGCGATTCAGGCAAGCCCTGTGGTGTCCCCTTCATCCTTAGTGTCATAAATGAGGTGACTGAACACCACTGGAGCAACCTCACAACCATGCCAGGAGGTGTTTCCTCCCCCAATCCCGGGCTCTCTTTCTGTTGCTGAGTGTTTTTCTGGTTCACTTACTTTCTCCTTCCCTACCAAACAAATGCGCTAGGATATCTTATGAAAAAAACAAAACAAAACAAAACAAAACACCTAGAAAGTAAAATTCCACGTACTGAAGATTATTGCCCCATTGACTTCCTTTCAGTAACTGTAAAAGTATGCATAGAAGTTTTTGTTGTTGTTCCCCTTTGAGATAAATTGTGAATGGTAAAGAAGAGGGAAGGGTCCTCCATCAGATTTCTTTTTCCCACATTAGATGCCCGAGATCTATGCTCATTTGGTCTCAGGCTGTGTGCGAAATGAGTGAACACACTCACTTTTCCTGTGTATATATACATATGTAAACGTATTTCATGTCAAGTTATGAAGTCTGTCTTTACCTTTATAAACTATATTTTAGCCATATTTGCAATACTTTTATATGTGCAGTGCTCTCTATTTTCAGTTCTTAATGACTGTAAATTTTACAAGCTTAGCTCTGATAACATTAGTTGGAATGCCTACTGTCTGTTTTATGTTATCTTCTTATGGGACTATCTTTGGCTTTTTGTTTTTTCTTGTTGTATTTGCAGAATTTTTTTGTACAAATGTCTTGAGTCTCTGGACAAAATGATCTTTCTTCAAAGAGGAGTAACATTTCATTCTTCTAAGTGTCTATTTTTGCAATCTCAAAATCACATTATTCTAGTTTTCTGTTTTGTAAACAGAAAACAACTAGGTCTAATTTTTATTATCCCTAAGACAGAGCCTTGTGTAGTTACTCAGTGCAATTTTGAAGAACATAATGAACTGATATGCGTGGAATTTATTTGGTTTCAGTTAGGGAGATTATGAAGAAGAATGATCCATTTGTTGAACAAACTTCTTCTAAATAACTACTATATGCCTGACAGGATTCTAGACACTGAGGATAGACAAGTGAACGATGAGTTAAAAATACCTGACTTCATGCAACTTACATTCAAGTAGGAATTTACAGTCTTGTAACATCTAATGATGCTCTTGAACCTGGGTCTAAAGTTTGCTTCTTAAACCAAACTTCAAATCAATATTCATCCAAGCTAAATTTGCCTGCTTTTTTCTGTAGATACTGGGAAGAATGAGATAGAGAGTAAAGGGTTTTGTTCTGAGAAACAAACTGAGGGTTCTAGAGGGGAGGGGGTGGGGGGATGGGTTAGCCTTGTGAGGGGTATTAAAGAGGGCACGTTCTGCATGGAGCACTGGGTGTTATATGCAAACAATGAATCATGGAACACTACATCAAACACTAATGATGTAATGTATGGTGATGAACATAACCTAATTAAAAAAAAAAGACTTGCTTGAAACACCAAAAAAAAAAAAAAAAAAACCTCGTAAAAGAAAATATATTAAAAAAAAGAAAATTTCCTAGCACTGGGAGGTTAGAATGGGTAGAAAATCAATGGGCTAAAAAAAATTCTCACTCTACAAAATTCTCTAATCCTAAGAGTTGTAGGATCAAAGTTGACTACTCAAAACTAAAAAAATATTGAAAGCCAACCCATTTTTAAGTGCATTTGCTTCGTTTTAATCTATATGCGTGCTTTCAAGAGGCCTATGGTGATAGCCTCAATGCTACACACACTGTCTTACACACTAAGTCATGATCATGATAATAGAATGGGGAAAATAAATCTTTCCAAACGGACAGCCAAGTACAGGCCTAAACAGTGAGTATAAAGAAGCCTTTGAAGGGTAAATAAATGGAAAATTAGGTGGGAAGGAGCATGCAGAGAGAAACAGTGCAATCAAGGACTAACTGAAGTAATTTTGCCTAATAACTTGAAGGGTAAGAGCTAACTACTGGCAAGGAACAGGCCACATGCAGGTGCTGCTGGGCAGGACAGAAGATGGTGGGACCTTCAAGCTGGGGAGAACACAACGGTTTTGTATAGTTCTGAGGGAGGGTGGGAGGCGGTGATTATAAAATGCAAATCCTAATGGGATATCCCAATGTGGTCCTCTTTCAATGCTTTAAATTTGCTTCCACCTATAAATATCCAGTTTTTAAGATAATGACCAACAGGCCAAGAGAAACCATCCTCCCTCTCTTTCTAAGCCATGTCTGATTTACCACTCCTTATAACGACACAATACCTAGAATGGGGCATCATAAATTCTCATATAAAATAGACTCTTTGAGTTTCCGGAGGAGAATATTAGCGATGCACATATTTTCTTGCTTCTCTGTAGATTAAGAAGATTATACTGTAAAACATATCAGGGTTCTTGTACATGGGATTTTTGGTACAGTGAGAAAAAAATGCTACATTCTCAGTGACAAAACATCTTTCTCCCAAAATGCTTATTATCAGAGCATCCAGTGTCTTTCTAATAATGAAGACAAATGAATTCAAATACTGCACAGATCAATCTTTTCTATGACTGGAACATAGATATGGATGGGATTATATTAGTCAAGATCTTAAAAATAAGTTTTTTTATAATGTGTAGATGAAAACTATGGCAATCTATTCAATATGAGATTTAAATGCTTTATCAATTCAGTGGAGTAGTTTCAGTCAGTAATTTGATTTAAGCTAAAATTAATTTTCATTTACTTTAAGAAAAACATGAGTTTCAAAGACTTAAATGTATGAATTTCAAATATATCTTACAGAGAAAACAATATATTAATATAAAACCTCATTAAAAACTACAACAAGTTACACAGAAAAACATAAAATATAAGGAAAATAGACATATTAGACAATTACAGAAATGTTGCTCTATTAACAAGGGTGAAAATCTTTTGGAGTAGAAAGGTTTTTTTGGATTCTATATTATCTCATATAACAGCACATTTTAACATATATTAAAATTAAAACATTTTAATTTAAATATTGCAGGCTTAAAAGCAAGATTCAGAAACAATAAAAGCTGCTTTTGAATACTCAAAAAATTTTAAATTTTCTATCACAAATTTAATTTTTATTCCTTGATGGCGAGAATTAATTCTTCTTGTGTTTGAACCATCACTACACATTTTCCATGTTGTAAATGTTTCCTAAACATAGGATGGACATATATCTTTGTGTATCTGGAATGGTCCTATAACCCTACTGTAATTATTAATGGCTCCCCCTTTCTGAAAGAGAGCAACTCCATTACAAACTATGTTGGCCAATTAACCTAAATTATACTAACTTTGTGATGTTGACAAATGTTTACAAAAAAATGGGAATTATGATTTGTGTTTATCAATCTGGAAAACAGCAAATTACACATGCTTAATAGTATTACTATTAATGAGCTACCATTTATTGAGTGCTGTAATTTGTAAGCTGCCACGCTTTGTGCACATTACATCATTATGCTACATATTATTGTCCCTAATTTAAAAAGAAGGAAAGCGGAGCTTGAAAAGGGTAAGTAACTGGCCCAAGGTTATATAACTAGCAGGAGTAGAATAGAAATTTGAAGCCAGGTCTGATTCCAAAGCCTATATTAAATGAATGACTACTGTAAATACCTATGATAATATTTATGCTAGCAATATTGCGGATGAATGCAGGCAAAGGAGAATGGGAAAATGTCATATAGCTATTTCACTTTTTTAAAGTAAAAAATTTTGGTGTGACTCTAACTGCATTAATTTCCATTTAGAGTTTCCATTTCGGCTTCATAGGCCCTTTTAGGTATACGCTGTCAGATTCAGCCATGTTCCTCCCATATCTATTTCTCCTTAGGATCAATTCTAACCTCAGGGGTTTATGCAGTGCGAAAACATTCATGGGTGTGTTGTTGAAAACAACACTGCTCGACCTTGATCCATCCTGTGTTAGCTTTCACTGAGATGTGTAATAGTTCCTTATGGTCTTTATTAGAAGTAATAGCCACAGTATCTAGGTTTACATATCCTGACATGCCCCTGAAAGAACAGCCCATCCTTTAAAATCCTCTCTTCATAAACTTGACAACCCTCTGGATCTATGGTTCTTTTATTCTGTCTGTCTATCTATCTATCTATCTATCATCTATCTTCCCCATCTTTCTGGATACTAGAAATATTTAGCTGCTCCAAAATCCACACAGATACACAGATATGACTGGGCTCCTCAATGCTTTTGTCTCTGCATCCAATAGAGTGATTAATTCCTTACAATCAGCCATGCTGTAGTGGTATAGGGCACATGTAAAAACCACCTCCCCCACCCCCACTGACTTCCAAATGGAAAGCAAATATAATCTCTTCTACTCTTAGATCTCCATATTTTAAGGAATATCTATCATCCTTCTCAGGATCCTCCTAGACCAAAAAGATGGGGGAGTAGCAGATTTCCCTTTATCATCCACAGTGGCTTCCAACTTTCTTGTTTCTCTAGCTCTTACTCCTTTCCCTCAGCATGGAGCTTCTTGTGTAGAACCCAAAAGCTATATATTTCAGCTCTTCCCTCTTTTACTGTTGGATGTAAGTTTTTGAACCTATAAGTACAAAATTGGTCACTTTTTTGTTCTCATTTCAGTGTCCCAGATGAGAGAAAAAACAAAACAAGCAACAACAACAAAAAACCCGAAGAAACTTTGTTATACAACTGAATGAAGGGAAAAGCAAATGTTAATATACTAGTTAATACTTAAAAAGTATTACCCATCCCCCAAAGAGGCAAAGTCCTTTATATGGTTGACTATGTTTGTGAATACAAGGAATTAGTAAAAGGATTAAAGAAAAATATTAAAATAGAATAAAGCAAAAATGGAGAGAAGACAAAAAAGAGGAACAAGAAAGGTGACAAGTTGATAAGGAAAAACAGAGAACAGGACACAGGGAAAGAAGAAATAGGAGAAAAGAGGAAGCAAAAAAAAAAAAGGAAGGAAAAGAACAGAGAGAAGATAAAGACACAGAAAAGAGAAATAAGAGATGAGAGAATGGGGAAAGAGAAGGAAACTTCAGCAAAGAAAAATAAGCAAAAGAAATAAAACAAAAAGAAAATAAAGGGAACATTTTCAGAGGAGGAAAACATTTACTTTTGAAATTCCTAACTGGCACAAACAATCGAACATGGCAGCCTGAATCCACTCTCCCCGTTCCTTCTGCTGCCCATAGGATGTTTCCGGATTCTCAGCTTTGCAGCCCTCCACTCTAAGTATAAACAGTTGGGTAAGTGTAAATATTACAACTCTTAACCTAAACTGCTGCTACACAATAGCTAGCTACTTTGCCCCTATTTTTTAGGGTCAACTGAATCCCAGACACTTACCTAAAGGACTTATGTACATTATCTCATTTAATCCTCACAGCAACTGTGAGGAAGACACTATTCTTTTTCCTACTTTACATATTGAGAAATTTGAGGCCTGGCGTGAATAAGCAACTTGCCAAAAATGCATAGCTAGCCAACAATGAAGCCAAAATCCAAACCAGACAACTGACGTCAGATTCTCTGACTTCTTAACTGCTTAGTTGCATTCTCTAATGTCCCAAATCATTAAAATAAACAACCTACCTACTTTTAATTTTATGTATGAAAGAGTAATATAATGTTTGATTCAGTCCATGGTTTGGGCAACTGTTATAGGTTCCTTTGGTGTTGATTCCCAGTTCAAATTTCCTTATTCTAATGGTCATAGTACTGATCAATGGAACACATGCTTATTAAAACAAATCACAGGCAGCAAACCATGTTTGGGTGTAATTAGGAGGTATTACTTTATAGTCCCGAAGGAAGTCATGTGTTTAAATCTATGCATGACCCAGCATGGCTCCACAAGAGTATCTTTAACATAATGTTGGATGGGAGTAAAGATGTTGCAGAGTCCTGAAGCTGAAATGGGACAATGATGGGAGGGTAATTCTTATGCCAGGAATTACAGCTGTTCTCTATTTATCATAAAGAAAGTCACTTGAGGGATTTTAGCTACCCATCCAACATTCTTCTCAACAATGAAGAGATGAAAGAAACAGTCCTACAGATCAGGTGAAGGAAAAAAAAAAAGCCTAGAAGGATTTGCAGTTTTCTCTAAGGTCAGCAGCAATGTTATGAAAACTCCCTCAAAAGTTCATGACCCACCTTCAATGTGATTTTTTGTTGTTGTGTTTCTCTATGTCTTCCAGGATGCTCCAATTTGAATGGTATGTTGTTTTCATAACCCTTAGCTCATGAGCGACATTGGCTCCTCAAGAGCTGGGATGACCAAACGTTCAGTCAGGGAGTCCTGAATTTACCTTCCATGCTATCATCTTTGTCACCTTAGCAAAGTCATTCCAAGCTCTCAAAGGTTCAATTTCCCCATCCGTAAATGGGGATAATAGTAGTTATCAACTCATACTGTTCTTATAGTATTAACTAAATTTGGCATGTAAAGTACTTGATATACTCAATAGATTTCAGCAATGATAATGATAATAATAGTACTCATCATTCTTATCTGTAGCCCCAGCATTTGTCACAGTACCTTGCACAGCCCACTCTCAACAATTGTTTGCTAAATGAATGAATCCTATGATTTAGAAGTAAATGTTATTATATGTATACATTGTTAATTAAAAATGACAAAGTACTGATATAAAAACAGAAACAATGTTCCCAACTCACATGAAGTTTCATCATTTTTGGAAAGCAAAACATTACTCTAATGATTCTTGGCTTAATGCTTCCTTCAGTGTTTTAAAAATATGAACAAAAACGAATGTGTAGATGGTGGTAGTTCCAGGAACCTACAAGTTTCCTGGTATGTATGGAAAGCTTAGAATGATTTTTCTAATAAAATTATAAGCCGATAATCAGGTCCTTGACTGATCTACTTGCATTCTGGTCAGAGAATTTTATCAAGAGCTTCTACAAAACAGCTTTGTTCTTCACCATTCCTCTTCTGACATAAATCAATGACTAGCTTAAGCTTAGTTAACTCAATGTGTTATATTGCTAATAAACATTTATACATGTATATATGTAACATTTTGAACAAACCTATTCTGTTGAACATAAGACTAAAATTATATTGCATCAGTCTACTAACACTGAGAATGAAATGACTACATAATTAAACAGCAAAAACTACTTTAATGTTAATGATGCATCAAACATTCATTTTTTTTTTTTAAGTAATAGAACCTTGTTTATATCTAGTTAAATGAGACAGCTACATTGACTTAAAACTATTTGGACTTTCTTGACTGATTTTGACCTCTAAGAGTCTATGAAATTCCTGATTTAGATATGAACAAAGCATAACTGAAAATTCAAAGTAAACATCTTTCCCCCCATATTCTCCCTAGGACAGCTGAATATTAGGACTATTTCCAACTGAGCTGCTTATTGCAAAATTTTAAGGCAGTTTATTTTCTCAATCTTTGTGCAATTTGTCACTCCCCAAATTAGCCTCCTTATTAATCATCTCTGCACATATTATAGTTTTTAAAAGTATACCGTATTTTTGTACTCTATCTTCCATAATGCATGCAGTGTTGCATACCCACTAATATGTCATCAATATGTCATCATGACATGTCCTTCATTAGGAGTGTGTACTTACTAACTCTGATGATCAGAAAACTGAAACACAGCTTCCTCCAACATGTAACAAATTCAGCATTTGAAGATCAGTACTTTATAAAGCTAGACTTCCTCAAATTAGATGACAAAAATTATGCATTGGGAACACTGATGAAAGTGTTTTTGTTGTGTATGTTGATTTACTCTGATTCCAGTTTATCAGAAAGATTATCTTCTATACTGTCACAAAGTCTCAATAGATGAGACTATCACAAATACTTAGATTTTCATTTTTGTTCTGCTGGTGAGATAACGTCACATTATTCACTTCTTTGTTTTCAGTTATAATAATGCATGGAAATACCACAAGGTTTTCCCCCATCACCCCCTTTTCACTTTTTCCATGCAAGGCTTATTTAGTGATGATTAAGTTCTTGGAAGACAGACTATTTACAGAGTAAAGGCAGTATTGCCAAATATAGGCTGCGGTGCTTTACATCTTATAAATTTAACAGTGAACTGCTCAATCAAGAAGGAAGCATTTCATTTATGAAAGGCCATCTGCATTGCAGGCCTCCTAAATGAGCCAATCCCTCCTCCCAACCCTCTGAGGAAAAGACTCCTCCATATAGAGGTTAGTTCTTGGCTAACAAGGTCATCAAATAATGATGCTTGACTAGATTTTCTTGTAATTAAATAACTTAAATGCAAAATAACTGTGGGTCCTTATCAACTGATCAAGAGGGATAGATGGTTTCAGAGCTGTCAGTTTCAAGACTCTGGTGATGGGCTAATTTCTCTGAAGTGTTGATTTGGTTCTTTTCTCTTGTAAGAATGTATAGAATGATAACCCAGCTGTGCCCTAACCATATGTTCAGATTCACACAAAAGTCAAATCAGCTTTCTTTTTCTAAATTACTTCCTCCCTTGATGTATGGACCTTATTTATAACCTCCCTTTGTGCAGCCATAACACTATCACATAGGGCTTAGTTTCTGAAAACCATAGCGATTGCCTGAAAATTGATTTGATATCTTTTGCCCATCCCTCCCTTCAGTCCCTGAAGACATTTTAATATGAGCCATGACATTATGATGGATGAAATCTGGCATTTTACTGTAGCAATGCTACTCCCATGTGGAAAATAACAGCTTGTTCAAAAGCTGGTCTTCCAGCCAGATTTAGGATATACAGTAAGACACATTTCCAATCTTTCCCCTTTTCTTTCCTTTCAAAATATCCTTCCCAAACTCCTTTGTGTTATCAAATTCTCCAGGTGTGACAGGTTGAAGCTGGTGTGACACGATGAGAGTGATAAATATGTCACCAAAAGGCAGGGCTAATTATGAATAGGAAATAATGTAGATATTTGAACACAGAATATTTTCCCAATACAAATTCTACTCTGCAAAAATAAAAAAATTTCTGCTGATTTGTGAAATAATTACACCTTTTTAAGATACATTGTAAGGCTGAGAAGAAAGTCTCTAATGCCAGTAGAACAGTTTGGGGGAAAAAAAACCCATGAGCTTATTCTTTAATAAACCATATGTTCTTATTTGTAAATTACAACTTATATTTTTTAGCTTTAATATTAACTACCACAGTGAACTCTTTTAAGGATAATAAATACAACTGTATTTACACATTTCCTAATCAAAAGGGGAAAAAAGGTACTTAAGATTCCACTAGATTGTGCAATTCCTATTACTTAGATTCAACTGTAGGTATATATCATGGGCCTTGGTGTTTTAAATACACTGGGTTGTGGGACATCTCCAAGGATGATTAACTGCAACTGTATTTCTATTTATTCTTTGGTGTTCTGTATAGACCTATGTCCCCTACTAAAATAGAATGGTCAGGATAAGGAAAATGCGGAAATATATTGTAATTAGAGCGCTAGTATTTGAATACATGTAACCAATATTTATGTCCTTCACCAACAGAGTTCACTATTTATTTGAAGACCTGCAGCAAGTGGATGATTATTACAGTGAAGGAAGAAGGATGGCTGGTGGTATGTCCTGAATTCAGGAGGCCTGACTCCCCAAGTACTGCCCTCATGCCTTCAGCTCTGCTCCATCTCATCACAGGTTAGCTGTGACATTCCCCACACTCTTTCATGTTTCAATGATAAAACGAGGCCATCACTGTCAATAAACATATAACCCTGTGAATTATGGAGCCATATGGATAATTTTAATGTTCATAGGGTATTGAACTGAAGGTAAAACCTAGTTCATGGCACTGACATTTTGTATCAGTCCAGTTTACTCTGTGTGCATTAATTTGACTTAATTTACTCTTCAGTTTCACTTTTATTTTGTTCACTTTTTGCAACTACCTCTTTCAAATTCCTTTGACAACCTGAGAATGTCTTGCAGCTGAACGTAATATTAATTACATTTCAAAGCAAACCTTTATTCATTTGGGGACAATCTGTGAAACAGAAATCTGTGACTGAAGCTGCTGCCAAGCCAATTACTGCAAAATAACTCAAATATGCCTCGACAGATTGCATTTTTCCTATTGTTAGATTGTTTATTCTGTAGATCAAAAGTCTACATTTGCTTTAATTAAAATGAACTAACTCACATAGTTAAATATACCAACCATTCCTTGGAACCATATATGGGTTTATGTATAGACAAGAGTGCACTAATAAAAATCCTTGGATTTTTTTTTAAAACTGTATAATTCTGTTTTTTTTTTTTTTTTCCTAGATGTTTCCGGGCTTACTTCATGTCGAAGCATTCTTTGTAGGAACAAACCAGGGAAGAAAGAACTAATCAGCACTGAGGACCAGAAAGCAAGGAAATTATTCAGTGCTCAAAAAAATTCACCCTAGGCACACATTGTATCACACATGCTGAAGAGATTGGTGAACTGCAGCGGGTTCCATGGGATAAGCACTTGACATTCAGAGGCTTATCTGAACTTTATCTGAATGATCCAGATTTCTTAGTTCCTCAATACAAGGCTGAGAATTATTATGGTTATTATTTTCTGAAGCTCCTGAAACATTGTTTATGAAGTTTTAGAAATGCCCCTCTGTTTAGGATGAAATAACATCAATGTATTGATCTACAGAAGAATACATTTTTAAATTTTAATTGTGAGATATATATGTGTGTGTATATATATATATAAAAAAGCATTTAATAGACTGTCATTTCATATTTGTGCTTTTGCCATTCCGCCATTCAGAAGTAAAAAGTGGCTTCATAGTCCCAACTATCATCTCTTGATTTTTTCTCACTATATTTAGATTTAAATATGTAAAGAAGCACATTTAAAGCCTATAAAGGATCTGCAAAATAAACTTATTATAAGCTGAAAGGCCCTCATTGCCTTTAACAATATCTGACAATGATTTCTGTCTTTCACTTCAGGGAGTTTGGTAACATTTAAGGAGAAATCTGAGTTCACTTTGGAAGGACAAAGAATCACAATGACACAGGCTCTGGGAAGTTTGAACTGTAAACAGGTGTGGCACTAGCCACAGGAAGGACAACGGGAAGTGTGTAAACAACACAAACTGGGCTAGAAAACCCTGAGCTCACTAGTTTCCTCCTCCCAGTACCCTTCCAGGTGCCAGGGCTCACAATCGGGTCTTTCCGTTTGCCAGTACAGTGGGTGAGAAAGGAAAGTGTTTTCAAACATACGGTGCCATGGCTCAGCACTGTTGATCAATGCAGTCCTGGAGTTCCCTGGCTGGAGCGAATTTCAATAATCTCTACTCACTTGCTACATTGTTCTGCTTCCATTTCTGTAGACTGTGACAAAGTCACTGGTCCACAGAAGGCTGGCTTTCTATCCCATTGTTCTGCTCTGGGCTTTTTCTCCCTCTGACACCACATCAGACTCAGGAATCATCTGTATCCCTATTTAGCAGGGGATGATGTGAGTTGCCCTCAAATAGAAATGGTTGATTCATCTTTCTCTCCTTCAGTTCTCTGACATACGGCTTAGTCAGCTTGGGCTGCCACAATGAAATACCAGACCGGGTGGCTTTAACAACAAAAGTTTATTCCTCACAGTTCTGGAGGCTGGGAAGTCCAAGATCAAGGTGCCAGCATGGCTGAGTTCTGGTGAGAACTCTCTTCTTCGCATGCAGACAGTCGCTTTCTTGGTGTGTCCTCATATGGCAGAGAGAAAGCTAGCTCTGGTTTCTTCTTCTTCGTATAAGGACCCTTATATGAAAGCCCTACTCTCATGACTTCATCTAAACCTAATCATTCCCCAAAGGCCTTACTTCCAAATACTATCACTTTGGGGGCTAGTGCTTCAACATAAAAATTTGGTGTGTGTTTGGGGGGGGCACTAACATGCAGTCTACAATAAGAGCTATTTTGTTCTGCTTCCTTCTGACCCCTCACCTCGAGCTACCTTACAGGGAATTTGCATATTTACCTTCTGACACCAAATTTATCTGGTGTGGATCTGTACCACACCCTCTCTCTCTCTTTGGACCTACAAAGTTGGAAGGGGGTTTAAATCACAAGTAAGCCACTTGGACTTTTGAAATCTGTAATTCAGGTCCAAGTATTTATGACCACAGGCATCGACAGAACTCTGATATTTGTGTTTCTGGTGATTAATGGATTATAAGTGATATTCAACAATACAGAATAGAATTCCAAGCATAATAAATCTATTTGGCAAAAGAAAGAATGGAACTATCAGCCAACTTGGAAATACGACAACATTTTAAATAAAATAACCCCTATTCTACAAAATTGCTAAAGAATGTGAAACATGTTTGTCTATACATAACTTTCTCCCTTCAAAATGCCTATCACTCTTCAAAAATCCATATAATCATTATAGAATCCTGGGGAAAGAATAAAAAGTTGAGAAGTTTGCATATAATCAATTTTAGCTTCAGAAAGACTAAGTCTAAAATAACGTATTTACATATATATGTGTCCGGCAGCCTTGGGCTTGCACCACTCAGGTCTCCCTTCAAGAGAGAACCTGCTGTACCAAGAGTAGTTAGCTAACAGCTTCCTGCTGCCACACCTTCAGGATCCACCCCGTGGGGTTCGGGGCCAAGGCCTCAGTCACCCCAGGCTGTCCCTAGCCAATGTCTGCACTTGGTAGGAGTACTGGAGTCAGCCATGCAGGAACTCTTCTAATGGGCAGCCTTTTTCTGGAGCTTACCATCAGCTTGGCAAGAATTTCTCAGAGTTGTGCCAGAATCCGAGGCTCTTCTTACTCCATCCTCTGTCCCTCCCTCTCTTCTTTCACACGTGTCAGACCCATATTGCCACTGGAAGGTTCCCCCTTGACCACTTCTGCTCCTTCTCTCCTTTACTCTTCACAAACGTATCCCAATGAATTCCTTACACTAACTCCCATCTCGGCATAGGTTTCCCAGAGGACCAGAATTGATGCAATGTCTGTATCCATATTATACATCCTCATTAGGTGCAAACACACACGCATGTGTTGATATGTATATACCAAATTATACACACACACACATATACACACATTTTCATGTCTACGTGTACATATGTATATAGATGTAGGTGCACACACAAAAACACACTTATTTAACCCATTTCAAAAGTTAACCCGGACCTTCTCACACAGATATGCTAAGAGTACATTAAAGACAATACGATTTTTCTTTCACTGTCTTGATAAAGATTCTTACTGATAGGCAAGAAAGCATTCTTACATATGTATTAGAGAGTATGTCATAGTGCTTATTAATGGCATGATTGCTTATACTAAGAAAGGCAAAGCCAAAGCTAAACTCAAAACTATGGCAAGACTAATATATCTATTAGTGTGTGTGTGTGTGTGTGTGTGTGTGTGTGTGTGTGTGTGTGTGTATTCCATTAAAGAATCTGGTATTCGTTCTAGTAGGTATGAATTCACAGACTATATTAATTTTATAATTTTAAACTGGTATTTGCTGCTGTTATAAGGATTCAATTGTCTATGAACAATCTTTTATAAGAATGTTATCAAGGACTAAGCCCTCCCTAAAATAAGAATGGTATTTATTTTTACCCAAATAGAAGTTGACATTTATGAAATTACTTTAAGAATCTTTCAATACATTTTCCTTGAGCATTGATAGATTTCAGGCTAGTCATGGTATTTTCAGTAAATTTTATCTGATGGTATGTTGATGACTATCAACCTTTTGATTAAAAATCCATGATTTTGAAACTACATTGTGCTGAAATTCCTGAAACCAGCCAGGACATATAGCTCCAAATGAGGTATTTGGGGAACATCTTTAGATATAACGTAATTCCATATGATATTTATTTCTGTGTTTTAGAGTTTACTTTAAGCCTAATTTAAAATATTTCCATAGCTTGAGGATTGATGTGAGAATCAATTTCCATGATATAATACTACATTTTTATATAAATGTAATGAATTGATACAACTTCCTAAATACATACATATTTTGCATTCTTTTCTTTCAAAATGACTCATTTACCTTTTCCTTTTTAACTTATTAAAGTCCAAATTTGTAGGACTAAAATAATTTTTATAAAATTTGATTTTGTAATCAAAGAGTACATTAAGCAGAAGAAGCCTTTTTTAAAATCTGAATTTCTCAGGGTTTTTCCAGCACTCTTGATTCAACAGTCATGACTAGAGCCTAGAAAATTCTATTAGTCTTAATCAGAAAAATGTAGTCCATATGTTGATTAGGAAATATACTTTCTGAACATCATACATTTTAAAAACAAGAAGAAAAATATATTTCATGCTATTTCACACATTTTAAGTGCCAGAAGATCTAAAAGGAACAGGTACTCTTTCAATGTCTGTTGAAGCAGAAATTAAAAATTTGAGTAAAGTATCTCTATGAAAGTAAATTTGTTATCTTTAGGTCTTTTACTGATGCTGCTATGAAAGGAAAATATTACATGTTTTCTTCTTCATTCCATTGCATTTTAATGAAAATTAGATTATGTCTACATGCTAACAAATGATAAATTACTTGAAAAGAAATAGAGTAAAGAGATATCATGAGAACTGTCCTTCATTCCCCCTTGCCTCACTGTTGACCTCCAGGACTTTAATGTGCTCTTAACTAGCTCTGTGAGGCAGTACGATCAGGTTGGTTGTTCAAGGGGATGAGGTGAGTTCGTACATGTAGATCATAAAACATTTGCACTTTTTTGAGAGAGAAAGAGCATATTTTAAAAGCTGATAAAACCCTAAAACTCTCTCTCATCCTGGACTTCAAACAGTTCTTCAGAAACCAAAATATAAGAAATGTCTAAATGAAACACAGGGGTATCATCTCCCTCAAATTTCTAGTTTTTTGAAGTTATTAATAATTGTGGCAGGGCGCCTGGGTGGCTCAGTCGGTTAAGCGACTGCCTTCGGCTCAGGTCACGGTCCTGGAGTCCCGGGATCGAGTCCCGCATCGGGCTCCCTGCTCGGCGGGGAGTCTGCTTCTCCCTCTGACCCTCCCTCCTCTCGTGCTCTCTCTCTCATTCTCTCTCTCAAAATAAGTGAACAAATAAAATCTTTAAAAAAAATAATTGTGGCAGCCAGTCATGGGTTAAATATTTAGAAGTTTTGGAGAAAAATGATCTCATCAGGTTCCTCATCCATGCCAGGAGCATATGCCCTCTGTAGCTAAAGACACTTAGACAAATATCACTCATATATCTAGTGATTTGGAGAATTATCTCATGATGGTCAAGAGGACAGAGTAGAGCAGGTCAAGCAAAAATAGCTATGAATCTCTGCCTCTACCCAACATTTACTTTATTAAAGATTTTATTTATTTATTTGTTTATTTATGTATTTATTTATTTATTTATTTATAGAGGGAGCGCAAGAGTGAGGGGAGGGGCAGAAGGAGAGAGAGAGAGAGAGAGAGAGATCAAGAAGACTCCACACTGTGCGCAGAGTCTGACACGGGGCTTGATCTCATGACCTTGAAACCATGCCCTGAGCTGAAATCAAGAGTCAGATGCTCAACTGACTGAGCCTCCCAGGCGCCCTACTCAATATTTAAAGAAGTGTGGATTCCTCTATCAAACATTATTTAAACACTGTTATGAACCAAATGTTTGTGTTCCCCCAAAATTCTTATGTTGAAGTTCTAACCTCCAATGGGATGGCATTTGGAGATGGGACCTTTGGGATGTAATTACAGTTAGATGAGGTCATGAAGGTGGGGTCCTTATGATGGGATTAGTGCTCTTATCAGAAGACACACCAGAGACCTTGCTTCCTCTCCTCCTCTTCTCACCATATGAGAACATAGCAAAAAGGTAGACAGGAAGAGGGCTCTCACCAGAAACCAAATAGAGGACTTCCAGCCTCTAGAACCATGAGAAGTAAGTTTCGATGGTTGAAGCTGCCCATGCCTATGGTATTTTGTTACAGCAGCCAAAACTAAAGGGTATAAACACTTTTTCCCTTTATCTGTGTATTTTTTTCCTATTATTTAAACTAAAGAAGGAAACCACATATTGTAAGTTCCAGTCATATTGTTGATAGTCCTACTGCAGTGAAACTTAAAATAATAATCAGTCTGATTTTGGAAACTTAACTCTGATTTATGTAAGCCTCTAAGAGACAGGAAAAGGAATAAAGATCAAAAGGGTGAACATGCATATTCCACATATTATGGTCTTAAAAATCTAACATCCTCATCAAGAAGGCATGCAGTTTTTAGAAGGGACCCATATGGCAAACTTGTAGAGGATGAGAAATAGCTTTGCCATCAAATCAGTTTTAATAGAATGATGGATGTTTTGGGCAGATCTTCCTCATATCCAAAGGACATTTCCTGGTAGGTCTCCTGGCTTTTGTCTATGGCTACTTTCTCCCCAAGCCTACTTCATTAAATACTTCTTTGTCGGCTAATTAAGCGCAAATGTCCTCCTGAGTTCTGTTCCTGCCAGATTCTTGCTAATTTTTTTAAAAGATTTTATTTATTTATTTGAGAGAGAGAGTGCGAGTGAGAGAGCACAAGCAGGGCGAGTGGCATGGGGGAGGGAGGAGCAGGCTCCCCACTTAGCAGGGTGCCTAACAACACAGGGCTCCATCCCAGGACCCTGAGATCATGACCTTAGCTGAAGGCAGATGTCTAACCGACTGAGGCACCCAGGCGCCCCAGATTCTTGCTATTTATAGCCCCCCCCAACACACACAAAAAATCTTAAAATGGTTAAACAGGTAAAAATATATGTTACATTCAAGGGTAATATATCATAGATGAACCTAAAACCAGGTGACTTCTACACAGATTGAAGAGATATTTTTCTCCATAATTCTTCACCTGGAAAATTTGTATTTTTCTTATTTGTTTACATTTATTTTGCCATCATCTAAGCTATGTGAGTTCAGATTCTTTATATAAAAAAGAGTAAATATAGTAAAGACGCACTGAAGAAAGAGGTAACTGGTTGTTTTGCATATTGTGTAGACTCTGGGTGGGGTGGATTAAGTGCAGCTAGATTCATGGCCCACACAGGCATTCAGAGCTTGGTTTCCTTCTCTGCTGGTTCCAAACTCCATGGATCAGCAAGATGGTAGCGGGAGTGCTCAGTTACACTTCGCAACTCCAAGCCCAGATAGAGAAGTTACTTGCACTGTTTGAGAGATCAGCAAAATTTTCATGATTTATAATTCCTGAAGCAATCACTCTGGCCTAGGGGCTAGGCTGCTCTCATTGATCAAGTATGAGTGACAGGATTTCCTTGGGTTCACTGGAACCACAGTGAGTAGAGGGATTCTCAAAATGAAAACCAAATGTTAGTGAAAGCAGAGCAAGAGGACATCTATTGGTTACTGAACAAATGTTTCCCAGAGCGCAATGCCTTTGGCTGCTTTTAACCCATAATTTCTTCCTAATACTCCATGAAAACAAATAACCTTTATCTTCATAAAATGTACCCATTTCTTCCACCAAGGAAGGGATGTTACTTCTCAGCAAAGTTTAAGATCTCTGAGTAATATAGAAAAGATCTCCTGATGCACTTTGTATGCAGTGGAGGAAAGAGAAAAACTAATGCTACATTTTAGATAAGAAAAGGAGGAGGGATTTTGGCACCATATTGCCTCTTGGTTCCTCTAGACATAAATAGCAAGAACTCACTGGCAGTAAGAGGGAATTTCTTAGCTTCTCCCAGGGTTTGCCCCAGATGCTGCTGCTTCTCAGGGGGGCATCTCCCTGGTCCATGATCCTTGTCATATATGACATAAAATGTGATTCTGGGACATGCAATGGAAGGACCCAAAATTACCTTCGATGCATTCGAGAATTCAACTGATACCATGGACAAGCAAAATCGTGATACGGAAAGAGTAACAAGAATATCAACAAGAGGGGCACCTGAGTGGCTCAGTTGGTTAAGCGTCTGCCTTTGGCTCAGGTCATGATCCCAGGGTCCTGGGATCAAGTCCCGCATCGGGCTCTTTGCTCAGTGGGGAGCCTACTTCTCCCTCTGCCTCTGCCTCTCTCTCTCTGTCTCTCATGAATAAATAAATAAAATCTTAAAAAAATAAAAAGAATATCAATAAGAGTGGTAGAATTGGTGCGGGAAGAAGAAAGAATGGAGACAAAATACTATGAGAGAAAAATGGAAGAGTAAATATTCAATCTGCAAATTATAAAGGTTTCTGAGGAACATTTGGGATGAAAGATATTCAAAAACAGTTGACACAAAATCAATAACCGAATAAATAATTAAAAGAAACTTTCCTATATTGAAAATGGTTAAGAAACAAATAAAACCTTTTATTGAGTTTGGCAAAACCAATGGGGGTAAAAAAAGATAGATACATCTATGCATACTGGAAAAAGTTTCGAATTCTAGGAATAAAGAATTGTATACCTAGGTGCCTTTCCAATATACCTGGAGAGAAGCAAAATGGAAGTCCTGCATTTCTTTGTGCACAAATGATTTCTTCCTAATCTTAAATTCTGCTTGTACATAACTGAAGTAACTTCCTTCACTGTTCCCTTTTTGGAAATTCTAGCTCAGCTTGATTCAAACAACAATGGGCATCTTTTCTGATGAGACTGTTACTCTTTGAAATCTAAAATATGGTTAGCAATAAATGTTGTGTTAGCATCTCTCTGTAAGTTAATTTGCTTGCATCCTTTTTCCAAAATCTGGAAGATGGGAGGAAATTAAATATATATACATCAACTATATCTATCTCCCTATATATGTGTGTGTGTGTATGCATGTATATACAGTACGTGTATAAATGTAGTTTTACATACAATTTTAAACAAAATTACATAGAAAATTTCGGAGTTCAGATATACATAATTGGCTATATGTATGATTAAATTCTTATGAACTATGATACTACATTAGAACTACATCAGAACAAAGATAATTCATTCAAAGGCATAAAAAAGAAGTCACCTCACTAACAAAAAACAATCTTAATAATTAAAAGCTTACTAATGTCAAAGCATATGTGCTAATTAGAGACAGCGGCATGTTATATAGATAGCACAAGAGAATTTCAGGCAGATATCTAAGGTCAAGAATCACTTCTCAATAGCATCCTACTCTACAAGGTTTAGCCCAACACTTTGCACAGTATAGGTAGGCAATACAATTATGTGCTTCTAATATGTGAGAACAGACATTTCAGGCCAGGAAACCAGCACTGGATAACCTCAATTTAAGGGAATGAGAGGTGGTGGATAGAAAGCATCCTTCCCAGGGATGCACATGTGATTTAGGGAAAAAAATAATATATATATATATATATTCAAGAGCAGGTGGAAGACTCTGCTGCAACATGCAAGGGGAACCTTGATAAAACATATGTACTACTGTACTGCAGAGCTGGTAGAAAGCAAGAGCACTCTCCCAGGGCCAGAGAGCAAACAAAACAACAGCATGGGGAAGAAAAATAAACAAAATGAAAACACTGAAATGCAATAACAAAACCCAACAATATGTTGTTTGCAAGAGATAAAACTAAAATATAAGGAAACATAAATATTAAATGTAAAAGGACACAAACATAGAACAATATCAATCCAAAGTTAAGTGTGTCTAATTATCTTATTTTGAAACAAAATAAATTTAAATAAGGGCAAAAGCTCATGCCAACCATTTTAAGTTTCATGAGCCTAAAATATTCTAAAAAGATACAGCAGAAACCGATATAACTATAAGAAGAAATGGACAAAACCATCATCATAGTGAGAGATTTCAACATCTTTGAAACATTATCAGTAGGTTAAGCAAACAAAGAAACAAGGATAGTATAGAAGATCTGATTTATTATTATTAGATTTATTATTAGCATGATTGACCTCATGTATATATTTATAACCCTGTATCCAATTATACATACTCCCCTAAGTAAAGGTCGATATCTTTCAAATGACTATTTACACGGACACAGAGTAAGTCAATAAATCTCAAAAGAATAGGTACATATGATGATCACACTGAAATTAAGTTGAAAATCAATAACAAAAGTAACACCTAAAAATATACAGTTAAGAATTTAAGGCCATGTAAATATATAACATGAGTAAATAATCATAAAATAAATTTTTAAAATACTTCCAACTTTAATCATAATAAAAATAGTTCAGATTGAACTTATGAAAACAAAGTCAAAACAGGATTTCAAAGGACATTTAGGGGTCTGTCTACATGGAAAGAAATGAAGGCTGAAAATGAATTAGTTATAATGTTAGTATTTCAACAGAAATGCAAAGAAAGTGAAACGAGGGGAAAATAAGAACAGAAAGTAAAGAATATAAAACCAACCATACAATAGCATTAATCGAGAGAATAAATAATTGGTATTTTATAAAGACTAACAAGATAGACAAGTGTCTGCTGAGATTGATAAGGAAAAAAGAAGAAGATCCAAATTTTGTCCATACAATTTTAATAGTTTTGAGATTTTTTTTTTTTAGTTTTGAGATTTTTAAAAGCGTATAAGTTAGTCGTTAGATTTAGATGTGTACAGTAATTAGAATATTTTTGAGTATTCTGAAATAATAAAACTCCATTTTATTTTTCTAAAGGAGTAGTCATTTGTGCTAACACCATTAATTCAATGATATGCTCTATCATTGATTTGAAAATGTTACATGTATCACATTTTGAATTCTCACATACATATACATCGAACACACAAACACGTTTGTCTATATTGTAGAGTCCATTCAGTTCCATTGGGTTAATTACTCTATTTCTTCCGACACCAAATTGTTTATAGTTCTGTAATATGAGTTTTAGGGTGTCCAAAAAATAATCTGGCATAAAATGTCCTCAAGCCCACTTTATATGAGGTAGATATACATATCTAACATATATACACACACACAATATGTATTTTAATACCATATGTTTTAATTAGTTTAAAACAAAAGTACATATGTGTTTATGTATTCCTCCTACATTTTTCTTCATCTACAAAACTGTCTTAAGCGTTACTGGCCTTTTATATTTTTTAAAATAACTTCAAAACTTTAAATACATACATGGACACTGGGGTTTTGACTGAAATCACATTCAATATATACATACTAATTTGGAAAAATGGACATATTTTGTATTATTGAATTATCCAATATATGAATATGGTCTGTTCCTTGATGATTTAAATCTTCTTTGATTTTTCTCAATAATGGTATGTAAATTTCTGTGTCAAAGTCTTCTACATATTTTGTTGTATTTTATCTTATATTTTTGGGCTCCAATTGTAAATTGCATCTTATATATTTTCATATTCTATTTATTTATGAAATATAAAATACAAGTGATCTTTTATATTACCTGCTAAACTAACATTTTTAATAAGGGATATATTATTTCTCTGATATAACCACATCTACTTGCAAATATGAATATTTTAATATACTTTAAGATCTCTGTAGTTTTTATCTTTCTGTCTTGACTTACTACAGTAACTAGATGGCCAACCCATGTTGAAAAGTAGCAATTAGAGAATACCTCCAGAAGGCTGCTACCTTGAAGTGTTTTTCTAGATCCTCTTTATCTGAATAAGGAAATTCATTCCTAATTGTAGTTTGCTAATTTTTTTAAATCAAGAACTGATGACTCTTATTTTTTTAAAAATATTTTAAAGATTTTTATTTATTTGAGAAGAGAGAGAGAGAGCGTGAGCACAAGCCGGGGAGAGGCAGACAGAGAAGCAAACTCCCCACTGAGCTGGGAGCCCAACGTGGGGCTCGATCCCAAGACCTGGAGATCATGACCTGAGCTGAGGACAGACGCTTAACCATCTGAGCCACCCAGGTGCCCCTCATGTTGAATTTTAAAAAATGCCTTTTCACCAGTTGAGATGATATGATTTTTCCTCTTTAATTTGTCAATCTCGGGAATTATGTTGAGTTTAGGATGTTGGATAAAATTCCATTTCTTAGATGAATCTGTTTGTTGATTATATAGTTCTTGTTTTAATTTGGTAATACTACATTTACAATATTAAATCAAATTCAATATTGGGATTGGTCTATAACTTTTTTATTACACTTTTATCATTTTTTATTTCAGTTACCATTTCATGTTCTCTCTCTTTTTTTTTTAAGATTTACTTATTTGAAAGAGAGAGAGTGAGAGAGCATAGTAGGGGGAGAGGCAGACGGAGAGGGAGACGAGAGGCAGATTTCCCTGCTGAGCAGAGAGCCTGATGCGGGGTTTGATCTCAGGACTCTGGGATCATGACCTGAGCCAAAGGCAGATGCTTAACCAACTGAGCCACCCAAGTGCCCCACCATTTTATGTTCTCTTGACTTTGTAAAGTTGCCACGATATTTTTTTCCTTAAGATTTTACTGATGAAAAATAATTTTACTAATGAAGGCTTCTACCTTGAAGCTCTTTTTATGGAAGGATTTTTTTATTGGAGACTGAATTTATTATCTATAACAATGTCCAGATTTTCTCCTCCTTCTTTTTTGTTTTAATAGTTGTATTTTCTAGGGGTTTTACTATTTTATTTAGTTTTTTAATTTATTGGCATAATTTGTTCATCATAACCACTTATAATTGTTTTAATTTCTCTATGATCTAGTGGACAGCCCTTTTTATTCCCTTTTTTTCAGTAACTTCTCATTTTTTATCTTAGTCATTCAAAGAGTTATCAATTATGTCAGACTTTCTATAAACCAATTTTAATTTTGCTAATCCTTTTGAGTATATTTATATTTTATTCGTTTCTGATTTGTCTATTACTTTATTACCTGTACAACTTATTTCAATTTGTTGCCCACCTCTACTTTCTTAAATAGATTTTTTGGATAATTTCAGCATTTGTTTTTTCTTAATATATACATTTAAGGTTGTAAATTTCCCCTATAACAAAAATTTAGTTACACTAAAGATTAACTTTAAATATCAAGTGTATTATCATTTATTTAGAAATTTTATTATTTTGATTTTATTTTTTCCTTGAATCATGAAGAGTTTAGATATATAATTTTGTTTTTGAATTTCCAGAGTTTTTTCAGTAATCTTTTTTGTGGTTAAATTCTAGCTTAATTACCGTATGATTAGAAACATACTATAAGTGTTTTAATCCATTTGAAATTTGAGATTTGCTTTGTGATGCAGCATATGATCAATTAAAAACAAATGCTTTATGTGCACTTGAATAGAATGTATATTTTGCAGATGTTGGATGGTCTACATATTTGTAGCCTTATGTTGTTAAAGCTTCTATACTACTGCTTTATTTTGTCTGTATGGTGAGCTGTACTAAAACTTATTATTATTATGAATTTATGTGTTTATCAATTTAGGGATTAATATTTGTTATGTTTTATGCTATATTTTTAGGCATATAAAAAGCTAGAATTTTCATATATTGGCAAAATGCAATTTTCATGCTTATGAAATATTCCTCTAGCTCATGTAATGATTTTTTCCTTGAATCTTCTTCATCTGGTATTAATGTAGTTAAACCAGTGTCTTTGGTTGATGTTTGCAGAGTATAATTTTTCCATATTTTTTATTTTATTTCTCAGTTTTTGATTTTAGAGCTTTTCCAGAAACACATTACAGGTTCTGGGTTTTTATCCAGCCTGACAATCTTTATCTTTTAATTGGAGCAGTCTCTTTCATTTACAGTTAATGTAATTACTGATATATGTAGGTTTCTTTTGAAAAACTAGTTATCCCTGTTTATGTCACTCTTTGAATGGCATGTCACTTCAGATCCCTGGTTGCTCCAAGACTGTCCCTTTGTCTAGCTTTCAGTGGTTTAAATAGCATAAATAGAACTTCTAAAACCCTAACTGTGATTCATAGGTACTGCTTGATCTCTAGCTTGATTTTATTGTGTGTTAGTTTCTCTTGGTTTTCAGTCATACTGTATTGTCTTCTCACATACATTATTAGTTTTGATTGGGCATAAACATAGCATATGAGTAACTGAAGAAATATTTTTGGTCCTGGGATGTTTCTTCATAGAAAACCATACATACAATACTGGCAAGCATTTGGCGACACTGGCTATCCTATATCAACTTCATTCAATTTAGGAACTAAAATGATTTAGAGGCTTTAGTACCTCTTGAGGGCTTGTCTATTTATGGGTCATTTTTATTCCTATTACACAGCCTTTTGGTATCCCAATCCAGGTCTCCGCAGACCCTTGACACAAATTTTTGTCTCCCTATTCTATGTTGGCTGAGTTGTATCTGTCTGTGTTTTTTTCATGTGACCTCTAGGCATATGGTCTTGGGAAACGACCCTAGCAGCTGAGCTTCCAAACCTATTCTGCCTGAGATCGTATGTACTACCCAATATAATTAATGTATTAATTTGCTGCTTACATTTGCCAGAGTTGGCTTCTGTGGCTATAACTACAAAACCTGACTGAAATCAATAAATTTCATTATCTGTCAAGGAGAGTCTTTATTTGCTACCACTTATTTTTCTAAATTATTCCGTGAAATTCTCACTTTATATTCTCTCCTGTGGACTTTCAAGTCATTTTAGTTAAGTTACAATGTAGCATTCTGACTGAAATTGTCAATTTGCGTAAGACGGGCATTTTTAACATTAGCTCTTTTAAGAATGATACTTCTTTCTAATCTTTCAGCCCCCCACTTTTTTATTTTACTCTTTAATAAAGTTTGGTGATTATCTTACTAAATCCTATACTTTTATTTATTTTGATTATTTACTTTTGATGTTATTAATCTAAGATCTTTTTCCTTCCATTTCCATTTAAAGTGTTTGTTATTACAGAAAGTCTAGACTTCTACATATTTATTAAGTATATGTAGGTGATTTATCTAAGTCTCTTACTAATTCTAACAGGTGACTCCTTGTTAGTTTTTAATTATGTATTTTGAGTTTTCCATGTCTGCAATCATTCATAGGCTTCTTTCTCATTACTGATTTGAACAGACACAGTCAAGTATTTGAAATTTTATATGGTATTTCAGATATGTTTGAAAAAAAATACCTTGGTAGGTGTCTCTTCCTATTTTACTTGAAAAACATATTAATAATGACAGCTAAGTTTTAAAATATCTAAGTATTCTGAAATTGTATGTTAACTTTTTATTGCAAAAATAAATTATAATACATTAACAAACACAACAAACTCTTTCTTAGTGTTGAAACATCTTTCATTTCTAGAATACCTCACCTAGTCATGGCATATTGGTATATTTATTGAATTTGATTTGCTCAAATTTTATTTAGAAGTTTCATTTTTATGTCTACCTATAAAATGAAACATTTTTATGTAACTTTAACATAGCTACAATTTAGGTATATGATGGATTTTAAAATAAGTTGGGAAACTATTATTTGTGTTTAAAACACATAGATATATTTGTTAAGTTAAAATAGAAATCAGCTGAAAAACTCTTATATTTTATCTTTATTGGATTTTTCTTACTCTTCCCAATTTCTACTATAGTTTGTCTGATTTTTTCACTCTTGGGTCAATTTTGCATGTAATATTCTTTGCTGTTACTTTTAACACTTCCTGTATCTGATTATATGTCAATTTATATTCCATTTCCTGTTTATTTTGGTTTTTTTTTAAACAGGTTTGTCAAGTGTTTTTCTATTTTATTTTCAAAGACCTAAATTTGATTTTATTATTCTACTACTTTATGTTCTTTTATTTCATCTGAATAATACTTTATTTTTCCTCTCTTTTATCTTTATATAACATTGTTTTCATGTTATAAATTTAAACTATTGTCAGTTTTTCTTTTTTTTAATAATAAAATAATGTCTGTTTCTAACATTCCTTTTAACACAGCTTTACTTCTATACTGTATATTCTGACATGGCTTAGGTTTTTAGTTAATTTTTGAATGATTTATAGTTTCATTTTTATCTTCAGTTTGATTCAAGAATTATTCATGAGGCAAAGCTGATGGTGTCATCTGAGACCCCTGCTACAGCCACAAGGATTAGTATTACTTCTGGTAACCCAACACGGAAGGGTTGCCAAGTTGAAATCTTCTCTCCAGTTTTGGCTCCTCAGGCTCAGGCTTTCCAGGTGCAAAGGGAAAGGGGAGAGGGCTGGGGAGAGGGGCTGGCAATGTGGCCTTCCTCCGAACACACTTATGCCAGGTGTCTCAGGCAGCTTTGCTGTCCTTGAACAAGTTTCCCAGACAACAAAAAGCTTTCTGTGCTCTCTCCTCTGGATAACGCAAGGCCTCTGAAGCACTCTGTTTTATTCCTGAGTCTGTTAGGCTTGTTTTATTAGTCACATTGTTTTAGCACGGAGCTGGGAGAAGTTTTGTGAAATGCATTCAGCATATTGTCCTCAGTAATATACGTTATTTTTTTCCTGAGTATTTTTGGAAACCCTACTAATTATCACCTCTTCTACTACTGTTGTCTTAACCAAAAGCCTTATTAGCTCTGTCTTGGACTGCTGAAATTATTTCTCAGTGGGAGTACCTCCTGCTTGTATCACCCTAAAACCAATTTTTCCCTCATACTTTTAAAACACATATGTGAACTTTCTCGCCACAGCTATCAGTGGTTTGTGCTACTTACAAGAGCATCATGATGTCCGAGTTCCTCAGGATGGCACACAGTCCCCTTTCAAACATGGGCAGCCTATCATAACAATATCATCTGACACTCCTCGGCTTCACTTTCTCCTCCCCCTGAATCCATTTTCACCTCTTTCCTTCACTCGTATCCCTTTGCACAGCTCAAAAGGTAAAACCTCCAAATTAGTTGCTTTTTTACCCAGGTCACTATTTAAGATTTTACTTATTCATTTACTTTAATACCAGGATCAGTTATGGCAATTGGACATTTTTTGATAATATTTTTTTAATTGGTCTGGATGATATTTCATGTCGAAGACCATGTCTAATATTTATACCAAAAAGATTATGGAAGTTTAGATAAGTTAATCACAAATATTCATTGTATTATATTATACAGAAAATTTCTGAAAGTTTTCAAATTCTAGTTTTCTATTTTGTATTTATGACTTCTTCAGGGTGGCAAAAATTTAGGGGTATAAAACACACCATAAATTATAGGCTAGAGTATAAAATAAAGAACAAGGATTGTTCTGTATCTATGAATAAAATCTTTTTTATTTTATTTTATTTTTTTTATTTTTTTTATTTTTTAAAGATTTTATATATTTATTTGAGAGAGAGAGAATGAGAGATAGAGAGCACAAGAGGGAAGAGGGCCAGAGGGAGAAGCAGACTCCCTGCTGAGCAGGGAGCCCGATGTGGGACTCGATCCTGGGACTCCAGGATCATGACCCGAGCTGAAGGCAGTCGCTTAACCAACTGAGCCACCCAGGCGCCCCTAT
The DNA here is from genome assembly GCF_009762305.2 of Zalophus californianus. Taxonomy (NCBI): domain Eukaryota; kingdom Metazoa; phylum Chordata; class Mammalia; order Carnivora; family Otariidae; genus Zalophus; species Zalophus californianus. The sequence continues at coordinate 131,298,896 of NC_045603.1, forward strand.
GAATAAAATCTTTTTTAACTAAAATCACTCTGTAAAAAGCCCACCATCAAGAAAAATCAGAAGTGATCATCAGCCATTTAACGATGCAACTAAGCATAAAAGTAAACTTGTCGCTTTCACAAAAATCTAGCAAGTAGGCCTCATAAAAAGCTTGATTGGCTCCTAGCCAAGAAATTAGGCACTTATTTCCATATGGCTCCTGTTGGAAAAAAGATAAACGTGAGAGCCCAGCATCTGTGCCTTGGAGTTGCCAAGAACATCCACTGAGTGACCATTCTCTTGGCTTAAATAATACAACATACTGAAAGGGCGTAAGGAAGTAGACCAACTCCTGCATTGCCAGCAGAAGAGGTGTGGGCCAAGCTGCTATCACATACAACATAATAGCCAATTAGTTGGGTGATTTTATTTTGCCAATAAGAAGGCAACATTGTATTTGGAATACTGCAAATTCCATGCATCTCTACAGCATACTGCAATTTGAGGTAAAGGTGAAAACATCGATTTTCTGTTATTAGTTACTGTTAAGAAAGAACTGGTGATTTTAGGAGACAACGAGTTAAACATAATGGAAGAACTAGAACCACTATGATGAGCTTTTGTACAAGAGGACCAAATACGATGGCAAAGAACTGTCACTGATCTATGGGACTTCAGGATATAAGGGAACGAGTGATCTTGTGACTTTGTGTAAGCAAAATCTATTGCCTTTATGTGCATGGAGGAGGGAGGGTGATTTTTTATATGGCAGAATAATTACTTCTTGTGAAATACGTACCCAGGATAAGGTAACCTACAGAACAGAAGGCGACAGTTTTATTTTCAAGTAGCATTATCTTCATTTACCTTGTTTTACTCAGGAATCATTAAGGCAAAAGCAGAGCGTGGAGATAGAGGAGGATGCGATGGCAAGAAGTATCATATCTCAGACTCACACCAAAAGAACAATATATCTAAATTTTGAGCAGATTTGCATTTATCTATCATTATAACTGAATTATTAGCGTAGAAATGAAATTGAGGAGTGATTTAGAGAAAGTTTTGCATATAATCTAGTAACAAACATTTGTGAAAGCAGGCACATTGAAAGAATCTTAAACTATTTTTCAGTTGCTGTTGGTGGTAGGTTACTCAATGTATAGCTTGTTAACTGACTCTTCCTTCAGGCTACAGTTTCCAAAGTGTGGTCCACAGAATACTGGCTCAAAGGAAGTTAATATACTCCATGAGTAAAGGGTTTTTTTTTGCCCACAGAGGTTTTTAAATTTTTAAGACAAAGTTAAATAGAATTATTAGTGTAATACTTTGCAGAATCTTTAATATGGAAACTTTCTAAGGAGATTGAAGAGGTAGATTTTCCCAAATTTACCTGACTAGCAATTTTGTCAATGAACCTCTTATAGGAGTAATCGTCCATGAAACAAATTTTAGAAAACACAGTATTGGCACATGCTTATGGGTTCATATTGCTGAACTGTTTTCAGAAAGTTCATACAATATTTTCAATTGTTTTGTGAGAGTTTTTCTGTTTCTCAAGGAAAAACATGACTTGCAAAAGGTGTATCTAGAAAGTTAATTTTGTTGGCTAATGGAAGAAGTTTAAGTAGATATATATTAAGTATAATTGATACACTGTTATATGAGTTTCAGGTGCCCGACCTAATGATTTGACAATTCTATACAACATGCAGTGCTCAACAGGATCAGTGTAGCAACCACTTTTCACCAGACATTATTACAATATTATGGACTATATTCCTAGTGCTGTACTTTTCATCTCTGTAACATTTATTTTATAACTACCCCTTTGCTCCATCTGTAGCCTGTGACTTCTAGGTTGCATAAAATTTCAAAAGAGAAACAGTGTTTCCCATTTTCAAGATCAATTTTAGAATTAACATGAAAGCTTACATGAAGTCATTTAATAAAGTTCAAAATATCTAATTTCAACATCTGACTTCTCATCAGACACAATGGAGCCCAGAAAGCAGCTGCATAACCTATTTAAAGGGCTCAGTGAAAACACCTGTCAAGCAAGAATCCTGTATCCATCATAGCTATTTTTCAAAAACAAATACAAAATAAAGACATTCCCAAGGAAACAGAAACTTAGAATTTGTTGCTAGTAGATACCCCTTATAAGAAATACTAAAGTTTTAGGGGAGCCTGGGTGGCTCTGTCAGTTAAGCATCTGCCCTCGGAGCAAGTCATGATCTCAGGGTCCTGGAATCCAGCCCCGAGTTGGGCTCCCTGCTCTCCTGAGAGTCTCCTCCTCCCTCTCCCTCTTCCCCTTCCAACCGCTCATGTGCTCGCTCGCCCTCTCTCAAATAGGTAATATCTTAAAAAAAAATCTTAAAAAAAAATCAAGTGTTTAGGCTGAAAGCAAGGGAGTCCAGATAGTAATTCCAATTAAAGTGGAAAAAATCAGAGATCACACCTAAAGGTAATTAGGTAATTATACAATGAAGTATTAATGCATATTTCTTCTCCTTTCTTCTCTTACCTGATTTAGAAAAGCAATTATTTCATAACAAAAATAGATAAGCATAGGGTTTTGTTTTGTTTTTAATATCCCTCCTTCCTATGGCATGTTACGCTTCCAGAGCCACCTACCTTCTCAACTATCTCTTCTTCCTGTTCTATACGTAACTGCTTCTCATGTGGATAATTTGGTTGAATGGATACACTGAGTCAACTTTGTCACATGTCGGAAAATCAAATCAAGAAACGTCTAGATTCCATACTCGTATTAGCGACCATTTTCTCCTTTCCATTCACAACAGTAGTCAGGACAAGTTTTGTCTCTTCTTGCTTCCTCCACGTACTCACCTCTTAATTCACTTCAGTCAGCTCGGATCTCAACACCTCTGAAAGCGCTCTTTTCTTTTTTCTTTTTTTTATTTATATACTTTTATATTTATTACTTTTCGATTATTATTTAATAACAAATTATTAATGATTAAATGTATATAACATACATATTTTAATCTGTATAGAATGCAGATATAGAATGTGTACATATACATGTATAGAATGTGTACATATACATATATATACATTACATATACATGTACATACAAATCACAAAAGCGTCTAATTTCATGACTATTTTTTTATTTTTTATTTTTTATTGTTATGTTAATCACCATACATTACATCATTAGTTTTGGATGTAGTGTTCCATGATTCATTGTCTGTGCATAACACCCAGTGCTCCACGCAGAACGTGCCCTCTTTAATACCCATCACCAGGCTAACCCATCCCCCCACCCACCTCCCCTCCAGAACCCTCAGTTTGTTTTTCAGAGTCCATCATCTCTCATGGTTCGTCTCCCCCTCCGACTTACTCCCCTTCATTCTTCCCCTCCTGCTATCTTCTTTTTTTTCTTAACATATATTGCATTATTTGTTTCAGAAGTACAGATCTGTGGATTCAACAGTCTTGCACAATTCACAGCACTCACCATAGCACATAACCTCCCCAATGTCTGTCACCCAGCCACCCCATCCCTCCCACCCCCCACCACTCCAGCAAACCTCAGTTTGTTTCCTGAGATTAAGAATTCCTCATATCAGTGAGGTCATATGATACGTGTCTTTCTCTGATTGACTTATTTCACTCAGCATAACACCCTCCAGTTCCATCCACGTCGTTGCAAATGGCAAGATCTCATTCCTTTTGATGGCTGCATAACATTCCATTGTGTATATATATCACATCTTCTTTATCCATTCATCTGTCGATGGACATCTTGGTTCTTTCCACAGTTTGGCTATTGTGGACATTGCTGCTATAAACATTGGGGTGCACGTAGCCCGTCGGATCCCTACACTTGTATCTTTGTGGTGAATACCCAGTAGTACAATTGCTGGATCGTATGGTAGCTCTCTTTTCAACTGTTTGAGGAACCTCCATACTGTTTTCCAGGGTGGCTGCACCAGCTTGCATTCCCACCAACAGTGGAGGAGGGTTCCCCTTTCTTCGCATCCCCGCCAACATCTGTCGTTTCTTGACTTGTTCATTTTAGCCATTCTGACTGGTGTGAGGTGGTATCTCATTGAGGTTTTGATTTGGATTTCCCTGATGCCGAGTGATGTTGAGCACTTTTTCATGTGTCTATTGGCCAACTGGATGTCTTCTTTGGAAAAATGTCTGTTCATTTCTTCTGCCCATTTCTTGATTGGATCATTTGTTCTTTGGGTATTGAGTTTGATGAGTTCTTTATAGATTTTGGATACTAGCCCTTTATCTGATATGTCATTTGCAAATATTTTCTCCCATTCCGTCGGTTGTCTTTTGGTTTTGTGGACTGTTTCTTTTACTGTGCAAAAGCTTTGTATCTTGATGAAGTCCCAATAGTTCATTTTTGTCCTTGCTTCCCTTGCCTTTGGCGTTGTTTCTAGGAAGAAGTAACTGCGGCTGAGGTCGAAGAGGTTTCTGCCTGTGTTCTCCTTTAGGATTTTGATGGACTCCTGTCTCCCGTTTAGGTCTTTTAACCATTTGGAGTCTATTTTTGTGTGTGGTGTAAGGAAATGGTCCAGTTTCATTCTTCTGCATGTGGCTGTCCAATTTTCCCAACACCATTTGTTGAAGAGACTGCCTTTTTGCCATTGGACATTCTTTCCTGCTTTGTCAAAGATGAGTTGACCATAGAGTTGAGGGTCCATTTCTGGGCTCTCGATTCTGTTCCATTGATCGATGTGTCTGTTTTTGTGCCAGTACCATGTTGTCTTGATGATGACAGCTTTGTAATAGAGCTGGAAGTCCGGAAGTGTGATGCCGCCAGCTTTGCTTTTCTTTTTCAATATTCCTCTGGCTATTCGGGGTCTCTTCTGGTTCCATACAAATTTTAGGATTACTTGTTCCATTTCTTTGAAAAAAGTGGGTGGTATTTTGATGGGGATTGCATTGAATGTGTAGATTGTTCTAGGTAGCATTGACATATTCACAATGTTGGTTCTCCCAATCCATGAGCATGGAACGTTTTTCCATTTCTTTGTGTCTTCTTCAATTTCTTTCATGAGTATTTTATAGTTTTCTGAGTACAGATCCTTTGCCTCTTTGGTTAGATTTATTCCTAGGTATCTTATGACTTTGGGTGCAATTGTAAATGGGATCGACTCCTTGATTTGTCTCTCTTCTGTCTTGTTGTTGGTGTTGGTGTATAGGAATGCCACTGATTTCTGTGCATTGATTTTATATCCTGCTACTTTACTGAATTCCTGTATGAGTTCTAGCAGTTTTGGGGTGGGGTCTTTTGGGTTTTCCACATACAGTATCATATCATCCGCAAAGAGTGAGAGTTTGATTTCCTCTTTGCCGATTTGGATGCCTTTGATTTCTTTTTGTTGTCTGATTGCTGTGGTTAGGACTTCTAATACTATGTTGAATAGCAGTGGTGATAGTGGACATCCCTGTCACGTTCCTGACCTTAGGGGAAAAGCTCTCAGCTTTTCCCCCATTGAGAATGATATTCGCTATAGGTTTTTCATAGATGGCTTTTATGATATTGAGGTATGTATCCTCTATCCCTATACTCTGAAGAGTTTTGATCAAGAAAGGATGCTGTACTTTGTCAAATGCTTTTTCTGCATCTATTGAGAGGATCATATGATTCTTGTTCTTTCTTTTGTTAATGTATTGTATCACGTTGATTGATTTGCGGATGTTGAACCAAACCTGCAGCCCAGGGATAAATCCCACTTGGTCATGGTGAGTAATCCTTTTAATGTACTGTTGGATCCTATTAGCTAGCATTTTGGTGAGAATTTTTGCATCCATGTTCATCAAGGATATTGGTCTGTAATTTTCCTTTTTGATGGGGTCTTTGTCTGGTTTAGGGATCAAGGTAATGGTGGCCTCATAAAGTGAGTTTGGAAGTTTTCCTTCCATTTCTATTTTTTAAACAGTTTCAGGAGAGTAGGTATTATTTCTTCTTGAAATGTCTGATAGAATTCCCCTGGGAAGCCATCTGGCCCTGGGCTTTTGTTTGTTGGGAGATTTTTGATGACTGCTTTAATTTCCTTAGTGGTTAGAGGTCTGTTCAGGTTTTCTATTTCTTCCTGGTTCAATTTTGGTAGTTGATACATCTCTAGGAATGCACCCATTTCTTCCAGGTTATCTAAGTTGCTGGCATAGAGTTGCTCATAATATGTTCTTATAATTGTTTGTATTTCTTTGGTGTTGGTTGTGATCTCTCCTCTTTCATTCATGATTTTGTTGATTTGGGTCATTTCTCTTTTCTTTCTGGTAAGTCTGGCCAGGGGTTTATCAATCTTGTTAATTCTTTCAAAGAACCAGCTCCTAGTTTCGTTGATCTGTTCTACTGTTCTTTTGGTTTCTATTTCATTGATTTCTGCTCTGATCTTTATCATTTGTCTTCTCCTGCTGGGTTTAGGCTTTATTTGCTGTTTTTTCTCCAGCTTCTTTAGGTGTAGGGTTAGATTGTGTATTTGAGACCTGAAAGAGCTCTTTTCAAGTTGTGAAGGACCAGCCGGGAAACGGTGGGCTGAGAGTCCCTCTGCCTCAGAGAAACAGGAAAGCAGGTCTGCTGCTGCCCGTCGGAGACAACCCGGCCCAGAGGAAGCCTCATCTCGCGAGTTCTTGGGAGATATCAGTGGCACCCAGGAGAACGGGGATGAGAAGCACGTGGTGCCCGTGTAGGGAGGGCTCCTAGGTGCAGTGTTTGGCTCACACCACCTATCACGCAATCGCCAGTGCTCTTGGACTCCTCGACCACCCCGCAGTCAGTCACCGAGGCACAGTGTGGGGCTTCTGGCCTCGGAGGCCTGGCCAGGTATTGGACACACACTAGCAAATGCTGTGCACAGCAGGGGCCACCTGAGGCCAGACTGGGGAGGGAACTGCACATGGCTGGCAGCGAAACTGGGGGCCCCAATACAGTGTCTGACAAAGTCCAAGGCCTGCAGCATCCAGAATGCACAGTTGCAATCTGAAATAAGGCCTGAAGAAGAGCTGAACCAGAATCAGCCTGTTGACATCGGGTCTGTCTGCTTAGGCCGCCTTCCACTGTCCATCCATCTCTGATTCCTGGATCCATATTAACTCACACAGTAGATAGTAGGCTCCATGAAAACCGAGTCTTGCTAATCATTGTCTTCCCAGCACCTAGCAACGTGGCTGCAAAGTGACAGGTTCACATCAGATTTGTTAAATCAAACAGTACATGAATTTATGAATAATTATAATGTGAAAGAAGTAGTACCTTATGGATGGAAATCTGTATATTTGAAGCAAGGAAATGACACTGATGCTCCCTATCATATGGGAAGTGGCCTTTATTTTATTTTAAATGATGCATTTTTAATTTGAAAAGTAATTTTTCTCTGAGATTATAATATGTAATATTTTCAATAGTTTATTTTCACTTAGTTCAATTAAATAATTAAATTAATGTTACTAATATACATTTACTTTTAGTAGTGAAATTATAATAGATGGCCAATCTTCTAGGTATGTCAAGAGGATAAATGTGGATATAAAAGACTGATACTTCTAAGTCCAGCACTAAAACTCTCGAAATCTCACCATGGTTATGAAACCAGACCTGTGTATCTCTCTACTGGGGAAAGGATGTCTGTTAGAAAAAGAAAGCAGAATGTATCTAGGAAGGAAGATGCAATTTTAAATATATTTGAGGTGTTTTTCATTTTAAGCAAGAATTTGAGTGCGAATTATATTTAATCATTAGGTTTTTTTAAAGTTTTCATTATCTAAACTGTCATGCAGTTTATATACACAAACATACTTTGCATGATGGGTGTTGTCCTGTTGGGCAGTATCTTGAAGTTTGAGTTCAAATCTAGTGAATAATTTATATTCTAGTGATAATCTAAAATGTTAGAAATGTTCTTTTTATAGTGGGGAAAAAAAGACCAAATACATTTCAAATATAAAAACTGTAGCAAGAAACAAAACTGTTAGTTATGTTTATTATTTTTCATGAAGAAATATCACTTAGACAAAATTCAGAAAAAATGAAAAAGCCTTTCCTGCTGTCTTCTTTCACTGTCCCCTTTCAATTATTACAAAGGAGAGGGACAGAAATATATCTTTCAGAATGGTAAACATTAAATAGTTAAAAAAAAAATCTTTGACAGTGTCTATAACTATGACTTAAAATTACTTGGAAATTAAAAATTAGCATTTCTAATAGTTGTTCTAAGAATTTAAGTAATATATCATGCTAGTTGGGGAAAATAGTGTGATATTGTGCAATTTTGCAATTCTATTATATGGAATATTTAAACCAATTTTCTGAAGGCTAAGGGAATATATGTTTTAATAGTCTTCCCCATGTGGTGCATAGTAAATCAGACACATGTACTTCTACCTTTTTGCAGAAAATGGTATGTTTTTTCTTTTATCAGTTCATTCTCCTCTTACCCCTGGGGAATATTTCAGGTATTATGATGGGAGTCAACTGTATTGACGAGAGACTAACATAGTGATGTGGGCCAACCAGAATTTTGTAATTCCAAGTTAAGGATAGAAATAGCCCAAGCTTTTTGAAATATTTGTACCAGAATAGCTCTTGGATGTCCTAGTGAAAAATGGCTTGTTGAAGGATCTGAGGATACCACAGAGGAGAAGGGGAAAATTGGACTGGGGGCATTTAAGAGCTTTCCTTAGGTCTGAAAATGGAAGAGATGTCATTTTAAAGAATTTTACAAGAAGTTTTGAGTATTAGCAGCATCAATTTTAAAGAAAATGCCAAGGGACTACTTCTGCAATTGAAAAACACTGTCCCTAGGCCTATTCTCAAAACTTATAGCTACATTTCATCACTTAAAAAATGATAGGAATAAATATCCTAATTATTTAATATTTATTGCATGTCTAGATACAATGTACTAAACTGCTCCCCTTTACAAATCATTTTATACTATAACTTGAACAGAGTGAAGGCACATGAAAGAATTAGCTTTCCAACTAGAAAAAGATCAATAGGAAGATTTTATAATAATTTTAAAGTTACTAAGCTCCCCGCTTCTCCCTTTGCCTGCCTGGAACGTGGCTTGCTGGCTACAGCTCACCTTGAGCAGCCGTGTTGAGTTCATGAATTAAGCTTTAATATGAAAGTGAACACTAGGGATGGTAGAGCAGAAACTTTGAAAGAGCCTGGTCTCTTCATCATACCAGGGCCAAACTACCATACCAGCTTCCAGAATCTAAGTCATGTTGGGTTGTATGGGGGAGAGTATGTGGGTGTGGGTATATTAGTTCTAGGCCTGCTACTGTGGACCCAAATGTGTCACCTCAAAATTTATATTTTGAAACCTAATGCCCAGTATGATGGTATTAGGAGATGGGGTCTTTGGGGAGGTAATTACGTCATGGGTATGGGGCCTTCATAATTAGATTAGTGTTTGCATTCTCTTTCTCTCTGTGCTATATGAGGATGCAACAAGGTATTCGTCAGCAAACCAGGAAGAGGGTTCTCACCAACAACCAAATTTAGCAGCACCATGATCTTGGACTTGGCAGCCTCCAGGACTATGTGAAATAAACATCTGTTGCTTAAGCTCCCCCAGTCTGTGGTATTTCTGGTATAGTAGCCATAATGGACAAAGACAGCTATCCTAACAAAATACCACAGACCAGGTGGCCTAAACAACAGACATTTATTTTCTGGAGGCTGGAAGTCCAACCAAGATCAAGGTGTTGGCAGGTTTGGTTTCTCCCCAGGCCTCTCCCCATGGCTTTCAGAAGACCATCCTTTTGCTACCTCTTCACAGGATCTTCCCTCTGCTAATCTGCACACTCCTGGTGTCTCTCTGAATGTCATAATCATTCTTATAAAGACACTAGTCACCTTGAATTAGGGACTATCCTAACAGCCCCATGTTAACTGAATTACCCTTTAAAGTCCCTGGCTCCAAATACAGTCACAATCTAAGGTACTGAGGGTTAGGGCTTCCAAAAGATACATTTTTGGGAGGCAGGGACACAATTCACCCCCTAACAGTATGCATACATGCTCCTAATTCGTTTAAGCTACTGTTATTTTGGAGTTTTGTTCTTAGCAGCCAAGTATAATTACTAACGGACACAAAGAGTTCATAAGGCGTATTACTTATAGATGTATCGGTTACCACCCCAAAAAAACTTAAAACAGAAATAACAAAGGGCTTTCTTCTAGGGTATTAAACTGCTTGTATTGTAAGCCTTTCTGTTTGTTTAAAGTCATATGCATGTGTTATGTTGATTAAAAACTAGCAAATTAAAAAATAACTATTGCTGAAAATTGTCATGAAACTTGGTAGAACTGATAAGCTGCATTTCAGATTTATTTTTAGGAAACACAGCTGAGCTAACATGTTGTCAAATATTCTCAGTTATCCTCTCTTGTGGTCAGTATACCTCTTTAGTACCTTGAAGAAAAATCAAATATATATAATCTGATTCTGGTACAGTGGCAATGAGCTGAAAAATAGTCTGTGAAGGGCTAGCTCATACAATTAAACACAACTGTAAAAAAAAAAAAATGCAGGCATCACAATATACCAGCAGGGATGTTAAAAACAAAAATATGTAAATTTTATTATATTGGAAAATAGTTTGATAATTCTTTTTGAGTATTGATTAATATATGAGTTGTTTAGTGATCATAAGGTAGTTATTATTTATAGCTTCTTTTATGTTTTTCATTTCACTATGACTGAATATCATCTTTTAATTTTATGTCTTTCCTTGATTAAATTTGACATGTTGTCTATTTTTTCTTATTAAACAGAAATTGAATTAATTGCATTATTTTTGTCTTTTACAAGTTGTTTTTTTAACTTTCATTTTTATATTATTATTTCTTTTATTATTATGATTATTTGGTAACGTATCCTTGATGCAACATAAATGTTACTACAAAATATACTCAATTCTTTACCTGCACTCTCTCCTTGTCCTCATATGTCAGATATCCATGGGTTAAAGAGGCAATGTTGTAAATTTCTTGTTAAAATTCTCTACCACTTCTGTGGGTACAGAAACTGTGGTTTAGAGAGATTGAGAAGTTTTAAACATAATTTGTAGGTAATAAAATAAAAATTCAGAATCAGAGGTTTTGGCTCCTAAATAGAAGTTAAATAGCACTTACTTTCCAGGAATTTGCAGTATAGTGAGGGAGAAAGGAAAGTATGCTAGATTGTAGTAAACATCAGTACAAAAAAAGTGCCAGGAGTAGATGGAGAGCAGGTGATTTCAGTTTAGTTGGTAGGTTGGAGAAAGGACTAGCAATGAAAACATCCAGGAGGGTGGGTAACAAGGAATTAATTGAAGTCAGGGACACCAGTACAGCCAAGCTCAAAGGTTCATAAGTAAATACCATTTTTGAACAAAAGCAAATAATTTGGTGCGGTCAAAGCATGCTGTGAAGAGTGGAGGGGAATAAAAGCAGGTGAAATGAGAAGAGTAAGCTGAAATCCTGTCATGAGTAGTAATAAATGCTTTGTTCAAGTAATGGAACTTTTTCATTTACCAAGCAATAACGTATGGAGTTGGAGTTGTTTGTTTGTTTGTTTTTTAATGAGGATGACTTGATTATACCTGAAAGACAAATATTTGTAGAGATGAATATAGTATTATTATGTTTTTAGACAGAGAAAGAGAGTGGGGAGGGGCAGAGGGAGAGAGAGAATCTTTTTTTTTTTAAAGATTTTATTTATTTATTTGAGAGAGAGAATGAGATAGAGCATGAGAGGGGAGAGGGTCAGAGGGAGAAGCAGACTCCCCACTGAGCGGGGAGCCCGATGCGGGACTCGATCCCGGGACTTCAGGATCATGACCTGAGCCGAAGGCAGTCACTTAACCAACTGAGCCACCCAGGCGCCCGGGAGAGAGAGAATCTTAAGCAGACTCCACACTCAATGTGGAGCCCAACTCAGGACTCGATCCCACGACACTGAGATCATGACCTGAGCTGAAATCAAGAGTCAGATGCTTAACCGACTGAGCCACCCAGGTGCCCCAAGAGATGAACATAGTATTATGGAATGTAGATTAGAGATGGGACAGACATTGTATCAAGGAGACTAGTTAGTAGAATATAATATGATACAGAGTATATGATATAGAAGTCATAAACCAGGGCCCTGGCTGGGAGAAATAGAGGTACTAGAAACATCTTCGAGGTTGTATTGACAGGACTTGCTGATTAACTGAGAGAGAAAAGAGACCTATGTGATCCAGGGCAAAGCATTCATGGATGTCAGATATTTTTGGAGAGCAGGTTTTGGACATGTTGAGATTAAAGACCCTCATGACCTTAAGGCTGCAAAGTCCAGTAGGTGAATATGGCAGAAGGCATTGGGGCTTTAGGAATGATCATCTTACCTAAAACTGCAAACACCTTGAATCCCTCGGCCATTTTTTTCCCCAGTACAATGTGTTTTATTCACCCCAAGGCATGTTTCTCCACAGCTGAACATGTCTGAAATCGGATGTGACTTGCAATCTATGGAATCTTACAATTAAATTGTGTGTAAGATACATAAAAGAGCACTATGTCTCACAGTCAGTGTATCTTCTATTTGATGAAATGCACCATATGTTGTCCTTTTCCCAAACTGTGAATTCTGTGAGGACAGTATTTTGCTGTTGTTGTTTTCCTTCCATTTTGTTCAGTTCTGTTTCTCCAGTGCCTAAAATGGTGTCTGGTACATAGTAGGTGCTCAGCAAATATCTACTGGATGGATAAATGATGCAGACTATTTTCATCAGTTGCAACTGAGAAAGTGGGTATTTTTGTTGCAGGAGAGATCAAATATATCAGGAAAATGAGAAGACTTGAATGCTGATAATCTTTTGACAAAGCTCAGGAATCAGGAGACCTGAAATGCTTGCTCAAGTGATAGAGCTCCCATCTGGGAGGACACTACATCTCAGGGAAGCAGCCTGAAGAGGCAGGTGGTAAAGAGAGTGATATGTAACATACCTCAATCATTTGAAATTCCTTGGGATGCCTGGGTGGCTCAGTCCATTAGGCATCTGCCTTCAGCTCAGGTCATGATCCCAGGGTCCTGGGCTTGAGTCTCGCATCAGGTTCCTTGCTCAGCTTCTCCATCTCCCTCTGCCGCTCCCCCTACTTATGCTCTCTCTCTCTCTCACTCTCTCTATGACAAATAAATAAAATCTTTTAAAACAATCTTTTGGAATTCCTTTTAGAGGCCCTAAGCAACAGATTAGAAATGGTCTTTCCATTGTGTAAGAGAGATGTATGAGAAAAATTTTAGTCTAGACTTAAAGGGAAGAAGTTATTCTAATTGCAGATTTGTATAAATTATAACAGGCTAGATAGTAATTTTATTTCTGATTTATACCCTGTTAAACACATTCAGAAGCCACACACACACACACACACACACACACACACACACTGAAGTTAATACATATGAGAAACAAGTTCTCACAAGTTCTACTCAAACAATTGAAAGCCTTTCTCAAGGGAACAGCAGTTTATCCTATTGCAGAAGATGTACTTAAAACCAACAATTACATGACAATTACATGGCAACATTTTGGCTCAAAAAGGGAAGAATATTCCAAGAACTAGAACTGATCATTATTGGCATTAACTGACTTAAAAAGAAATATGTAGGCAGAGACTTTTAAAAGAGATGGTATAGGACTCGGCAAACTCTTCTCACTATAACACATTTCTGCATTGCAAAATAGGATGGTAAATTCACCCTTGCATGTGAGGGGGATGCTGTCATCATAATGCGGAAGTTGCATTGGTCCATGTGTGATTTTTCCAAGGATGTGAGTGGTATTTTCCTCCAAGTAGTGCAAAGTAAACTGAGGCCGTGGACACATCGGCCACTGAATACAGTGTTGTACAAGTCATTCATTTTCCTCTTGATCTTCCCCCTGGCTGCCTTTGGCTTTGTGGTTGGTCTTGCAGAGCTCTGTGCACAGGTCTGTGTCCACTTTTCTCTTGACTCCATAACTCAGCAGACTCAGCCTTTCTTAGGGTTTGGGCAGTCTGGTCTAACTGGTCTTCCCCCAACACTACTTTCGTGCATGCTTTTGCAAAACATCAGGGTGTTTTGGGAACACATATATCACATTATAGCATTGGAAAGGAGGTTGGAGAGATGGACCCTAGTTTTTGTTCTAAATTGGAAATTCTATGATCAGAGAAGTACCTGCCTAACTAGACTGAATGAACACTAATTTGTGAAGACCAAAGAAATTTGGGATGACTGATCTTAATTGTTCATTTGCTAAAATCTGAAAGTTAATGTTAATATTTAACTATCAACTAATTTGAAATTTGATAATTTTTATTATTAAGTCCACTTTACAAGTGAAATCTGTCAGATTCTTTAAAACTTTACTGGGGCACCTGGGTGGTTCAGTTAAGTGTCTGCCTTTGGCTCAGGTCATGATCCCAGGGTCCTGGGATTGAGCCCTGAGATGGGCTCCCTGATCAGCCAGGGAGTCTGCTTCTCCCTCTAGACTCTCTGCTTGCTGCTCCCCCTGCTTGTGCTCTCTCTCTCTGTGTCAAATAAATAAAATCTTAAAAAAAAAAAACTTTACCAAACAACCTATGCCCTTTTCTGTAATTTTAGACTGATACTAACAGCTGTTCCAAATGTATAGGTTTTCATATAGGACATTAAGAATAGTCCTGATAATTATCTCAGAAAACCTTGTGCATTTGCTGAGGGAATGCTCTGAAAAGAGAAAAGTACATACTTCAGTTCTACTTAATTAATTTATTTGAAGGACATCAGTGTTTGCTCCAATATTGGTCCTTTTTAAGTCCTGTCAATAATGCACATCCATCAGTCTGAAGACTTTGCCTTTATTGGCAATATTACTATTATGAGATAAAAAAAAAAAAATGAAGGCAACCTAATTGCAAGTCAAATTCTCCAGATTAGCTTTCAGGTAGTACTTTACTAGTAGAATGCTACAGTTAATTTGTTTTGTGAGCCATGAACTAGGAGAATTACTCATCTGGTGATGTTGCAAATGCTGACAGCCTCTAGCACTAAATGACTTTTTTACAGACTGGAAGAATTACCTGTATTTCTTTAGGACATGCTTGTTTTCTATCTTAGAACAACATACTGAATTTCTATCCTGCCCTCCTAATATACTGATTTCCTCTAACACTCTTTTGGGAGTATTTTGCTGCTTGTGGAATCCCTGATTGATGAGAAATTATTATTCTGGTGAACAAAAAGTACTTACCATCAGAGAGGCTGCGGTCATAGCAAATCACCATTTGGCACAGGGGAGGAAGAACATAGGGCAAGAAGTTAGTTAGAGGCTTCTTCTAGTCCCCACCTTTCCACTTGCTGACTCAGGTCCTGCTCTTTTTCTCTCGGGTCTTCTGTTTGTTCTTTTGTAAAAGGAAGTGAAACTAGATTGGCAATTCTTTAACTGGGATGGCATCAAAATCACCTGTGCACCTTTCACACAAGAGACGAGTTGTTCCCCTTTTGAACTTCAGGGTCACGATCGCTAGTGGTGAAGCTCAGTCATATGTAATTTCGTGTCGCCAGGTTCTACTGATGTGCGATGCTCGCTAAGAAACTTAGTTATTTTCAAAGGACTTCTCTAGCGTTATCATTTTATGACTCTCTATATTTCACATTAGCATTAGAATAATAATGAACGTATCACATGAATATAACAACATTCACAGATGTAACAGGATTTTAAAATCCAGTTGTGTCTCAATAATATGATATTATCAACACCTAAGTATAGTTACCAAAGTGAGTGTGACATAAATCCTTCAGCCAGATCAAAGATACAGAAAGGAATTTGGAAAAGGGAGAAATTTTGTAAAGTTTGTTTATTTGGTTGGTTGGTTGGTTTGGTTTTTGTTTTGTTTTTTGTTTGTAGAGAAAGTAGCATTACAAGCAACATTTCCCTTTCCTCCCATGGGGAAGGAACTAGCTGAGCTACTTGACCAAGATAGAAAAGGTTTCAGCAAGGTGCCACCATGGTCTGAGGTGTGAGGGCAAGAAACAGGTGTGCTTTGGTGGCGAGACCACCATCAGCAAGCGCTGCTTCTTTGGAATTGGCTTGCACTCCAGAACATGTCAGAGCTAAGAGGGGACCATAGTGTAGGAAGAGACAGACATTTGAAAAAGTCCACGTAAGAACTCTGTCTAAGGAGTAAAGGGATTTCAACAACAGAGTCTTATGTAGAGGGCTCTCTGGAGAACCTTAGTGGGGAGCAGCCAGCTTGGGAGACCCTCTTGCTACTGAGTGAGAATCATGGGTGAGAATACCCCACGAGAGAAAAATATGTCAGACTCTGAGAATAGAAAACCACTAGGTCAAGTAAAAACCAGCTTCTCTCATTCTCTTCCTGCCTAGAACCTAGGCAAAGGCTGACTGAGTAATTTTCTCACTGGGGAGGAGGTTTTTCTCAGGAAAGGAACTAAAGACAGATATGCCCCTTTTCAAAGGCAGGGAGTCAGCAAGGACCACCTCAGCCTGGAGAGGAAAGACTCCTCCCCAACAACATTTATAGGACCAAGATAAGAATACAAATGCAGCCCACATGTGATATTTCTAAGTATTTAAAAGTTAACACATCAAGTTACCTGTGAAAATAATGTTCTCTTGTCCTACTTTGACAAACCCTTTATAATAACAGTATAAAACAAATACATTTAAATCTATAACATTATTTTCTTGTAAGTTGTCAAAATATCAAAGATGATAGAATTAGCTCCCAGTGTCTAGGATTGGGTGTTCAGGGCTGGGCCAGCAATGTTAGGAGGTGTAATCAAAAAATAAAATTATCTGAGGCACCTGGGTGGCTCATTCAGTTGAGCATCTGACTCTTGATTTCAGCTCAGTTCATGATCTCAAGGTTGTGGGACTGAGCCCTGCATTGGGCTCTTTGCTGGGTGTGGAGCCTGCTTGAGATTCTGTCTCTGCACACCCCACCTCCTTCTCTAAAATAAAAAGATGAAAGAAAAAAATGATCTATAAATTATGTATTTTTCCATATATTTTATTGCTTTTATTTCAGAAAGTTCACGTTACAATATTTAACATTTTCACATAAACTGATCTATTGACAGCATTGCCAAATTAGACTACCTTTCTTGAATTACTTTAAATAGATTTTTTTAAATTATTACTTTAATGCAGGGAAACTTCACTTGACTGGTTGCAGCAACTCAAGGCAATGAAATTAACAAAGCAATATTTATATCAGGATGAAATTATGATAATACATGTCATATAGAATTAATTGTGATGGACCTAGTGTAATGAATTATCATTATAATGGGAAATATTATATTTTCATGTATCATATAAATTATCAGTTTTTAATCTCTTAAAGTAATACCTAGATGTATATAATATTGTGAAAGATTGGTATCACCTTTCATAAATGTAGGTCCATCTATATCTATCACTTATCTATATATCATCTTTTTATCTATCAGGATATTTTAGATTATTCTGAACTGTGTATTACTGCAAAATATTTTTAAGTAACTCTTGTAAGTGACAATTTAATTCATGAATACTGCCAGAACCATCAACTGAAAGATAAAAGCAAGAAAATAGACATTTATTGCTACTAGAAAATAAGACCTCAGTATGCAAAATCTATTATGCTAATACGTTCTTGAGAAGGATTTGACAAATTGATTGCTTTTTCTCTTATTGGGAAAGACAGGTTAGGTGGTTGACCTGCAATCCATTTTTCCTCCTGTTGTCAGGGCTGGAGTGGGCTGGGAGGTAGAGAAGAACAGGCAACCCAAATAAATTTTCTGGTAGACATCGTACTAATAGAAACCTGGACAATAAACCAATAGTATTTTCTAGTAAGGAGCCCTTGTCTATGACACGCTTCCAGCAGGATGATCCAATCTATACTACTTCATTTACTCAAGCATTTCCACTGCCCAGATATTCCAGCCATCTCATGTAGTGTCTGTCTATGACATCAGCAATGACACAACCCTTAAATCTTCATGACATTCACAGTTTTGTTTCAAGAACATGGGATAAGAGAGTTGAATATGTGTTTACTGTGCCCTAGATGGTATTAATCAAAGAGCGGATATTTAGGGTTATGGATTATGCTTTCCCATCCTTGAGTGCCAGGCTCCCAAGTGACAGAGGCACCCATATATTCTTAAATAAATGTTTTAGTTGGTATTTTTTGTGAAACATGGGATCCAGGGCAGGGGTTTCTCTCATCTGGATCTAAAGGTAGTATTGGAATAGGAGAGGAAGAAATCTTTCCTTTGAAAGGTGATGAAGTGTTTATTAATGTTCGTGATTGATCATATTTTAATTAGTAAATCAAGCTATATTTTGTGACATAGAATTGCCATATGATACTTATTTAGTACTAAACAGAAAAACTAAGGACTTTTCCCAGTCTTGCATTCCAAAGCAAAAAAAAAAAAAAAAAAATGATTGTCACAGTCTAAATGCGAAAGTAGTATTTATTGGGAGGAATAGGTAATAAAATTGTGTTCATCATTTTCCAAAGGCTATGCACTCAACATACCAGTTGTAAAGACATAGTATTTTCCCATTTATTTATTTATTTTTAAAGATTTTATTTATTTATTTGACAGAGAGAGACACAGCGAGAGAGGGAACATAAGCAGGGAGAGTGGGAGAGGGAGAAGCAGGCTTCCTGCAGAGCAGAGAGCCCGATGCGGGGCTCGATCCCAGCACCCTGGGATCATGACCTGAGCCGAAGGCAGACGCTTAATGACTAAGCCACCCAGGCGCCCCAGTATTTTCCCATTTAATAAAGAAAATGATGAGGGAAATAATCATGGAAAGTACATCTGAAGCCAGAAATAAGCTCATTGTAGTATGAAACCTGTCATCCTGGTAGAAATTAAATGAGAATCATATTGCCATCTCCTTACATTCATTGTGAGAAGCTTTGTCCAGATTCATCAGGTGAAATGTATGTAAGGGTGACTTTTTGGATGGTTTGTCTTTTAACCTTTTCAGTGCTTTGGAATCGGACACTTTTAATTATTGCAGCGGAGCTTAGACAAGATATTTCCAACACCCTCTCTGCTGTTCTAGAAATGATTAAGGAGAGAGCCTGCTGACATGGAAGATGGCCAGTGCGTTTCTGGCCAAAGCAGTGGGAAGCAGTAGGGGCTGGTGAGCAGACTGCATTCGGGGGCCCAGCTGGACTCCAGGAGATATGGAAAAGGCTTCTGAGGAGTGGCAGTAGCATGCCTTTCTTGGAGGCTTTTAAAAATCAGATGGGCACCCTTCTGTCTGAGTTGGGTAGGATGAATAAATAGAAGATTGTATTGTGTTGAGAATCTGCTATGTGCCCGCTCATAAAGACACCAAATGGACCAAGTTGATAGGACTGTTGTTTTCCTGGGTCCTGAAGTGCTTATCATCCTCTGAAATAGATACTCAATAATGAATGGGTCTTTGGTAATAAGGACATCTCTCAGTCAGACGTGGCTCTTCATTTTAGTGAGAAGTGGAGACTAAGTGTAGCTTGTGGAGCTTTTTTTCTTTGTTTGTTTTGTTTTGTTTTCTTCTATGAGTTTCCTAAATCAAATTTCTGAAGTAATGAAGCTTGTTAACATATGAAGAACCCCTTAAGAAAACCATTTTGATGTAGACTTGGTTCTCAGTTAAGGGTATTGTGGGAGAAGTTTTACTCCATTAAGTTGCAAATCCTAAATTATTATGAATCTTTCTATTGAAGGAATATGCCTAGGGCTGTGCATATCTTTTTTTCTGGACATAAAGGGATTTGCTACACAGTGTTAAATGAACCTCACAGGGAACCAGTGGAACAGCAAATATCTCTGGCAGGGAGAATGCAATCTAGTAGAGGCATCCCTGCTCAACTCCCACAGTGAATGTTTTTTGCTTTGTTATGTTTTGTTTAAAGAACCATATTTTCAAGAGCAACAGAAACTGGAACCAGAGTGAAGAACCAGGAAGCGTAATCATTAATCCTACTTCTGTTTGGGGATGAGGATGGATTATTGGATAATCTCAAGCACTTACTCTCTTATAAAGGGTTAAACAATACCTAGATCACTGATTACAAGTTACATTTTAAAATGCAACACATTGGGGCACCTGGGTGGCTCAGTCGTTAAGCGTCTGCCTTCGGCTCAGGTCATGGTCCCAGGGTCCTGGGATCGAGCCCCGCATCAGGCTACCTGCTCCGCGGGAAGCCTGCTTCTCCCTCTCCCACTCCCCCTGCTTGTGTTCCTGCTCTCACTGTGTCTCTCTCTGTCAAATAAATAAATAAAATCCTAAAAAAAATAAAAAAATAAAAATAAAATGCAACACATTGTAGTCAGTGTAGCTTTGCTGTGAATCATTTCATTCTCTAAACTACAACTTGAAGGAATCTAGTTTCTTTACTTCCCAGCTACTTGAGAGAACCCAACGTATGCACTCTTTGGGTAAGAAAAATACCATCCCAGCTCCCAAGTAATTGCTAAGTGAAGTTTTAAAATAGAATACATGACAGTTTTGTTGTTGTTGTTGTTGTTGTTTTTGAGGGGGGAGGGGCAGAGGGAGAGAGAGAGAATCTTGAGCAGGATCCATGCCCAATGCAGAGCCTGATGCGGGGGCTCAATCTCATGACCTTGAGATCATAACCTGAACCAAGATTAAGAGTTGGATGCTCAACCAACTGAGCCACCCAGGCGCCCCTGACAGTTTTATAATATAATTAGGCACCTAAGGAGATGACAACATGAACAAAAAAATAACAAAAATAATAGACAAGGAGACCTTTTGGAGTTCTTGATATTGAAATTTTAGACTCAGACTTTAAATTGCTGTTCTTATAGTGTTCGAAAGGATAAAAGAACAATTTTTCTTCAGAGGAAGAGTAAAAAGTATAAAAAGAAATCCAAAATTCCAACTATGGTAATGAAAAATAGAATAATTAAAATGAAGTCTCAGTGGATAAGTATAAATAGGTTAGAAAAAGTCAAAGAGAAAATAAAAATCAAAACATGGATCAGAAGAAAATAAACAAAAGGCAAGACAAAAATTTGAAACAAAGAAGTTGGAGACAAAGAGTTGGAGACAAAGAAGATAGAGTCAGAAGCTCTAAAATTTGTATAACTTGAGTTCTAGAAAAAGGTGAAGAAGAAATGGTATAAAAGTAATATTTACCAAGATAAAGACTTATCAGCTTTCCAAAACTGATAAAAGACACTGTGTTACAAATTTAAGATGCTCTATGTCTTCTAGAGGAGTTACTGAAGGATGAAAGGAAGGAGTAAGAATGAAGTTTTCAACTTTATTATGTTATGTATAATAATATATTTTATTATTTTATTACATATATTATTTTATAGATCATACTATTATATATAATATATATTATATTTTTATTATATCCTAGTGAAATGCCCAAATCTAAAGATAAGGGAAATATCTTCTAAACAACCAGAGGAGGATAGATTAAAGGTAATGCAAAAGGAGGTCTTCCAGTATAGATAATAAGAACCCATGTGGTATTTCAGATATGCCAAAAGGAATAGAGAGCAACAGAAATGGTATATATATGTGCATAAGTCTAAATGAATATGACTTAAAAATACTACTAATTTCTGGGGCACCTAGGTGGCTCAGTCAGTTGAGTGTCTGACTCTGAGTTTTGGCTCAGGGTTATGAGATCGAGCCCCATGAAGGGGGGGGGTCTGTGCTCAGCGGGGAGTCTGCTTGAGATTCTCCCCCCCCAAATAAATAAATCTTAAAAAAATACTACGAATTTCTTTTGGTATTTGTATCACAATGCTAAAAAATTGTAAGATCAGAAAAGGGGAAACAAGGTGGTGATAAACAGAGTCAGTGTTCTAACCTCTCACATTGAAGATAAGTTGCAGATTAAATTTAGGCTCTAATAAGTGACAAATGCATGTTGTAATCTTCTAGGTAAACACTAAAATGCATAATTTAAATAAATTAAAGTGCATAATTTCCAAGTAAGGGAAAAATGGGAAATAAATATGCTCATTTAGACAGAGGACCAGAACCAGGAGAATAATGACATTGAACCAATGAGGCTAAATCAAGATCAAACAGGAAAAGAGAAAGATTAGATGTAATATGCCAGTAGCTATATAAAAATAAAAGGAAATACATGTCCCACACGAATGACAAAAACCATCAGAATAAATTTTTTTAAAGTCAGCTTTGTGATATTTGCAGGTTATATGTCTAAAAGTAAAGAATACATAAAGTTGAATATTAAACATGGGAAAAGATATACCATGCAAACAAAAACCAAAATTAACTGTGAATAAATTCAAATGTAAAAGGAAGAAGTAATACTAATATTATGCAAACTATTTTAGGGAGCAAAAAATCAGGAACATTCCACAATTCGTGAAGTGTGATATGAGCCTATCTCCTATATTAACAGTCAAAAATCCTAAGCAAATATCAGCAAATTAAGTCTGGCAGTATCAATCTGGTAATATGGCAGTGTGCAAAAATGGTCACAGTACTTAGCAGTAAGTCCTATCAAGAGGTAGAACCTATTTTTCCATCCATTGTTGACCATAAAACTTGCTTTGGCCATTGAGACATTGACGAATATGATGCAAACAGAAGCTTAAAAACCTCTTGAGCACTGGAGCTTATTATTCCTGCAATATTATTGCTACATGAGCAAACCTGAGTTTGTATGGCAGATGATGAGTCACATATGGCCAAATCACATCTATTGCCCCATTTGACAGTTAGCTTGACCTCCAGATATGGGAGGCCATTCAGGAACCTACAGCCCCTAGCTAAATTGAAAACTACCTGTAGACACCTGAGAGCATAATTCAAATAAGCCATACTCATCCTAGATGAAAACAACTCAGCACATTTGTAACCTGAACAAATGCTGCTTTAAGCTACTCTTGTTAACTGTTACGGGAATATCTGACCAAGTAGGTTTTATGCCAGAAATCCTAAGGTGTTTTAACTTAACCTCTGTTAAAATGTATTCTATTGGTAAGGGTCAAATCAAAGCAAGTGTTCTAACCATTGATTAAATTAATAAAACAATGAAACACTGAAGATGTATCTTTTGAATTCACAAAAGAGCTTGGAAAACAGAGGTTAAGATGTCGCTCCCTTTTGGGAGTCTAGTTGACTGTCTTACATAGAGTATTGAGAGGTTGAATGTCAAAAATAGACATAGGGATGAGAAACGGAATTGTGGCATATCTCAGAAGTATGCCCCCAAACCCTGTATATCTAGCTATTACACTGTGGAGTTGACACAAATCAAATATAGAAAATGGAGTTTCTGAGATAATCATATTGCTAGTGGAATTCCTGGCCTAAAGAGAAGTAACTATTTGAAATTTGAAGCAACCTTTTAGATCCTCCAAACTCTAATGTGCGGGAAGGTAGATAAGAAATTGAGAAAACAGCTAACGCATATTCTACAAAGCTCTATTCAGATGAAGCCAAAGACCAAATAGAAATAAATAAATAAGGACCTCCGAGAGAGGAATTTGAGAGTCATAAAGTGGAAATCTAAAACAGAGATCAGAATCAGATTCCGCTCAAAGAACATTACCCATTCTAAAATGTACTTTTTTTTCTCTTCAAATTAGTGATTTTATTTCCTTTGCATGCACGTACAAAAGCGAGCTTGCTGGATCTCACGGTAGTTCCATTCTTAATTTTTTGAGGAATCCTCATGCTGTTCCCCGTAATGGCTGTACCTATTAACTTTTCTTGCAATTATACTTGACACACAATGTAACATTTGATTTCAGGTATAAAACAGTGATTCGACAACTCTATACATGACGCTGTGCTCACAAGTGTAGCTGCCGTCTGTCACCATACAGAGGTGCTATTACAATCCCATTGCCTCTGCTCCCTGTACTGTACCTCTCATCCTGTGACTTACTCATTTCATAACTGAAGCTAAGGGCTATTTTTCATGTGCTTCTAGAGGGACTTAGTAATCATTTGGACCAATGGTAGATATTCAATTTCCCACTCTTTACTCACGAAGAGTTTATCACCACCATCTTATTCATGTTCCATCAATGTGTATCTGTTGTCTTTATGTTCCATGTAACTTTTTTTTTTTTTGGTGTATCCACTGGAAACATCTTTTTTCCAGCTTTGAGATATGATTGACATAAAACATTGTGTAACTTTAAGGTATACAACCTGATAAGCTGATACGTTTATATAGTGTTAAAATAATTAACACAATAGGGTTAGTTAACACTTCCATTACCTTACATAAATACCCTGTGTGTGTGTGTGTGTGTGTGTGTGTGTGTGTGTGTGTGTGTGTGTGTGGTGAGAACATTTGGAGTTTACTCTCTTAGTAATTTTCAAGTATATAATATAGTATTAACTATAGTCACCATGGTGTACTATAGATCCCCAAAACTTATTCATCTTATGACTGGAAATTTGCACCCTTTGAGGAACATCTATCCATTCCCCCCACACCCCGACCCCTGAGTTCCTGGCAACAACTCTACTCTCTGTTTCTATGAGTTTGGCTTTTTAGATTCCACATATAAGTGATGTTACATAGTGTTTGTATTTCTCTGTATGACTTATTTCACTTAATGTACCAACACTTAGGTTGCTTCCATATCTTGACTACTGTGAACAATGCTGTAATGGACATGGAAGTATAGATATGTCTTTGAGCTCCTAATTTCATTTCCTTTGAATACATACCCAGAAGTGAGATTTCTGTGTCATACGATAGTTTTATGGTTTTGTATGTCTGTTGGTTTGTTTTAATCTGTGAGGAACCACAATGATGTTCTTCCATAATGGCTGCACCAATTTATACTCCCACAAACAGTGGACAAGAATTCCCTTTTCTGCATACCCTTACCAATATTTGTTATCTCTGGTATTTTTTATGATAACCATCCAACAGGTATGATATTTCATTGTGATTTTGATTTGCATTTCTGTGATGACTAGTGATAATTTTTGAGGTACCTGTTTTTTGAGGTACGTTTTCACGTACCTCTTAGCCATTTATATGTATTCTTTGAAAAAATGTCTTTTCAGTTTGAAAAAATGTATTCAGATCCTCTACCCATTTTTTATTAAGATTGTTTGTTTTGGTATTGAGTTGTATAAGTTCTTTCTATATTTTGGATATTAACCTCTTTTCAAATAAATTGTAGATAATTCCTCCCATTCCATAGGTTGTCTTTCATTTTGTTGATTTTCTCTTTTTTCTTTTTTCTTTCTTTGTGTGTGTGTGTATGTGTGTGTGTGTGTGTAGAATCTTTTTAGCTTTATGTACTTTCACTCATTTATTTTTACTTTCCTTGTCTTTCCTTTTGGTGTCAGATCCCAAAAAAATCATTGCTAAGACCAAAGAGGAGATTATGCCTATGTGTTCTAGATAGGAGTTTTACAATTTTGGGTCTTATTTTCAAGTCTTCAATTCATTTTGAGTTGACTTTTGTGTATGGTGTAAGGTAAAGTCTATTTTCATTCTTTTGCATGTGGGAATCCAATTTTCCCAGCTCCGTTTATTGAAGCTACTATTCTTTCCCCATTGAGTATATTGGATCTATTGTTAAACAGTAGTTGAACATACATGTATGGGTTTATTTCTGGGCTCTTGATTTTTCCCCCTTGGTCCATGTCTGTATTTATGGCAACACCATGCTATTTTGATTACTATAGCTTTGTAGTATAGTTTGAAATCAGAAAGTGCAATGCCTCCAGCTTTGTCCTTCTTTCTTAGGATTGATTTGATAGTCAAAGTCTTCTGTGGTTATATACACATTTTATGATTTTTTTTCTATTTCATTGAAAGATGTCATTAGAATTTTAATAAAGATTGCATTGAATCCACAAATGGCTTTGGGTAGTACTGACACTTTAATAATATTAATTTTTACAATCCATAAACATAGATATCTTTCCATTTATTTGGGTTTTCTTCAGCTTCTTTTATAAAAGTCATAGTTTTGTTATCTTTTACCTACTTAGATTTTATTTCTAAATATTTGTTTTTGATGCTATTGTGACAAGGATGGTTTTCTTCATTTCCTTTATAGATGTTTTGTTGTTAGTATATAGAAACACAACTGATTTCTAAATTCTTTTTAAGATTTTATTTATTTGAGAGAGAGCATGAGAGAGAAAGAGAGGGAGTACAAGTGGGGGGAGGGGCAGAGGGAGAGAGAGAGAGAAGTGGACTCCCCGACAAGGAGCTCAATCCCAGGACCTTGGGATCATGACCTGAGCCGAAGAAAATTTTTAGGAAATTTTAGAAGATTTTGGGAAATTTCAAAAATTTTTTTCATAAAGATTTTATTTATTTATTTATTTATTTATTTATTTATTTATTTATTTATTTATGAGAGAGCATGAGAGAGAAAGAGAGAGAGCACAAGCAGGGAGAGGTACAGAGGGAGAGAGAGAAGCAGACTCCCTGCTAAGCAGGGAACCTGGGATTTCTATATCCTGAAACTTCACTGAATTGGCGAATGTTCTTATAGTTTTTTGTAGTCTTCAGAGTTTTCTATATACAAGAGCATATCATCTGTAAAGAGACAATTTTATGTCTTCCTTTCTGACTTGAACGCTTTTATGTATTTTCTTTTTCTTAATTACTGTGGCGAAGATATCTAATACTATGTTGAATAGGATTGGTGAGAGTGAGAATCTGTCTTATTCTTGATCTTAGAGGAAAATCTTTCAACCTTTTACCATTGAGTATGATGTTAGCTGTGAGTTTGTTATATATGGTGTTTATTATGTTGATATACATTCTTCCTATATCCAATTTATTGAGCATTTTTGTCATGAAAGGATGTTGTACTTGATTAAGTGCTTTTTCTGTACCTGTTGAGATGATCATATGGTTTTATCTTTCACTGTATTAGTTTGGTATATCCTATTTACTGTTATGTGTATTTTCAACCATGCTTGCATCCCAGGGGTGGGTCTCACTGGATATGGTATATGATCCTTTTGATGTGCTGTAGAATTCTTTTTGCTAAGATTTTATTGAAAATTTTTGCATCGATATTCATCAGGGATGTTGGTCTATATTTTTCTTCTCTAGTAGTGTCCTTATCTGGTTTTTATATCAGGGTAATGCTCTCCTCACCAAATGAGTTTTGGGGTGTTCCCTCTTTTCATTTTTTGTTTGTTTGTTTTGGTCTATGGTATAACATAAAGGTCCAGTTTGAATAAGATTGGCAGTAATACTTTGTTAAATGTTTGGTAGAATTCACCAGGGAAACCATTAGGTCCTGGGCTTTTCTTTTTTTTGGAGAATTTTACTGATTCAGTCTTCTTTCTCATTATTGGTCTGTTCAGATATTTTTTTAATAATTTTATTTAAATTCAATTAATTAACACATAATGTATTATTAGTTTCAGAGGTAGAGGTCAATGATTCACCAGTTGCATACAACACCCAGTGCTCATTACATCACGTGCCCTCCCTAATGTCCATCACTCAGTTACCCAATCCCTCCACCCACCTCCCCTCCAGCAATCCTCAGTTTGTTTCCTAGAGTTAAGGGTCTCTTATTGTTTGTCTCCCTCTCTGATTTCATCTTATTTTATTTTCTCGTTTCAGTCTTGGTGGGTTATGTCTCTGGAAATGTATCCATGTATCCAATGTATCTTCTAGTTTTTCCAATTCGCTGGCATATAATTGTTTATAGTAATATATTACTATTCTTGTATTTCTGTGGCACCAGGTGTAATGTCACCTCTTTCATTTTTTGTTTTATTAATTTGAACCTTCTCTTTTTTCTTAGTCTAGCTGAAGTTTTATCATTTTTTTTATCTTTTAAAAAAAACAGTTCTTGGTTTTATTGATTTTTTTCTATTGTTTTTTGGGTCTCTGTTTCACTTATTTCTACCCAGATCTGTGTTATTTTCTTTCTTCCATTAACTTTGGGCTTGGTTAGGTGTTTACCTGATATCTTTTTTGTTAATGTAGGTAGGACACTTTCCTTTTAGAACTGCTTTTGTTTTATCTCATAATTTTTGGCATATTGTGTTTCTGTTTGTATTTGTTTCAACATATTTTTTGGTTTCCCTTTTGATTTCTTTTACACACTTTTTTCAGGAATATATTGTTTAATTTGCATATATTTGTGAATTTTCCAATTTTCCTTCCATTATTAATTTCCAGTTTCATATCATTGTAGTTGGAAAAGATACTATGTATGATTTCAGTCTTCTTAAATTTGCTAAGACTTATTTTGTGACCTATCATATGATCTATCCTGGAGAATGTTCCATGTGCACTTGAAAAGAATTTATGTTTCTCCTGCTGTCGGATGAATGCTCTTCTTTTTAGTTCTCTGGGTCAAGCAGAACCACATCCTGACCTGACATAGGAATTAATTTACATTGTTCAGAACTCAAATGAACTTTGAATTCAAAGAAGGAGCTGCTTGGAACTTTTGGTTTGTTTTAATTAGTGTGAGTGTGGTTGTGTCCTAATTATGTGAGGTTGAACAAACCAAGAATTTGCAGAAATCAAGAACATCTCCAGTACACTTTATTATTCTTCTTCAATATCCAGTTCACTTCTTTTCAGGAAGATTTTATTTTCTTTCTTTTGCCTTTTGAAGTCGTGCAAGGCCATGTAATTTTTTTTTTTTGGTTGATGAAATGTGATTAGAACTGGCATGCATCATTTCCATGTAGAAGCCTTAAGAGCAAATGTGTCTTTGCCAATTTTTTACCTCACTCCTCACCAATGCTGCATCAGGGAACCCTCCAGATAGCAGCTGCTCTGTCATACTGGATCTTGAAAGAAGGATGATGACTCAGGTGGCAAATCAGCAGCTAGTCTGCAGTGGGCATAAAGCATGAGTGAGAAGCAATCCTGTTGACTTAGACCACGGAGACTTGAGAATTCTGTTTCCTTGGCATAACTCAGGCAATATTGATTGATATGAATCTCTGTGTATGTTATCAGTAAAAAAATAAAAAAAAAATTGGGGAGGGAGATGGGTTAGCCTGGTGATGGGTATTAAAGAGGGCACGTTCTGCGTGGAGCACTGGGTGTTACGCACAAACAATGAATCATGGAACACTACATCAAAAACTAATGATGTAATGTATGGTGATTAACATAACGATAAAAAATTTTAAAGGAAAAAAAATTTATAATCATACCATAGAATACTACTTAGCAATTAAAATAAACACACTTCCCAACAGCAAGAATAATTTTCACAAACATAACATCAAACCATATTAAAGATTACCTTCCATATAACTCAAATTCCGTGAAATTTTTAACAAGCAAAACTGGAGTATAGTGTTTTGACATGTAAGTTTATGTGGTAGGACTATAAAGAAAATATAAGAAGTGATTACTGTGGTTATCTTTAAGTGGCAGGGAACATTAAGTGATGGGGAAGGGGTGTGAAAAAGGCTTTTGGGATTCAGTATCTTGATGTGAATGTTGGTTTCAGATGTATTTGTTTAGTGATCATTTGTTGAACTGTGCATTTAAAAATAATTTGAAAAAGTGATTACATAGACATAGAAGGTAAAGTCATATTAATTGGATTCTTACATTGTAATACCTTCTTACTCTGATAAGTCCCATTAAGAAAAGCAAGACCAAAGATGTAGATTAATTATCAGTATTAAGTTATAGACAGATAAGGAAAGGAATTCCAAGCGTCTCATCTGCTTTTAAAATTACCAGTGATTTTCAAACATGTTTTGACCCTTTAATGATTGTTTTGAAGCTCTAAAATAGAAACTATAAATAAGATTAATATAAAGCCACATTCCCAGTCAGTTTCTTTTAGTATATAACCAATAATTTTAAGCTATTAAATGAAGAAAAGGTCACCATTTGTTTTACTCTATTGACTAGGAGAGATCGATAATGTGATTTTTTTTTTCTTTGCAAATAACCAGTTGTCCCCCAGCAAAACTCTCAGAATATTATTTATATCTTCTTGCCATTTATATCCATTAGTTAATGAAAAACTTTGTCATGTAGGATTGTGACTGTCAGCAGGATTCTATTAAATTAACCATAAAGAAATGTTTTTCAGGGCACTAAAATAAAATGAACAAACTCTGATAATACCTTGATCAGGCCTTGTTACACAATGAAAGTCCACTTCATGAGTGATCCCCTGCTTCAGAAATGAATTCTATCACTTTGTGTTATATTCAAAGTTACCCTGTTTCTGAACATGACATATATTTCTCTTTTTAGCTTCTGGCACTAACCTGAATATATCCTGTTTATTCAGCAAGACTTATTATTGAGTCGTGGATCTACTCTACATATTCATCCTGTACATTCTTATTCCTACATCTTTGTTTATATGCATCCTACCCAAAGAACATATCCATTATTTTCTTGTTAAAAAATGACACGGTATTTTCCTCTCATTAACATTAAAAATTGGGTTATGTCAGTGCAAATTAAATGATGATTTTATTTTTAACGGTATTTATAAAAAGTATAAAAACAATAGCAGTTCATTGTAGTTGATGAGCAGTGGGTTGGATCCTGTAGGATATTGTGAAAAAGTCAAAAATAACTGCAAGTCTGCTTGCTAGTCACTGGAAGGATTAAGTTGTAGTAGAAACAAAACTGGATGTTTGGAGAGTGGAATGCTTGAAAGTGAGGCTGTGAAAAAGATTGCATGTTTTCACAATTAGAAAGTCTACGTAAGATCACGACAATGAGTGCCCTGATTGGGATAGAGAATAAGATTACTGAAGGAAAGTAAGTTTAGGAGTGTAAAGACTAAGTTACTGGAAGGATAATCTATATCAGGATTGAAAGTACCAAGAATTATGAAAGGAGGAATTTCAGAGAGAAAGAGTGACAAATACCAGGAGGTAAATCCTTTAAAGGAGAGGGGATTTTCTCAGGCCTTGGAAGACCATTATAACACAGTAACACAATGTATAGTATAATTAAGTGACATACAATTCAAAGCTGGCTTTTTTGGGAAGAGGACAAAGGGCATCCAATTCCCTTGAGGTCTGACGTAAGAAGGTGTATGGAAAAGAACATACTGCAAGGAAGTCATAGGGAAGTGAAGTATTGGAGAACATGAAGGGGTGTTCAGAGCAGACGGTATTTGCTGCTCTGTGGCCATAAGATCCAGAAGGTGCAGTGGAAGGGTGTCAGAAGCTGAGGTGGAGTGGAAGATGGGCCAACAGAGGGTTTGAACTTAGTTTTATATAAGTTAGCATCTGAGTGATAAGGGCTTTTCTGGGAGACCTCAGCTTCTGGTGTGACTGTGATGAGATTAGTCCAAAGGGTCTCTAGATGTATAATTGTCTGAGACTCTGCATTTTAAGGGTAGGAAAGGGTGGGGATTTTGTCAATGACTTACAAAGTTCTGGTTCTGCCAAAAGAACTTGACAAAAAGGTGCTCATGCTGCAAACATGGGTTCCCTATTGACCTCTGGCAATGGAAGATTAGTCACCTAACACATTCATTCATTCATTTCACAGTGGGTTTGTTTTTGCCTTTGTTTGAGTGCTCTAGGTGCTGAGGGTACAATGGTAAGCAAAACCAGAAAATTCCTGCTATCAGTTATGGAGCTTACATTTTATTTGAGGGTGTGGTGATGGCGGTGGTTGAGATAATTAAACACTCGTATAAAAAGAAAATATATAATGATAGGCATAAAGTAAAGCGGGATAAGTGATAAACTATCAGGACTAGTTATCTAGGATAAGAGTCTTATGGCAGGGGGTGCCTCAGTGGCTCAGTTGGTTAAGCGTCTGCCTTCGGCTCAGGTCATGATCCCAAGGTCCTGGGATCGAGCTCCGCATTGGGCTCCCTGCTCAGCGGGAAGCCTGCTTGTCCCTCTCCCACTCCCCCTGCATGTGTTCCCTCTCTCGCTGTCTTGCTCTCTCTGTCAAATAAATAAATAAAATCTTTTTTTTCTTAAAGAGTCTTATAGCAGAAGAAAGTGCAAGTGCAAAAGCCCTGTGGCAAGTGCAAAAGCCCTGTGGCAGGAATGTGTTTGGCTTGTTTAAGTGAGAGTGAATGAAAATGTGGCTAGAGGAGATGAGCAAGGGACAATTGATAGGCTGTGAGTAAGAAAGGAGTCAGGTTGTATGGCTCAGAATTTCTCAGTTCCAGCACTATTCACATTCTGGGGTATCTTGTGCATTTTGGATGCTTATCAGCCTCCCTCATCCCTACTCACTAGATGTCAGTAGCTCCCCTCCTCATGTTGTAACACCCACAAATGTTTCCAGGCATTGTGAAATACCCCAAGGAGGGAGGTAATAGAGTCAGACAGCCCCCAGTTGAGAACCGCTGCTTGAGGGTGTTATAAGCATTCCTACAGAGTTTATTGGGAAACCATTGGTAGGTTTGGTGCAGATTAAGGAATAAAAGTCCCCTTTAAAGTTTTAAAAGATGACACCAATCATTGTGAGGAAAATTAATCATAGGTGGTAAGCAGTGGAAACAAGTATAATGTTTAAAAAAGTGTTTAAAATTGTTCGTTTTTTTGGTAATCAGGGTGGACGGAATGGCATGTGGCTAAGGATGGTGTTAAATCATTGGTGGTGCCGTGTGAGACATGGTTGAAATGGAGATGTCTTTTGGAGTTATAGCCAGCAAGGCTTCTTGGTGTCTTTGGATGTGAATACTGAGGGAAAGTACGACTTCAAGGTTTTTTGCCTCGACACTTGAGTGTCATTTACTCAGATGTGAATACCTGGGGAGGAGCAAGATGAGGACGCAGATGGAAGAATGAAGAGATCAGTTTAAAATGCCAGTGAGTATGCCAAGGAGGTAAGTGCATGTAAATTTCAAGAGAGTAATGGAGCTGGAGGTAGAATTTTTCTTGTCATTTCAGGTCAAATCTGTATTTGTTGGCTAGGGCAGCTGTAGCAAGAGTATCACAAACTGAGGGGCTTCAACAGAAATCATTTGTTTCACCATCCTGGTCTTCACGGACAGGGATGGTTCCTTTCAAGAGTTATAAGGAAGAACTTGGTTCATGCTTTTCCGCTAGCTTCTGGTGGTTTGCTGGCAAGCCTTGGCATTGCTTGACTTCTTTGATTCATGCTTTTCCGCTAGCTTCTGGTGGTTTGCTGGCAAGCCTTGGCATTGCTTGACTTCTTTGATTCATGCTTTTCCTCTAGCTTCTGGTGGTTTGCTGGCAAGCCTTGGCATTGCTTGACTTCTAAAAGCATCACCTGGATCTCTACTTCCACCTTTGCACGGTTTTCTCCTTGTGTTCTTGTCTGTGTTTGAATTGTGTCCCCCCCCCCCCCTTTTTAAGATGTATTTATTTGAGAGAGAGAGAGAAAGAGAGCAAGATGAGTTGGGGAAAGACAGAGGGAGAAGGAGAAAGAGAAACCTTAAGCAGACTCCCCGCCGATCATGGAGCCCCCCCGCCTCACAAGGTGGGACTCGATCCCAGGACTCCGAGAGCATGACCTGAACTGAAACCAAGAATCCACTGCCTAACCGACTGAGCCACCCGGGTCCTCTGAGTTTCCCCTTTTTATAAGGACACCAATCATTGAATTAAGGGCCCAGCCTACTCCAATATGATCTCATTGTAACTTAACTAATTATAACTACAATGGCCATACAAAGTTTAACCAACACATTTAAAAATGAGACATGTCTGCATAAAATTAGCAACTCATTTGTAGGGGTATAGAAAATTATTTCCAAATAAAGTCACATTCTGACCTCTGGAACTGTGAGGCAGTATTTTCTGTTGTGTGTGATCCTTTTTATGGGAGCCCTAGCACATGAATATAGATTCGATCTGACATGATATACTTCAAAATATGAATTTGGGGAGGGTCAAAATTCAACCCAAAACTATATGCAATATTGTAGATGATGTTTGAGGCAGTGGTACTTGTTAGATTATCTGGGTAATGACATAAACTATAACAGAAACAGGTTTGAGCATGGAGCCCTCTAGCATACCAAAATGTGTAGATCAGAAATAGATGTACAAAAGAAATGTCCACTATTAGAAGAAAAACAAGGGAGTGTTGGTCCAGAAACCAAGTGAAACAAGTGTCTCAGTTAAGAGCATGATCAACTGTGAGAAATACAGTAGCAATAAAATGGGGATTGAAAATCACTTGTTGGAATTACCAGGAGATAGGGCTTTAGTGAGCTGGATAAAAGCATTTGAGATAAAAGTCTGATTGAAGAGAGCTTAGGAGGGAAAATGAGATGAGATGAAGAAAGTACATACAGAAAATTCTTTGAAAGAGTTTCTGGAAATGGAAGAGCTGAGTTATAGGAATCAGTAGATAGTCAATTTTTCCTAAGTAATTTCTCTATGGATATACTAATTATGTTCTAAAATCAGATGATTACATATTTATTTTTTATTCCAGGTCATTCAATATTTTATATTCTCATGTATTCATGGAACTTCCTATTTTGTCTGAAAGGCAAATCTGATGTTAGTAATACATTATCATTGTGACCATTTAACATAATAAATTATAATATGTGAAGAATAATTACTTTAAACTATTTTAAGAAATGGCTTCAAATTATGGATGTGAAGTTTGTTATATCCTTAATAGTTTCTAATTTATTCAGCTAATATAAATTAAGCACCTTGTATGAGCCAGCCAGGTTAAAATGTTGAAGCTTTTCTTCTTATATGTAAAATTTTAAAAATTACATGAGAAAATATGCAAGTATAAATAATTACCTACGCATATTATCAAATATTTAAAAATGATTTTTGGGACTTACATTTGTATTTTAATTTGGGGATATAAGGGCACCCTATAAGATTAGCAACCATTTAGGGGGTGCAGAAAATTAGTTTACATGTCCTACACTCATGAATACAAGCAAAAGCTGGATTATGCCTGCTAATTCCTAACATCTTCTGTTTCAAGTTATTTCTAAAATCACTAGAATTAGACCAAGAGATCATTTTGCTTCTCTAGCTCACACCTGTCTCTTGAACATTAATGCAACTGAAAAAGTTATGCTCTGATATTTTCTTCTTTAATTGAAAAAAGATACACTTGGAGCACCTTGATCCCAAGTTAATACATACTGAGGAAAGGATTTAGTTTCAGAGACATGGATATAAAGTTGGAATGGGCTGAACTGGCTGTTCTCTAATGAACTGTGACATTTAATTCGTAATGGCAGAAATTGCAGCTTAAATCCTCTTAATCAGAATGGAACTAAATCACAAATCACTAATCGTGACTTTCTTCTCGTTTCCAAAAAGATTTTTTAAAAATAATGCAAAGAAACTCACAGTGGGACACACTGGTTTGACGTATCTCACGTGCTTTTATTTAGCAGGGAAGGGAGGGAGAAAAGAGAAGAAAAATTAATCCCAAGTGAACTTTAAGTCGCTATTCTTACATAAGTGGCCCTTGACTTTTTGTGTCTGCGCATGCATGTGTGGGAGTGTGAGTAATCAATGCTTTTTAAAAGACTCTATCAAAGGAAGCACTCTTCTAGCATCAAGTAAGTACATTCTGAGGAAACTGCCCAATCTCCAGGAAACTATTGTTTCCTACCTTTTTTCTCCTGGTTCCTACTTATTGACCCAGCACGATGGGATTGCTAAGGTTACCAACAGAGAAGAAGGACAGCATCTCAAATACACAGGCGTTTGTCCGAGAATATGGGCAGAACACAATGAACAGGAGCTGTCTATCTGCCGCAATTAGTCACACACTCGCAGATAGAGAAGAAAAGCAATAGGGTTGACTTTACCGCCCTCCCCCAAGCATGGAGGGCAAGGCCCAGCAACCCTATTCCCAATTCAAGACTCTTTTCCCAACTTCACGGCATTTTTTCCCTATGGCTTCATAAGGATTGTTTGTGATTTTGAATTTTCTCAAGCAAGTAAAGTGGTGTTTTCCATTAATATAGGAAGGTAGAATTCTTGAGTCCTAAAGTTCCGTTTATATAAAACACCCCCAAAAGACAAATGTAGAGAGGCCAGATCAGTGATTGTCTACTCTGGGGTGGTGAGGTTGAGGAGAGGGACTGCAGATTGGTTCAGGGGAAATGTGTGGACTCATGGAAAAGCTCTAAATCTGGATTGCAGTAATGATTTCACAAATCTATAAATTGCATTGCACCCTCACAATGGGTGGATTTTATGGCCCATGAAGTATATCTCAGTAAAGCTGTAAAAAAAAAATGTGTGTGTGTGTGTGTGTGTGTGTGTGTGTGTGTGTGTGTGTATGTACATGGAAGGCTATAAATTTCTGCAGTTTGACAAAATTAAATATATTTAAATGCTCGTCTTTTACTGTAACTTGTGTAAAAATGTTTATGTATTTAATAAGAATAAGGTATTATCTTACTGGTGGGAACAAGTAGCAGAAATACATAAACCTGGAATGAAAATTTTTAACCAATTTTTAACTAACTTTAAAATAATACCAACTTCATTCACAAAGTGTGAAACTCATTGCAAAATGCAGTAATAACATGCTTTAGAAGATAGTATAGCCAGGCACCTTGTGCTGTCCTGAATGTTCCTCACCTTATACCACTTCATACCAATTTTAGGCAGAGCTAATTTTTCCATCTCTGTATTCTGATAGCAGTGAGCATGTGCTTTTTGCTACAATATTGATTAGTATGCATAATAGGTGTTTGTGTCTTTCTTTACCAGTGTGTATGCTTCTTAGGGCAGGGTTTATGTCTTTCTTATATTTACGTTTGTTCGCATAAATTCTTGCACAATATGTGACACAAAATATGTAAGGAATAAGTGTTCATTCGGTATGTGTTTTTATTAACAGTGGGTTTGTCTTCTCCATGGGTACAAAAAGAGGTTATATTATTGTCCCTTTTCCAGTTTTTTGTACTTGAGTAAATAAAAAGCCTCAAAGGTAGACATTTCTTGGGATGCTCACTTGGTTTCCCATAAGATTGAAATAAATATTGAAAGAAAAAGGTTAGGAGCCCCTGGGTGACTCAGTAGGTTGGGTGTCTGCCTTTGGCTTGGGTCATGATCCCAAGGCCCTGGGATCGAGTCCCTCATCGGGCTCCCTGCTCAATGGGCAGTCTGCTTCTCCCTCTGCCTGCTGCTCCCCCTGTTTGTGCACGCTTTCTCTCTCTCTTTCTGACAAATAAATAAATAAGGTCTTTAAAAAAAAGAAATAAAGGTTAACCTAGTACTGTGCTAATATGAAACCACTAGCCACGTGTGACTATTTTAATTATTTTTTAAATTAAAATTAATAAATTAAAAATAAAAAATTCATTTTCTCAGTCACATTAGCTATATTTCTGGTGATCAGTAGTCACATGTAGCTAGTGGTTACCATACTGGAGAGCGCAGATAAAGGAACTTTCATCACGGAGAGTTCTGTTGAACCATTTGTCTAAATCCTCATCTATATTGTGAAGCTGATCTGTATTAAAATTAGGTGGCTTTCAACCAGATAGGACTATCGATTCAAGCCATGCTGGGATACACACCATTGTACCAGACCACTAGGAAAGTATGGAAGGGATGACAGATGTCATATTCTGTCTTCTTTCATACTACATTCTGTCTCCACCATATATTATCAAAAAAGTTCAGTAAGTACAGGATACCTCTAAAATTATTAAACCGATTCCAATTTGTGTATTAGAGAAGTTGATTTTTATCTCAAAGAAATAAAAATGAGGTTAAATAAGCTTATGTAGAGCTGCTTGTGAAAAAAAATATAAAACATGGCTCATATTGGTGTTATATGGATAGAATAGGCATGATGAACATATTTTAAAGGAAATCTGGAAATGGATCCATTCTTCTCCTGGATAAATGTTTTCAAAACAAGAAAGGGAAAACTCTGCAAAAGAAACATGCTAAGATTCATTGAGGTCTTAAGCCCTGGAGACCGTTATCATTGAAGAGACTTTAAAAACATTGATAATTACATGGCCACTTACATTTTGTAGCTATTGTTGCTAAGGATGTAAAGAAAGATAATCAGACCCTAGGCATCCAGTGACAAGCTAATTGCCTACAGAGGGAGCAAAGAAATGTTCTTGTTTTCCCTGTCCTTATTCTCTCTGGCCAGGGTCATTCCGTATTTTTCTATACCTCAGTAGAACCACCAGGTCATGACAACTCTCAGCTGCAGGGTACCAAGTGTTAAGGGAGACAAATAGATTTACTCCTTATGCCCAAGAAGAATGTTTGAAGCACAAATCCTGAGCTAACTGCTGGAAAGATGAAAATACATATTGCATGTTCAAATCTAAATTAGCTAGATTCTATTCTAGGTACTCTAAATAACTGATCTCTCATCATTTTAATCATTTAGATTTTATCAGCTCCATTTTATAGATGAATAAAACTAAGGGACAGAAAGGGTAAATGACTTCCTCACAGTCTTGTGGCTAGTAAGTGGGATATATTGGGATTAGAATTTAGGTCTCTCTGATTCAAAAGCCAAGATCGCCTTCTCTCTCGACCCCTTTGAGAGAGAACCAAGAGATATTTAGACATTTCCATTTAGGGATAAGTGTGTTATTCAAAACAATTTGTAATAATTGCCATATTCATGTTAGAAACTAGAGACATTCATTCAAAGGGAATTAGTCATGGTGTGCCATTGTGAACTGCTCCCTCTGGGTCCTGCAGGTTTCCCTGAGACCATCAAAGACTTTCACTCAACCATGAAGGATGTGGCGAACAGAACCACATCCTTGGCACCCACCTCTAAATATGTCTCCCATACCCCCAATTCAGAGTAGCTTTTATTCATCCGTTCATTCATCTACTCATTTACAAAAATATATTTGATGTATATTTTGTGTCATACACTATTAGGTACTGAGATGCAATAATGAAAAAACAAACCTCCCTCCCCTCTGACTGGCTCAGACTCTAGCCAAGGCGAGGCCCAGCATCTAACCGAAGGAAGCAGAAAGAAGTCTAAATAGTGATCTCTACTGGGATTTGTTCCCTTGATAGTAAGATTGCCTTAGAATATTTGTTTTAACAAAAGACTTGCTCAGATTTTAGTATTAGCTTGGCCTCTCTTACATGTCAGAAGAGACCAAAATACAGCATCCTTACTATACTATGTTAATAGAACCATACCTGTTAGATTTGATTCTCAGAAATGTCAGGAAATTAAACACCAGAGTTCCCACAGCAACTCTTCAATAAAACATGTTGCTTGTAAGAGGAGTCAAAGTACAATTAAGAACCATCCCTTTGCATTAGCTTCTTGTTTCTACTCTATCTCTCCCTGCTTTCAGATTTTCCACATTCTTGTAACGATTCCTTAAGAGCAGGCTTCTGGCTGTGTCTAAAATGGAGTTGGAGAAACAGTATGGAGAAAATAAAAGAATCTTTCTTGTCACGAGAACCTTTTGATAGCCTAGTAGCACATTTTTATTACAAACATGGCTTTGCAGGATCATAAACTTATATTATATAAATAAAAGAAACATTTTCACCTAAATCTTAAAAATTACTTGATCTGGGGCACCTGGGTGGCTCAGTTGGTTAAGCATCTGCCTTCGGCTCAGGTCATGATCTCAGGGTCCTGGGATCCAGTCCCACATCTGGCTGCCTGCTCAGTGGGGAGTCTGCTTCTCCCTTTTCTTCTGCCTCTCCACCTGCTCATGCTCTTTCTCTCTCAAATAAATAAATAAAATCTTTAAAAAACAAAAAATTACTTGATCTCTGAGTTTTTTCACATCCTCCAATGTCCTACATCAACTGCCTCTGCATTTGGAGCTTATCTGACATGAAGTTTGGAATATTGGACTCCAAATTCCAGAATGTTCTAATTTCTGAAATCTTTCATAGAGAAGGTCTGTAAAACTTATCAAAATAGTTCTGTGCACTCTCAAGGATTTTGAACCCCACAATATCTTTGTGAGAGTAAGAATCAGAAATGTCTCCCAATTTTACTTTTTTAAAAAAATGTTACATACAGTGACATATACTCTGTTTAGTATGCACAGTTACATTAATTTTACAAATGCAAAACTCTGTAACCACAATGACAATTAAGATGAAGACCATCAGCCCCCCAAATCCACTCATGGTTTTTTGTGTGGTTTGTAGCATACATCTTTAATTAATCACAGTTCGACTTTAAATGGTATTATACTGCCTTTCATGCAGTTTAAAACCCTTGTAACTAATTTCACTTTTTCCCTGACATCTTTTCTGATACTGTCACCATTCATTTTATTCCCCATGTGCCATTAACCAACAATGCATTGGTGTGTTGCTATTGTTTTTGCTTTAGACAGGACAATTATTTTTTAAAGAATTATGGTAAGCAAAAAGTCTACCATGTTTACCTTCATTTGAACCATTTCCTGGGTAGCCATTTCTTCATGGAGATTCAAGTGCCTGTTTGATACATTCTTTCTGCCATAAGAACGTCTCTTAACATTTCTTGTAGTTCGGTTCTACTGTTAACAAATTCATTTTTTTAAAGATTTTATTTATTTATTTTAGAGAGAGAAAGCACATGCACACAGGCAAGCGGGACGTGGGGGCAAAGAGGGGGGGAGGGGAAAAAGAATCTCAAGCAGGTTCCACGCCCAGCGTGGAGCCCAATGTGGGGCTTGATCTCATGACCCTGGGATCACGACCTGAGCCAAAACCAAGGGTCAGCTGCTTAACCAACTGAGCCACCCAGGCACTCCTGTTAGTGAATTGTATTAGTTTTTATTTCCCTAAAATTGTCTCAACTTCTCCATTATTTTTTAAAGACATTGTTTTCTAAATAAAACAATCTGGATTGACAGATTTTTATCTTTCAGCACTTGCCTTCTGGTTCCCATAGCTTCTAACAAGAAATCGGCTGTAATTATTTTTCTTGTTGTTGTTGTTCCTCTGTATGTATTTTGTCTTCTTTCTTTTTTTTTTTTTTGGATTGTGTTCAAGATTTTCTTTTTAATTTTGCTTTTCAGTAGTTGGAATACAAGGTGTCCAGGTGTGTGTGTGTGTGTGTGTGTGTGTGTGTGCGTGTGTGAAAGAGAGAGAGACAGACAGACAGACAGACACTACCCTGCCATGATTCTTTGAATTTTTTGGGCTGAGTTTTTATGTCTTCACTAGTTTCTAAAGATGCTTGATTATTGTCTCTTCAGATACTTCTTCCCCCTCTTTTCTTTCTTCTTCTTCTTCTTGGATTCCAATTACGTGTATTTTAGGCCATTTGATATTTTTTGCAGTTTTTCAGTTCTTTGTGCTGTTTAGATTTTTCTGATATTTTCAGCAGTTTTGTCACTCTCTCAACCTTTGGAGACTTGTAGTGGTCTGAGCAAAGGAGGATTGTCTGCATCACCTTCAAGAAGAGAGTACCTGTTTTCTCTTCCCTTCCTCCCAGCCTCTAAAGGTCTTGACCTTTGCTCTGTGGGCCATGGGATTTTCTACCCCTTCCTGAGTAGATGAAGATTTATATTTTGTAGGGGCAACAAAAATGGTTGTGGCTGTGAGCTGTTTCCACAGTGGTGTTTGCTTTCTTCTTTGAAACTTGCACAAAGTGAAGGTTTCTTTTGT
The DNA here is from genome assembly GCF_009762305.2 of Zalophus californianus. Lineage (NCBI taxonomy): Eukaryota > Metazoa > Chordata > Mammalia > Carnivora > Otariidae > Zalophus > Zalophus californianus. The sequence continues at coordinate 131,340,381 of NC_045603.1, forward strand.
GTTTGATTTTATACACCCACTTTTCCTCAGCAGCTCTAGGTGTGCTCTGTGAAGGAGAGGAACCTGTAAGTTGATGTAAATTCCCCTTGTGTCTACCGCTTCCATGTATTCTGTATTCTCATGCTTACCTTTAACAATGCATTAACAGGGGCGCCTGGGTGGCTCAGTTGTTAAGCGTCTGCCTTCGGCTCAGGTCATGGTCTCAGGGTCCTGGGATCGAGCCCCACATCGGGCTCCCTGTTTGGTGGGAAGCCTGCTTTTCCCTCTCCTGCTTCCCCTGCTTGTGTTCCCTCTCTCGCAGTCTCTCTCCCTCTCTCTGTCAAATAAATAAATGAATAAATAAAATCTTAAAAAAAAAACAACACTGCATTAACAATTTTACCTATGTTCTCTTTGTTTTTTTCTACGGCAGCTGGCTTTTCTCTCAAGCTGCGAGAGCTGAGTCAGTGTCTGCATTCCATTTTCCCTTGCAAACACCTGCTTTTTCTTAGATTTCAGTGTGTTTGGTTGCCCTCTGATAATCTTCGATAATTTCAAGAACACGTATGTTTTTATAAGTTATCTGACTTTTCCTTGTTACGTTGTATGTGGTAGTCTTTCCAACTTTCTACCTCTTAGGTGATAGCTATTAGTGCTCTCTCATGACATTGTCTCTAAGTGCTGACTTGTTCGAGTTAGAGATTTTGCTTAGAAATATAACCATAAAAGTTGCAAAAATCCATATAGTCTTGGGGCTTTTCAGAATCCATTTAGATGTCACTTTTAATGCCTATAAAAGTTGTGTTATCCTATCAGCCATAAAGAATATGGAAAACATGTAGGATCACATCAAGTTCAGATATCATTAAGTATTTAAATCATTTGATTGCCAAGGGAGTTCTACTAAATTAAAGTCCTCTAATATCCTGGGTGGTTTGTAAATGTCCATGATCAGACCAGGGAACTAGGCTATGTGCTTCAGAATCTCGAAGTGTAAATTATTTTTTGAGTTATGAAGTCTCTATAATACACTCCGGTGGCAGCTTAGCATGTCTCACTAAGTTAAATTAAAGGAATTCACCCCAGAGTCCTTATCAAAAATGTTGTGTAATAAGTAACCTCCGTTAGTTGAGAAGAAATTTTCCTCACAAAGAAATTAAGATCCCTTGACACCAGGAAGATTTATAATTCAGTTTGGAAATATTTGGAACCAAATCTATATTTGTTAATGCATATTTTAATATAAAACCAATGTTTATTTGATAGTTTATTTACTTGTAAGGTTTAAGACAGTTCAGCATGCTAGAGTTATGGGAAGCCTTGTGATTTCAATTGAAAGTTGTTAGAAAATAATTGATTTAGATTTGTAACTTTAAGTAAAGATCTTATTAAGTTGAAATATACTATTGAACAGTTATTATAATTGGTTGTCCATACTTACAAGTTTGATCTCATAGAGCTAAAAGTATTCCTTACGTACTTGGGAAGTTTTATCGCTCGGACCATTGAAGTACTTTAAAATGAAAGGGACTATATTAAATTTATAAATGAGATTTAATTGTAAATGGCATCTAATTAATTAAGCTTTTAAAGGGGACCAAATTTAATCAGTGGTCTCTTAAAGTATGAGAATTTGCTAATGCATAAATATAACAGCAAGATTTGAGACCAGAAATAAAACTTTAAAGAAGAATTTTTTAATATATAATGAGTAAATTATATAGTAATTTTTAAGTAAAATAGAGTAATCTTTTGGACACAAAAATAAATTATTCTATAAGACACCAAATCTCTTATATTTCCCAGCTCTAGAAAGAAGGATATTGTTAGTAACAATTAATTAACTATTAACTATTAATTAACTATATTATAAATTTGGGAGAGTTGGATATGAGCAAGTACAAGTGTTGTAATAACTGGTGACAACAGGAAAATATTAAAGTAACTCAACATTGTTGTCTTAAATTTTTGCTGTCCTATTGTCTTATTTCTTGCCTTAATGAGTGAATAAATATTAATACCTACATATTTCACTGTGTATTCCAGTGAATGCAGCTGAACTGATTTTAGGTACAGATGGTTAGGAAAGCATTGCTTTAATTTTTATTGATATTATTAAATTTGTTATACAACTTATTGTTCTTCCTCCCACAGATAATGTGAAGATAAGTGTTTGTGCAAAACGGCATACTATTCTGCAAAGTGCATGGGCCTTACAGACAGACCTGAGTTTTAATTTTTGATCTGCCCTTTATCAGGTGTATGATGTGGGCAAGTTAGTTAACTTTCTATGCCTTAGTTTCTCCGTTGCAAAAGGTGATTATTACCCCTACTTTAGAAATGTATTGGGGGGATTAAATCAGATAATATACAGAACAGCACATGGTATAAAGTTGGTATTTACTAAATTGTAGCACTTGTTCCTATTAATTTATTGTGTTTTATATTTATTGGTGCTTGATTTATACTTAACTAGACATGTGCCCTGGCCAAAGTCCTTAATATATGTGTGTCCAAAAATCCTCAATGATAAAACTGAGACTATAATAATTGTTGTGTAGATAAAATGAGTTACTACACATAGAGGGTTTAGTATTGTGCTGAATATTGTAAGTATACAATATTATTTATTATTATTATAATATTTATTTATAGAGTCTTATAGATTCTTAAAGTTTTCCATAAATTTAAACATACTGCTTCACTCTCAGCATCTTAGTCTCCAGCAGAGAATCTACATATACATGGTGTATTAGTATGAGTTGTTATAATAACCCCCACATTTATAAGTGGCTTCTAAAAACACAGGTTTAATTGTTGAAAATCAGCAGCAGGCTACTTGCTACCACTCCTCTTTTAGGGATCCAGATAATGGAAATTCTATTATTTGAAACAGTATCAGTTTCCCTGGCAAACCAAAGAAAATCTATGAATCTTAAAAGAGTTTCTTATTTCTGCATTTTAGATGTCATTTCCATTGGCCAAAGCAAATTACATGTCTGCACCCAATTTCAAATGAGCAGGTAGTGCAAGCCAACCATGGATGTAGTACATTTGTGAACAACCCCAATGGCTACCACACATTGTCTCAGGGATAGCAAACATCTTTTATGTCATCTTCTGACTAAAATAGATAAATTTATAAAATTGTGTGACATCAGTAAAGCCATCATGACACTAAGCATGTTACATTTTGTCATTGGAACCTAGAGGCCCTCTGTGTAAAATATCAAAAGTGAGGTTTGAAAAGAAAGTATTATTAGTCCTAGTATAATTTCAGATATTAAAAAGAAAGAAATGATCATCTCCTAGTCTAACCCATGTAATAGTAACCAATTTGATAATGCATACTATATCTTTGCTGATTATAAATTCATGAATATGTTTGTTAATATGTCTGCCTGTGTGGTAAGAGTTGTCCTGAGAAGTTAATTCAAGCTATAGCACAGTGTAGGAGAAAACAGTGGTGGCTTTGCCCTCCCTTACACTGCAACTATGACAGTCCCTTCAGTCATGCACGGTTCTGGCAAAAGACAGCATCTGAGAAAAGGCTAAAATTTGGATAGTTGGTTATTCTGATAGACTAACTTACTAGCTGCTAGCATAACTTGCTTTCTCTGTTAAGATCTACTATCTGATGGCTAAGTGGAAGCTAGTATTAAGTTATAAGAATGTACAGCCCTGAAATCTCCATATGAAACCATAGCAGTTCTTCACAGTTTTGGAAAGTTACACCATGCATGAAGAAGTATGCCTTCCCTTCTGCTTTAATGACAATATAAATATTGCAGCCAGAAACAATGGTTAAGAATTAAAATGAATTTAGGGATGTGAGGTGCTGGTGCCACAGAATTCATGGCTTGATAGGGCTGTTTGAAATTGTTTGGGTCCATTTTTTATATTAGTGCTTAAAAGAAAACTTAATCATTATTTGGGAATGTAGAATAAATGAAGAATTTGGGGTAGAAGTGTGGGAAGGGAGTCTAGGCAATACTAGCATAGAAATGTCAAATTCTTTTTAAAACACAAGCTATGACTAAATATTCAAGTTTTCACACAAATATTAAATTTTTATGAGTCCGTGTTTTTTAGCTCACATGGCATAAATGAACTATAAGTCAAGCACATTGTTAATTCTTATCACTGATTGTTTAGCTAGAACTGACATTTTCTTTCCTCCCAAACCTAAAATTTTATTTAGTGTTTGGTCATACAGCCCTCATTTCCCAGAGTTTTCTCAAAGGATTTAAAATACATGAGATAAAAGGGATATGCTAAATTTCAGAAATTATAGATAGTGTGGATGTGGTGACAAGTTCTGCCAGAGCAAGTGGATTTCTTAGTATTAGACTTGGAAATAAGCAGATTAAATTTGACAGGGATCTGGGAATAAAATATATACATATTTATAGACTACATATATCTGTAAAGAGAAACACTTTAATATTTTAATGTAGTGCATGAATCTGAAAAGAGGAGTATCAGAAAGGATAAAGAATTAAAATGTATTTGAAGAAGAGTCAAAGGCTATAACTGGAATCTGGATTTTACATACTTCTATTATATGTGGAGAGAATTTCATATTCTGGAGGTAGTATGCCTTTCAAGTGCATCAGTTTGTATACATCAAGATAATTTTGAATACATAATTTACAAGTGCTATAGGAACACTCCAAATTACTTTTCAGCTCCATGTTACAAAAAGTATGGGTAAACATCTGGTTTAAGAAGGCTGACTGTATTATAACATTGTAACATTATAACATTATGTTCACAATTGTAACAAACCTCATGACCATGGCAGAGACAACCTATAAAAATGGGATCTAGTAAAGGTATGGGTTCAAGGGGTGCCTGGGTGGCTCAGCCGTTAAGCGTCTGCCTTCGGCTCAGGTCATGATCCCAGGGTCCTGGGATCGAGCCGCGCATCGAGCTCTCTGCTCAGCGGGAAGCCTTGGCTTCTCCCTCTCCCACTCCCCCTGCTTGTGTTCCCTCTCTCCCTGTGTCTCTCTGTCAAATAAATAAAATCTTTAAAAAAATAAAAAATATGGGTTCAAAAGAAAAATATAATCAGTGAAACAGCTATTCTGAAACATTTCTGAAAAACAGAAAGCAAATTAGACACTGGTAATTAAAAATACAAAGAAATAGGAACCATAGACATGAAATTACAACTCGGAACAGACAGAAAAAACTTGAGCAGAAGCTGGAGGCATTCTCCTATGAGGTTGAGCCATGGGGAGGCTGTGAATTTGGAGTTCTCAGGTATAAAAATCAAACATTAGGAAAGAGGAATGTGGTAGAAGTCAGTGTTATTAATCAGTGCACTGTAAATGAAATGGCAGAGTAATTCAGCCTCATCAAACTTTGTGTCTGTCCCTCAGCATCTAACCAAAGTATTTACCTCCAGATTAAAACCAAATTATTATAATATCTGTAAATAAAATTATCCTTCTGGAAAGAGTTTGAACTTTTAATTAATTTGGTGGCACTCCAGAGTAATATCTTCCCTGAATTTTCCATTGGAAATTTGGTGTGTGTGTGTGTCAGGCCGGGGGAGCAGGGGGGATGTGGAGGAGGAAGGAATGACAAGCCTTCATATTTACTCTCTACTAATGCAAAACAAATAAGATTCTGCAGTCTTTATGACTTCCAATATATAGAGAGCTCAAAATCAGCCAGGTGAGACCTGGCAGGAAAAGAACTTCATGGAACATAGGGAAATCATACAAAGCACCTCCTATAAACAGTCTAATCCATTATTCTCAATCTCAGTATGTATGTCAGTATCTGACCATCAAATGGAACTCGTATATATGTAGTCAAGTGCTAACAGGTCCTGAAAGCATAAGTAAGTTTCATCAGCAAGTGGCTCAGATGCCCACAGCTCCTTCACCCACTACATCACAACCTCTCAATCTTCACCTTATGTCCTCATGGGGCGTTTTCTACAATCAAGTAACTGAGGAAGAAATCATAGGGGTCTGTTTTACAGTTTAATCTGCATGTAATAGTAACACTATCCAAAAGTAAATGGCCACATTTTAGACTCAGTCTGGAGTGACCATGAAGAGTGTGGAAGAAAAATTCTCCCGGTCAGCTGAATTTCAAAAACTACCCTTTGAAATTCATTTTGTTTATTTCATCTGAAATGAGAAGTGACCAGAGGGTTGGAGCTACAGCAGTCCACAGAAGATAGCAAATGATTTGGCTGGGTAATCAAGGATTAGAAGAAACACAGTTGGAAAATCGTTAACAAGGAGACTTTGGGAAGACGTGTTGGATGGATTTACTCAAAAAGACACTGAGTGTGTCCCATGTGAATGTCCTATGTGAATTTTCAGAAGAGTAGAATTTTAATAATGAGGTATACAAGATAAACAATTCTGTTTATGTCCTATTCTTTCCCAAGCCACCATTGTTCATGGTCAACGGGCTAATGAACAAATTAACGGTGGTGGCATGAATGGAAGTTAAACATAGACTCCACAACATTGACTTCCACTCAAGGCTGATTTCACCTCAGCTAATGCTGATGGGCCAACCTGATGACAGTGGAGATCCATTCTGTGCCCTGATATAGCACCATTTTCCAGGGAGATCAGCCAGTCACCAATTGACATTATTTGCACCATTCCCATCATACAAGGAAACACTGTGTTCTCATTGGAACCTTCTTTTACTCTGCATATATACATTTGCTAATCCTGTCAAGAATATCTCTCTTAACCGTCATTCTTAAACTTGTGTCTTATTCACCATCATAATATTCCTTATAGTATTGACTAAGAAAAAGAAAGTTCTTTTTTTCTAATTTAATTTAATTTTATTATGTTACTCACCATACATTACATCATTAGTTTTTGATGTAGTGTTCCATGATTCATTGTTTGTGTATAACACCCAGTGCTCCATGCAGTACGTGCCCTCCTTAATACCCATCACCGGGCTAACCCATCCCCCCACCCCCCTCCTCTCTAGAACCCTCAGTTTGTTTCTCAGAGTCCATCGTCTCTCATGGTTCGTCTCCCCCTCTGATTCCCCCCTTCATTTTTCCCTTCTCTTAATGTCCTCCCTGCTATTCCTTATGCTCCACGAATAAGTGAAACCATATAATTGACTTTCTCTGCTTGACCTATTTCCCTTAGCATAATCTCCTCCAGTCCCATCCATGTTGAAGTAAAAGTTGAGTATTCATCCTTTCTGATGGCTGAGTAATATTCCACTGTATATGTGGACCACATCTTCTTTAGCCATTCATCTGTCGAAGGGCATCTTGGCTCTTTCCACAGTTTGGCTATTGTGGACATGGCTGCTATGAACATTGGGGTGCATATGGATGGCCCTTCTTTTCACTACATCTGTGTCTTTGGGGTAAATACCCAGGAGTGCAATTGTTGGGTCAAAGGGTAGCTCTATTTTTAAATTTTTGAGGAACCTCCACACTGTTTTCCAAAGTGGCTGTACCAACTTGCATTCCCACCAACAGTGTAAGAGGGTTCCCCTTTCTCCACAACCTCTCCAACATATGTTGTTTCTTGTCTTGTCAATTTTTGCCATTCTAACTGGTGTAAGGTGGTATCTCAACACACAGAATGGGAGAAGATATTTGCAAATGGCACTAGAGACAAAGGGCTGATATCCAAGATCTATAAAGAACTTCTCAAACTCAACACCCAAAAAACAAATAATCAAGTCAAAAAATGGGCAGAAGATATGAATAGATACTTCTCCAAAGAAAACATACAAATGGCTAACAGACACATGAAAAAATGTTCATCATCATTAGCCATCAGGGAAATTCAAATCAAAAGAAAGTTCTTTTAAAGAAAATTAAGTCTGGCAATGAGCTTACACTTGTGGAATTTACTGGTCTCACTAGGTTCTTCATCACTTTGAAATGACTTCACTGATGGAATGGTATGATGATCTTTTGAAGATCCAGCTACAGTGCTTTCTCAGTGGCAACATCTTACAGGGTTGTAACAAGTTCATGGTCCTGGAGAATCAGGAGTTAGAAATGGAAGTGTTTCCTTTATTACTATAAGTAATCTACTAACAATTTCTTTCTTGCTGTCTCCACAAACCTGTGCTGTTATGGTGTAAAAGTCTTAGTTCTCAAGGGAGAAAGACGAGTACCAAGAGACATAGTAATAGTCCCATGTAACTGAAACCAGTGAGGTGTAGAATGGGGAACCTGGATACAGGTCTCCTCATGCTAGTGAAACCACAGAGAAAGAAGAGGGTTATTTTAATGGCTGGGGTAATTGATCCTACCTACAAAGAAGAAATTGGATTGTTGGCACACAGTGGGTGTGAGAAGGGGTAGTATCTAGTGCAAGAAGATCCCCTTGGGCACAGCTTGGTACCCCCATACTCTGTGATAAAATTTAATAGAAACGTAACAAGAAGAAGGACTTCAGAAGTGAGGGTTTGGAATACCTTCAAGGAGACCTGACCACCTGGCTGCTTCCTAAAAGCACAGGGAATGTGAATGAACCATGGAAGAAGAGTTTTAAACACCAGTTGTGACCTTATGATCAGTTGCAGAAATGAAGACTATAATAATTCTATTTGCCTTCTTAGTTTGGTATCTAACATTTGTATATATATTATCTAGTTTTTTATATTTCTCATTGTCCCATGCCCCTATCTTTTAACATAAGGTATATTGATATTAGTTAGCCTTACATCTTGGGATTTATGTTGTAGGATATCAAAAGGACAATGTCACTTAGATACAAGATAAATCCCTCAAATCATTCTGAGGAGGGGATTAGCATGCTTTCATTTGTCTCAAGCGTAGTTGATGCATGTTCGGCAGAATTGTGACTTTTCTGTCACCTTTATTAGGAAGTTTTATTAAGATGAAGGGTACATAGATGGCCTTTTGACAAGGGACAAACTCCAGTGGCATTGTACTGGACCAGTTTACCTTAGCTAAAATTATGGGTTGTTTTTGTTTTGTTTTGTTTTGTTTCCAGAATTTCCTTCCCTCTAAGTTTCTGACATAGGTTTGGCCACAAGAAAAAATAGTATGAGATTTGGAAGGTGAAAGTGGGGCAGCATCCTGGATGGTCTGAGGGCACCATGAAATTCCTGAATGCTGTGACTCATCTCTTGCTGCTTCCATCAGGTTGGGGGGGCAACAGCCAGGCCTGCAGCTCCTCTGACCCCCGCGTATCATCTCCTGCAGCTTCCCTGAGTCCTGGGACAGATGCACAGCTGGGCTTGTGCATCGTTATGTTTTGGATGTGGTGGGAGACAGCCATGGGTTTTGGGTTGTCTTTGTGGGTTTCATTTGTTCTCAGATGTTCCAGTTTGTCCATGCAATATTTTTCTTGCTGTCTACAAATGCATGTCCAGCTTTTCTTTCAAGCTACTGGTGCTGCTATCTTACAGCAAATTTATGGCCACTACAAATGCACAGAAATCAGCTTTCCACTTATTTCTTGAACAGTTCCCAGAATTTTGTAAGACTGACTCCCTGTGTTAATCTAAAATTCTATGTCATTGTAGTGGATTTGCTTCCATACCAAACTGTCAGTGGTATGAATAGTACAGACAAACCTTCGCCTAGCTTAAAAAGGGTGAGAAATCACACATATATAAACTAAGAAAACAATAAGAACTAGCTACTGAAACAAAGAACATTTTTTTGTCTGTTTCTTTATATTTTTTCCTGCTCTAGTCAGATATAATTGACATATAACATTCTGTAAGTTTAAGGTTGTACGACTTCTATATTGACAAATGATTACCACAATAGCATTAGCCAACATCCACATCACTTCATGTAATTATTATTTATGTGATGATAATATTTAAGATCTTCTCTCTTAGAAACTTCCAAGTGTATGATACAGTATTGCTAATACAGTCACTATGCTGTTCCTTAGATCTTTGGAACTTAGTCATCTTATAACTGGAAGTTTGTCTCCTTTGACCAACATCTTTCTCCAGCCCCCGGCAATCACCACTCTACTCTCTGTTTCTACAAGTTGGGCTTTTTCAGACTCTACATATAAATGATACCAGGCAGTATATCTTTCTCTGTCTGACATATTTTACTTAGCATCATGTGCTGAACATCCATCCATGTCATCACAAATGGCAGGATTATCTTGTTTCTTGTGGATAATGTTCCATTGAATATACCAAATGATAGAATCTGAGTGTGTTATTCATTCGTTAATGGACATTTGGGCTATTTCCTTATCTTGGCCGTTGTGAAAAATCTGTGGTTAACACGAGTTCAGATATCTCTTTGATATGCCGTTTTTGTTTTCTTTGAATGTATACCCAGAAGTAGGATTGCTGGATCATGTGTTAGTTCTACTTTCAATTTTTCAAGAGGCCTCCATGCTATTTTCTGTAGTGGCTAAACCAATTTATGTTCCCACCAGCAGGGCACAGAGTCCCTTTTCTCTACATCCTTGTCAGCATTTGTGAGTGCCATTTCCCAAATTATACATAACAATATATCATGCTCTTCCTGAGAGCAGAGGATAGGTTGAAATGCTTTTTTGTATCTTCCATAATGCTCTAAGCATACTGATTGGACATTTAAAATAGCTTTTTGTTCATTGATCAAAGGAAGATATCTTAACGGAATTGGAATCCGTGAATATGCTTATGCTCCAATCCTAACAAATGTTATGATGGTAGCCGTCAGTCTTACTGAGCCACATTTCACTCTTGGAGCTCCTAAAGCCAAAGAAAAATATTATCGGCTTTTCATAACCTGAATCTCCCTCCATTTTATGGCCTTTTTCTGGATGTCCATTGCTCTCTTCTATTGTAGGGTCACTATGAGGCTAACTGCACAAATGTGCATTGGAATTCTGTGAACACCTTGGGCGAGGGCAAAGTAGAGGGTGATTACTTAACTTCAAAGTATTACTGATATAAAACCAATATATCTTGTGCCATGCTAGAGGATAGTACCTAAAAATACAATTGATAGCATCATCTTAGCCACAATTAAATCCTAAAAAGCACAACGTGTTTTCATTTTTAAATCCAATTGGGTATTTGCCATCATCAATCTCCCTCAATTCCACACACGAATGACCTGCTTTCAGTTATCATACACCACAGGGATGTTCTGGTCCCAGGGTAGAGGGTCTATTGGTGTACTGTAGAGAATAGATCAAGCGTTAATGTGTGACTGTAGCTTAGCTTTGCAGGAATATTGAATTCTGCAAATGGAAAAATATTTTGAAAAAGCAGTGGAAGAAATCATCAATGGCTGAAGGCAATAACCAATGACAAAGAAGCCAGTGGTTTTCCTATACTGTGTGTGTTTCTCTTTCTTTTATTTATTGTAAGATGTTATATGACAAATGATAGTATGCATTTCACGCATTTTTAATTTGGAGAGAAACGTAGCAGCAGCTCCAAATAAAGGAAGCTTTCCCATCTTTTCTTTCAAGTTCCCTGGGCTGTAGCCACCTACTTTGTAGAACAGAATTCTGGTTCCATGTGTGTCTGTTTACTTTGATATAGGCTTATCACAGGCACTGCCAGCATTGGTTTGCTGCGTGCAAGATTTCCACATGTTTAGGATCATCCTGAATACTTCAGAAATATATATATATATATATATTCTATCATATGCTTTCATTTCAAGTAAGTACTCCAAGACTCATCAAAGAGAAAACTCGCTGGAATTGCTCAGTTCTTTACTTCCCTGTTTTATTTCTGTAAAATAGTATGTTTTGTATGTTAATAATGGGAAGAATGAGAGTTTTTAGATAAATATTTTAAAGTAAAGCTTAACTCACTATTACCTTTATTTTATCTTTTTCTCCAGGTAATTCACAAGTAGGGACATACATAACAGCAACGTTACTTATAAGGGATGATGCATTTCCCTTTCTGCTGACTCAATAAATAAAACTTTATTACCACGAATCACCATTTACAACGTTATTTTTCATGTTTTGGCAGGCTATAGCATGGAATTCCTTTAAATTGCAAATATTGCTAGTGCAGATTTTTTTTAAATTGGAGTATAGTTAACACTAGTACTGTAGAATTTTTTAAAGAATGATTTAAAAAATAATAAAATAAATGACTTAATTTATAGAAAGTTTTCATAGTTATCAGGAATAAGGTTGGAGTGTGCAGTGCTATCTCTTTCCTGAAGCCCACCATCCATGCTGGCCACACTGAACTTGTCTTTCTGGGTTGATATCCGCCATCTATCCAGTAGGCAATGAGAATAGGAGCTCTATTCATGCCAGTAAAGCAAAAAATTGTAAAAGTAAGAAAATCTTCTTCACCCTGGTGCATACAAATAGTCCCTATACTATATCTATAAACTCAGGTCCTGGGATGTTCTATCATAATCTTCCTAAGGTCTTTATTTTGTTCTGGTTCTTTCATACTCTAGTCATTTGAATAAAACCCTTATCTACTTCCTTCTGATAGTTTTCCACAATAAAATCATTTTCTTATGTGACATTCATGTATTGTTACACTCTTAAAAATACAGCTTTCTTGTGTTTTCAAAAATATTATAAGCTCCTTTATGATACAGACTATTTTGAATACTTCAATTGTATATTCTGCAATTTTTATATACAGAAGTATTCAGAGAAAGCAATTGTATTTTTATATTTAATTATATAAAGTAAACATAAAGTATGTATCTATGATGATTTGTAATATATTACTTTTAGTGAGATAGGTTTTACTTTGTCAAATAGATCTCATATTTATAAACTAAGACTGATATCATAAAAATCCATACAGATAAATGGCTCGGAATAACGTGAGCACTTATTTTTGGTCACAATCTTCTGATGACTGTGAGCTTCTGATTAAATTATTTTCACCAGTTTTGTATATTTCCTTTATGTCCTTGAAAACACTACATTTTTTTCTATAAGCTTTCTATGTGACCTATCTACTTCTAATTTTCATTAATCATATATTAATCACATATTTTAGCCTTTGCAACCCATGTTTTATTGTAATTGATTTAATAATTAGCTACACACATGTTGTTATTCTTCTTAGGTTTGAGACAAATTAGAAAAGTAGCATTTGTTTGTATTTTATTCCCAGTTTGAAGTCTTTCCACATATTGTTATTTTATATGTTTTGGAGAATGAAGGCTATGTCTACATAGTTGTAAACATGTTAGTTTTTTTTTTTTTAACATTCTCATCCCTTATCTTAAAAAAAAAGTCTTATTACATCATCAATTTACTAAACAGTGCTTCCTGTTCAAATTGAATCTCTCTTAAAACCATTTCTTGTCCATAATCCACAAAGAAACAACTTTTACTCTGTGTACTCTAGTTAACCAATTTATTTATTTATTTATTTATTTATTTATTTATTTATTTATTTATTTATTTATATTATTATATTCAATTAGCCAACATGTAGTATAGTACATCATTAGTTTTAATCCAGTTAACCAATTTAGCTATGCAGTATTGTTCAACAGAAAGTGCCAGTCTCTATATTATTATCTTGGGAACTTTCCTTAAAAGGTCAGTTTCTTAACCATATGTGCTAACATTTTAGGTTATTTGCTTCTATGATATAGCAGAATTGCCAACGCCTTTACCAATCTCTCCAGGAAATCTAATGCTGCTTCTTAACCTGTCCTGTATTCTCTGACACTACCTAACTGCTATAATACCATGTTGTCTTATGGTGTAAGGTTTTGGAGAATCCTGTTTTTTCATTGAGGTGTCTGCTTTCCAGATCTCTAGCATCTTGGCCCCTCTTCATCAGACTCTTTTCTACTTATTATTTACAACGTAATTTAGGTATCTCCTCACCTCTGTGGTCCTATGACACCATTCGTTTACCTCTCTTACAGGAGAAAATATATTTTACTGAAATTATTTTCTTCTGTATCTGTCTCTGCTTCTTGAATGCAAGCTTTTTAGGAATAGGGACTGAACTTGTTAGTTTCTGTACTCCCAGCACTTAACAGTTGTTCAGTATATGTTTGTTGAATTGAATTACATGTTAAACATTATCTCCATATTTAGTAAAACCTAAACAAAACATCACTAAGAAGGGTAGGGAACGGTCCAGAACTACAGTCATTCAGGGTGCTATGTTTCAGCAGTTCTCAAGATTATCTGAATGAAGGAGCGTCTGGAACTTGCAATGTTTTTTGAGAAAAATTACACAGATAATTCCATCTGCCTCCCAATTTATTACTCATTAAGCTACCCGTTGTTTTTACATTACGATCTTGGAGAAATGAGACATAAACAAGGTAAGCCCTTGAACCCAATGATTGTCCTAACTTACTGCCTGGGGAGAGGTTCTGGGCGATAGGCAGAGGCTGACGGTTTCCCTGAGTTGAGCAAATGGAGTGTGGGGAGTCTAGAGAGGCAGAAGGAGGTAATGTTATAGGGTAGGGCACCAGAGAGAGGAAGCCCCAGAGATCTGAAGAGATTGTCTTTAGCTGAGTACTGATCTATTCTGCGTCTGAAGAGACTACTGGAGGCCAAGGACAGGAACGTCAGAAAAGGAGAATCATTAGTGGGGCCCATGTATGGCCAGGACTAGGTCATATTTCATAAGTCAGCATGAAAAATTTTCTAATTCAAGGGATATTGGTTAGAATGGTTGCAAGAGTATTGTACCAGTAGTAAGACAGCATTAAACATGTAACTGTTGTTTCTGAAGGAGAAGAGATAGAAAGGGTAGGGGAAAAAAAAATGTTTGAATAAATAATGGCCAGTGATTTTCTAAATTTGATATAAACTATAAACCTAATTTTCAAGAAATTCAATGAATTTGAGGCATAAGGAACATAAAGAAATCTGCACTAAGAACCATCGTATCATGTTGCTTATGACAAGTTGCCTTAGTCCATTAGGGCTGCTATAATGAAATACTACAGTCTGGGGGATTAAAAAACAGACATTTATTTCTCAGAGTTCTGGAGGCTGGAAGTCCAAGATCTGGTGCCTCCTGGTGAGGCCCTCTGTCTGGCCTCCTACTCACTGTGTCCTCATATGGCTGAGAGTGAGAACGAGCTCTGGTCTCTTTTCCTTTTCTTGTAAGGATGCTAATACCATTATGGGGGCCCGACGCTCATGATTCCATCTAAACCTACATACCTCACAAAGGCGCCACATCTGAATACCATCATGTCAGAGCCTCAGTGTATGACTCTTGGAGAGACACAGACATTCAGTCCATAACACAAGAGTTAAGAGAAAATTTCAAAGGCAACCAGAGAGAAAAGACAGCAAACAGAGGGACAGACATAAAAATGATGGAAGACTTCTCATCCAAAAACATGCAGTCTTGAATACAGTGAAGCCACATCTTTAAAGAACTGAAAGTGGGGAGAAAAAAACCCTGTTTACTTATTCTATACCCAACAAAAATATCTTTCAACAACAAAGGCAAATAGAGATGTTTTTAGACATACAAAACCTAAAAGACACTGGCCCCAGCAGACCTGCATGAAGGAAATGTCAGAGCCCTACAAGTGCAAGAGAAGTGACACCGGGTAGGAATAGAGATCTACACAAGGAACAGATTGCCCAGGAATTGGTAACTCTATGGGTACATATTTTAAAACGTAATTATTTTTAAAGTCCCTTTAAAATTGATTTTTTAAAAAAGATTTTATTTATTTGTCAGAGAGAGAGAGAGCACAAGCAGGGGGAGCTGCAAGCAGAGGGAGAAGCAGATTCCCTGCTGAGCAAGGAGCCCATTGCCTGACTTGATCCCAGGATCCTGGGATCATGACCTGAGCTGAAGGCAGATACCCAAGAGAGTGAGACACCCAGGTGTCCCTAAAAATTGATTTTTTAATACATGTGGTTTACAAGATGTATAGAGGTAAATTTTAAGATAATAACATCACAGAATCCAGGATGGGAACATTGAGTCAGTACTGTTGCAAGTTTCTTCTTCTTCTTTTTTTTTTAAGATTTATTTATTTTAGAGAGAGTGAGCAGAGGGAGGGGCAGAGGGAGAAGAACAAAGGAGAGGACAAGTAGCCAACAGAGTAAGATGGTAGGTTCAAATTAAAATTTACTGCTTGTAGGTAGAGACACTTGATTAAAAGAGATTTTCAGATGGGTAAAAAATTGAGACTCAAATATGTGCTGCTATAAGAAACCTTTTGTTATGAAGACACAAACAAGTTAAAAGTGAAATAATGAAAAAAATATATACTTTATAATCACAAGAAATTAGAGTCACTACATTAATATCAGACTAAGTAAATTTCAGAGCAAGAAAAATAGGTAATTTTATACTAAGTCCTGTTCACCAAGTGGACATGAGAGTCCTAAACATCTATGCTTCTAATGACAAAGTCTCAGACTACATGAAGCAAGAACCATCAGAAGCAAATAGAAGAACTAGAGAGATTCACAATGATAGTTGAAGAGTTCAGTGCCTCTCCTTCAGTGATTAATAAAAAAAGGAGACAAAATCAGTAGTTAAATAGTAGTGTTGGACCAACCCTAACTTGACCTAAATGATATTTTGAACACTCTCCTGTCAACAGCACAATATGCATTTTTCCCAAGCACACCTAGATAATTTAACAAAATAGATGCATTTGGATACACAGAGCATGACTTAAGAAATTCAAAATAATTTAAATCTTACAGAGTAGTTTATTTTATCATCCTGGGCTTAAAGAGGAAACTAATAACAGAAATATACCTGCAAAATCTTCAAGTACATGGAAGCTAAATACCACATTTCTAAATAATTCCTAGGTAAAATAAGAAAAAGGAAATGAGAAACTATTTTGAGCTGAAATCAAATGAAGTACAACTTATCAAAATTTATGAATTGCAGTTAAACAGTACTTAGAAGAAAACATATAGCACTGAAATGCTTATATTAAAAAGAATTCAACTCAAATGAATGATCTAAGCTTCCACTGTAAGAAACTAGAAAAGAAGGGCGCCTGGGTGGTTCAGGTGGTTAAGCGACTGCCTTCGGCTCAGGTCGTGATCCTGGAGTCCTGGGATCGAGTCCCACATCGGGCTCCCTGCTCAGCAGGGAGTCTGCTTCTCCCTCTGACCCTCTTCCCTCTCGTGCTCTCTATCTCTCATTCTCTCTCTCCCAATAAATAAATAAAATCTTAAAAAAAAAAACTAGAAAAGAAGAGCAAATTAAACCCCAAATAAATAAAGAAAAGGAAGTAATAATTCTAAGACCATAAATAAATAGAGAAGAGAAAACCATTAGAGGAAATCAGTGAAACCAAGAGCTGTTTTTTTTGTTTTTGTTTTTGTTTGTGTGTGTGTGTGTGTGTGTGTGTGTGTTTGTGTGTGTGTGTGTGTGTGTTTTCTGAGGAGATCATCAGAATCAACAAGTTTTAAGTCACACTGGTAGGGAGAAAAAGGGAAGACACAAAGTACCAATATCAATAATGAGGGAAGTGACAGCACTATAGATTTTACAAATATTAAAAAGATAAATAAATATTATGTCCGACTTTGTGTTGCCCTCCCTCTTGTCTACAGTTCTTTCCTACTAGGGCTCTAGCTTAGCTAATCTTCCTGTTCTAGATTCTTGGACAGTCCTGTATTTATTAAATAGTATGAGTTCATAGGCAAATACCTTGCAGCAAAGAAAACTCCAGATACAAATGGCCCTCCTGCTGAATTTCACCAGACATTCAAGAAAGAAATAATAGCAAATATTAATAAACATTTTTAAAAAATTGACAGGTGGAATTGCTTCCTAAAACTCATTCTATGAGACCACACTTACTCTATCACCAAAAACAAAGGTGCTAGATAACAGAAAACAACAAAAAGACTTTCTCATGAAATAACCGTATTTGGTGTTTTACATCTATATCTATATATGTCTTGCTTGCTAACAAACGAACAAGAACAGGCCTTAACGTATAAAAAAAATTAAAGACAGAAATCTATAATTTTGAATAAAATTTTAAATCTTCTCTGAAAATTGGGAAGAGACTTCCAGAATCTTCCTTGCAAATGAACCTATTTTAAAGACAATTGCCCTAACCAAACACTTATTCGATTGGTTTTCAAAAAAGAAATAAGGGAAATTCCAGATGAATTATTACATTACTTTAGTAGAGCTGATGTCCAGACTTTTAGGGAAGCAGATGTTTTCAAAGTTGTGAGAAAAAAATATTTCATGGTTTTATTTCATAAATATCTGGAATAGTATGCAGGAGTGTTTAAAAAGGGAACACTAATTTAAAAAGGAATCTATTCTGATTATAGAACCACAAATGAGTCCTGTGAAGCATATGAAATGATATATGGAAAGATTCATCTATGACACCTTCAATGAGATGTAGTTTTTAAAAAGACATATTTAAAAAATTAAAGTGGTAGCAAAATGAATTAAACAAAAATGCTGCAAAGCCATGAGTAAAGTGTCAGTATACCTAAAGGCAGACTGACTTGTAACTCACTAAAAATCCGAAAGAAAGTAGAAAAATGGTCTTATGAAATCCAGGCGCAGAGTATGAATCTAATTGACTACGTGGTAGACTCGCCACTGAGGTGGGTAGAGAGTAAAGTTAAGGACTCACAAATGCATTCCTGCTCACGAAGCTCCTCATCACTCCTAGAAAGGAAAACAAAGACAAAAACAAATTCATACAGTGACTCAGAAGGCCATTCCTGCCCTCCCTCTTGCCTACAGTTTCTTTCCTACTAGGGCTCTAGCTTCACTAGCCTTCCTGTTTTCTCAATGGGACATTCTGCCTCCCAACCCAGGCTCTCAGAAGAGGATGTTTCCTTGATCCTACTGTTCTCTTCTCCTCCTCATTTCCTAATCAATTCTTGCACATCCTTCATATCCCAACTTAAAGGCGACTTGCTCCCTTAGAGCAGGTTACCACTGTTCTATAATCCTGTTTAACTGTGACTTTCTTTCATTCCATTTATGGTGCTGATACAAATTTTTCTTCATGTCTGCCTCCTCTACTGAACTGGGAACTCCTTGAATGATGGGTTGGGTCTCTACCCATTATTTCTGTATTTTTTTTAAAAGATTTTATTTATTTATTTGAGAGAGAGAGAGAGAATTTGAGCAGGGGGAGAGGCAGAGGGAGAAGCAGACTCCCAACTGAGCAGGGGCCCCGATGTGGGGGATCAATCCCAGGACCCTGAGATCATGACCTGAGCCAAAGGCAGACGCTTAACCAACTGAACCACCTAGGCGGCCCTGTTTTGTTTTGTTTTTAAATATTTTAATTATTTGTCAGAGAGAGAGAGTGTGTGAGAGGAAGCAGGGGGAGAGGCAGGCTCCCCACTGAGCAAGGAGCCCGATGCAGGACTTGATCCCAGGACCCTGAGATCATGACCTGAGCTGAAGGCAGACGCCTAACGACTGAGCCACCCAGGTGCCCTGTGTCTGTACTCTTGATCTTAGACATGGCACAAAGTAGGAATTACAAACTATTTGAGATGTTAATAAATAACAAAGAAAGGGGAGAATCAAACTGTAAATATAATAAACTAGAGTGAATAAAATAAACCCAAAAATGAAAGATGAAACCCCAAAATAGATAGAGGCAGTAAGAAAACTATAACTTGGGTCCTCTTGCTTGGAAAACATTTTAAGGCATTGAAAGAGTTGTCAGGGGAGTGGTTGGTGGAGGGAAAGACTTGCTCTTCCCTGCAGATAAACCTACCTACTTTGTCTGTTGTATGCTACTGTCTGCTTTCTTTTTGCAGTGTCCTTTGCACTTCCGCACAGCTAGGACATGGCTTGCACATATTCAATAAAAGATAATGTCATGAGAAGATAAATGGACGAGTGGCAGTGGTAGAGGTCCTCCTCATGGTCATGGATGCTACCCAATCTAAGAAAGAGCTTTACGTGAAGGAATGATGCCATCAGGATATGCAGCATTGCAGGAGTCTAAAGTCCAACTGGAGACATTTTGTTGACATCCTTGACTTTCCCTAGTGTCATTGGCTGTATTTCTCTGCTGGCAATGATATTTAGCTCTAAGCGTGGGGTAGAACTACTAGCATAGAAAACATCTAGCTTGTTATAACAAAAGGTAAAGGTTCTGTAACCACAGCTATTCTGGTCATCACAAGGTACACAGATACTGTAACCTTGCTGCTTCAGTGGTTGTTGAAGGTCTGTCTATAGCTTAAATCTGGAACTTAGGATTTTGGAAAAAAATCCAAACAATTTGATTTGTTAGCTTTCTGATATAATTTTATTGGCAAATAGCTGCTGTGACCTAAGCCATCATATTTATAATAAGTAATAGACTGTATCTTTATATATAATTTTAACTGTATTGTTAACATATGATATAAATAATGTAAATACAAATACAATTAATATAATATATAATTACATATATAATAGTATAAATATGATTAAAATAGAATTTAGTTATATATTATTTTAATTAACAATTATTTTCTTTATTTAAATTTTATTTTATTTTATTGTGTTATGTTAGTCACCATACAATACATCATTAGTTTTTGATGTAGTGATCCATGATTCATTGTTTGCGTATAACACCCAGTGCTCCATGCAGTACATGCCCTCCTTAATACCCATCACTGGGCTAACCAATCCCCCCACACCCCTCCCCTCTAAAACCTTCACTTTGTTTCTCAGAGTCCATAGTCTCTCATGGTTCATCTCCCCTTCTGATTCCCCCCCCTTCATTTTTCCCTTCCTTCTCCTAATGTCCTCCCTGCTATTCCTTATGTTCCACAAATAAGTGAAACCATATGATAATTAACTTTCTCTGCTTGACTTATTTCCCTCAGCATCATCTCCTCCAGTCCCATCCATGTTGATGTAAAAGTTGGGTATTCATCCTTTCTGATGGCTGAGTAATATTACATTGTATATATGGACCACATCTTCTTTATCTACTCATCTGTTGAAGGGCATCTTGGTTTTTTCCACATTTTGGCTATTGCAGACATGGCTGCTATGAACATTGGGGTGCATATGGCCCTTCTTTTCACTACATCTGTGTCTTTGGGGTAAATACCCAGGAGTGCAATTGCTGGGTTAGCTCTATTTTTAATTTTTTGAGGAACCTCCACATTGTTTTTCAAAACGGCTGTACCAACTTGCATTCCCACCAACAGTGTAAGAGGGTTCCCTTTTCTTCACAACCTCTTCAACATCTGTTGTTTCTTGCCTTGTCAATTTTTGCCATTCTAACTGTCGTAAGGTGGTATCTCAATATGGTTTTGATTTGTATTTCCCTGATGGCTAATGATGATGAACATTTTTTCATGTGTCAGCCATTTCTAAGTCTTCTTCGGAGAAGTGTCTATTCAAGTCTTGTGCCCATTTTTTGACTTGATTATATGTTTTTTGGGGGTTGAGTTTGAGAAGTTCTTTATAGATCTTGGAAATCAGTGCTTTGTCTGTAGTGTCATTTGCAAATATCTTCTCCCATTCTGTGGGTTGCCTCTTTGTTTTGTTGACTGTTTCCTTTGCTGTGTAGAAGCTTTTTATCTTGATGAAGTCCCAAAAGTTCATTTCCCCTTTTGTTTCACTTGCCTTTGGAGATATATCTTGAAAGAAGTTGCTGTGGCTGATGTTGAAGAGGTTACTGCCTATGTTCTCCTCTAGGATTTTGGTGGATTCCTGTCTCACATTGAGGTCTTTCATCCATTTTGAATTTATCTTTGTGTAAGGTGTTAGAGAATGGTCGAGTTTCATTCTTCTGTATATAGCTGTCCAATTTTCCCAGCACCATTTATTGAAGAGACGGTCTTTTTTCCATTGCATATTTTTTCCTGCTTTGTTGAAGATTATTTGACCATAGAGTTGAGGGTCCATATCTGGGCTCTCTATTTGGTTCCATTGGTCTATATGTCTGTTTTTTGTGCCAGTACTATGCTGTCTTGGTGATCACTGCTTTGTAATATAGCTTGAAATTGGGCAACATGATGCCACCAGCTTTGTTTTTCTTTTTCAACATTTCTTTGGCGATTTGGGGTCTTTTCTGATTCCATACAAATTTCAGGATTATTTGTTCTAGCACTTTGAAAAAAGTCATTGGAATTTTGATCGGGATGGCATTGAAAGTATAGATTGCTCTGGGTAGCACAGACATTTTAACAATGTTTATTCTTCTGATCCATGAGCATGGAATGCTTTTTCATCTTTTTGTGTCTTCTTCAATTTCTTTCATGAGTGTTCTGTAGTTCCTAGAGTATAGATCCTTTACCTCTTTGGTTAGGTTTATTCTGAGGTATCTTATGGTTTTTGATGCTATTGTAAATGGAATCATTTCTCTACTTTCTCTTTCTACAGTTGCATTGTTAGTGTATAAGAAAGCAACTGATTTATGTGCATTGATTTTGTATCCTGCCACATTACTGAATTGCTGTATGAGTTCTAGTAATTTGGGGGTGGAGTCTTTTAGATTTTCCACATGAAGTATCATGTCATCTGCGAAGAGAGAGATTTTGACTTCTTCTTTGCCAATTTGAATACATTTTATTTCTTTTTGTTGTCTGATTGCTGCTGCTAGGACTTCTAGTACTATGTTGAACAATAGTGGTGAGAGTGGGCATCCTTGACGTGTTCCTGATCTTAAGGGAAAGGTTCTCAGCTTTTCCCCATTGAGGATGATATTCGCTGTGGGTTTTTCATAGATGGATTTTATGAACTTGAGGAATGTTCCCTCTATCCCTATAGTCTGAAGGGTTTTATCAAGAAAGGATGCTGTATTTTGTCAAAAGCTTTTTCTGCATCAATTGAGAGGACCACATAGTTCTTCTCTCTCCTCTTATTAATGCATTCTATCACATTGATTGATTTGGGAATGTTGAACCACTCTTGCATCCCGGGGATAAATCCCACTTGATTGTGGTGGATGATCCTTTTAATATACTGTGGGATTCTATTAGCTAGGATTTTGTTGAGAATTTTGAAATCCATATTCATCAGGGATATCGCTCTGAAATTCTCCTTTTTGATGGGGTCTTTGCCTGGTTTGGGGATTAAGGTAATGCTGGCCTCATAGAATGAGTCTGGAAGCTTTCCTTCTGTTTCTATTTTTTTAAACAGCTTCAGGAGAATAGGTATTAATTATTCTTTGAATGTTTGGTAGAATTCCCCAGGGAATCCATCAGGCCCTGGACTCTTGTTTTTTGGGGAGGTTTTTGATCACTGCTTCAGTCTCGTTACTGGTAATTGGCCTATTCAGGTTGTCAGTTTCTTCCTGTTTCAGTCTTGGCAGTTTATAGGTTTCCAGGAAGGCATCCATTTCTTCCAGGTTGCTTAATTTATTGGCATATAGTTGTTGATGATAATTTCTAGTAATTGTTTCTATTCTCTTGGTGGTAGTCGTGATCGCTCCCCTTTCATTCGTAATTTTATTAATTTGGGTCCTTTCTCTTTTCTTTTGGATAAGTCTGGCCAGTTGTTTATCTATATTATTAATTCTTTCAAAGAACCAGCTTCTAATTTAATTGATCTAATCTGTGTTTCTGGTTTCTAATTCATTGATCTCTGCTCTAATATTAATTTATTTCTCTTCTAATGCATGGCTTAGGCATCATTTGTTGCTTTTTCTCTAGTTCTTTAAGGTGTAAAGTTAGTTGGTGAATTCAAGATTTTTCTATTTTTTTGAGTGAGGCTTGGATGGCTATGTATTTCTTCCTTAGGACCGCCTTTGCAGTATCCCAGAGATTTTGGACTGATGTGTTTTCATTCTCTTTGGTTTCCATGAATTGTTTAAGTTATTCTCTGATTTCTTGGTTGACCCAAACATTATTGAGCAGAGTGGTCTTTAGTTTCAAAGTGTTTGAGTTTCTTCCAAATTTTTTCTTGTGAATGAGTTCCAGTTTTAAGGCATTATGGTCTGAGAAGATGCAGGGAATAATCTCAATCTTTTGGTATCGGTTGAGACCTGATTTGTGACCCAGTATGTGGTCTATTCTAGAGAGAGTTCCATGTGTGCTTGAAAAGAATGAATATTCTGTTGTTTTAGGGTGGAATGTTCTGTATATATCTATGAGGTCCATCTGGTCCAGTGTGTCATTCAAAGCTCTTGTTTCTTTGTTGATTTTCTGCTTAGATGATCTGTCTATTGCTGAGAGTGGAGTATTGAGGTTTCCTACAATTAATGCATTGTTATCAATATGACTCTTTGTTTTGGTTAATTGTTGGCTTATGTAGATGGCTGCTCCCATGTTGGGGGCATAGATATTTACAGTTGTTAGATCTTCTTGTTGGATAGACCCTTTAAGAATGATAAAGTGTCCTTCTGTGTCTCTAATTACAGTCTTTAACTTAAAATCTAATTTGTCTGCTATAAGAATTGCTACCCCAGCTTTCTTTTGAGGTCCGTTGGCCTGGAAGATGGATCTCCATCCCTTCACTTTCAGTCTGGATGTATCTTTAGATTCAAAATGAGTCTCTTGTAGACAGCATATGGATGGGTCCTGTCTTTTCATCCAGTCTGCAACTCTGTGCCTTTTTATGGGAGCATTAGGCCGTTCATGTTGAGAGTGATTTTTGAAAGATGGGAATGTATTGTCCTCATGTTGCCTGTGAAGACCTTGTTTTTATAAATTGTCTCTATAAATTTCTGTACTTCACTCTTGGGGTCTTTCTCCTTCTATAGAACCCCCCTTAATATTTCTTGCAGAGCCGGCTTAGTGGTCACATACTCTTTCAATTTCTGCTTGTCTTGGGAGCTCTGCATCACTCCATCCATTCTAAATGACAGCCTTGCCAGATAAAGTATTTTTGGCTGCATGTTCTTCTCTTTCAGTACCCTGAAGATGTCTTGCCAGCCCTTTCTGGCTTGCCAGGTCTCTGTGGACAGGTCTGACGTTATTCTGATGTTCCTTCCTCTGTATGAAAAGAATCTCTTCCCTCTAACTGCCCTTAAATTGATTTCCTTGGTTCTATGATTTGAGCGTTTTATCATTACATGCCAGGGCATTGGCCTGTTTTCCTTGATCTTTGGATCTTGGAGCAGAGGCTCCTCTCTACCTCTGTAGAGGTATGTTTGTTTCATTCCCCAGATTAGGGAAATTCTCAGCTAGGAATGTTTGTTTCGTTCCCCAGATTAGGGAAGTTCTCAGCTACGATTTGCTCAAATATATCTTCTAGTCCTCTCTCTCTCTCTCCACCCCCTCAGGGATCCCAATAATTCTGACATTGGAACATTACATGGTGTCACTTATTTCTCTGATTCTATTTTCATGGATTTTGAGTTGTTTTTCCCTGGCTTCCTCTTTTTCCTCCTTCTCTATTAATTGGTCTTCTAGATCACTAATTCGTTTTTCTGCCTCACTTACCCTAACTGTTAGATTATGTAGATTAGATTGGATCTCACTGATAGCATTTTTAAGTTCTTCTAGTTCAGCTTTCATGTCTGCCCTTAGAGACTCTGTGTTGCCCTTAACCGATTTTTCCATTCTAGCTATTGTCTTGACAATTGCTACCCTAAATTCCGTCTCTGCATCTTGGTTATATTTGTATCCATTTGTAAATCTGTGGCAGAAGTCACAGTCTCTGAGTCTTTCCTATTTTGGAGGTTCCTCCTCCTAGTCATTCTGTTGAGTGGTGGTTGAGGGAATATACAGATTCCAAATTATTGACCACCACCCAAGCAAGATTCACCTGTTTTCTAGGGACCTTAGAGTTGCCAGCTTCTTGTTCTCCCAGCCTGCCGTGCTGTTACTCAGTCAACCCTGTTTGGGCAGAGTTGCCCTGCCCCCTGTGGCAGGAGATGGGTTCAGTGAAAACCGGTTTTGGGGGCCTTTAGTTTTCTGGTGGCTTTCCCTGGTGGCTTTCTGCATCTCTTCTGAGAGTCAGAGCAAAAGAGATCTTTTCCAACCCTCCGCCTCAGAGCAAAGAGATCGCAGTCTGTTTTTCAGTGAGCTTTCCAGGCCACACTATCTCTGTTTCTGTCCATGCTGCTATAAACTGCAGTGTCCTGGGTTGTGCACCCCTCAATAGTGCTCCCAGTCTTCGCCTCCAGGCCAGGCATGTCTCTGCCCTTTGTGCTTCTAAAACTGCCAGCCATCCCCAGGTCGCTCCCACGGTCCCACTGCTCTGGGTTTCGTCCAGGGGGCTGCCCTAAAGTCCTTTTCCCATTGCTCCTGTTATGCGAGTCTGTGCCCTGTCCCCAGTGTGGGAAGCTTTCGCTCACTGGCCGTGTAGGATCCCCACGGCTCCCTCCCCCTTCCACTTATCTTCCGATATGTGCCTGTGGAATCATGGCTCCCCGCTTCATACTTTGAAACCAACCACCTGCGATATTCTGTTTGTAGAGATCCAGATCTATCTTCTTACATCTCAGGCTGATTTCATAGGTGTTCAGAGTGGTCTGGTAGATATCCAGCTCAATTCTGGGACCGGTTTGTAATAGGGTCCCCTACTCCTCCACCATCTTTTTTTCAACCACAGATACACTGATACTGTAACCTTGCTGCTTCAGGGGTTGTTGAAGGTCTGTCTGTAGCTTAAATCTGAAACTTAAGGGAAAAAAAATCCAGTTTGTTTTGTTAGCTTTCTGATATAATTTTATTGGCTAATAACTTTTATGACCCAAGCCATCATATTTATAATAATAGACTGTATCTTTATGTATAATTTTAATTGCATTATATTAACATATAATATAAATAATGCAAATATAATTACAATTTATTTAATATATAATTATAATAGTATAAATATGATTAAAATAGAATTTAATTATATAATATATTCTAATTAACAATTATTTCCATATTTGTTATTTAAATTTGTTGAAAATGATGTCATTTCCTAGTTATATTTTAGAGTCAGTATTGCATTGGGGGAACTTACAATTATAGGTCTGTAGAAACAATACAGTATGAAGAAACGATATATATATTTTTATTTACCCGATCGTGCCATTTTATAAAGTGTGTGGCCTTCATTTATGGAGAAGTTTACTTTCATTGAACCATTTCTTCTTTGTTAGTAGAAAGCCCACAGTTTCAGATGCTTCTCTTCATTATCTTTGGCCAAATAATGAGTCATCTTAAGCACAAGTACAACTGATACAAAGACCCCATGAGTTATTTACATTTTGTGGACAGATGAAATAGCCTTCCTCCTGGTTTTTATTTTATCTGGCAACATGCCTGGGATGATAGGCTCTACATAGAAGTAAGAGATATGTTTTATTACCTGCTTTTTCCATACTATATATTAGGAACCCAAAGTAGAAACTTTATGGAAACACCAACAACTAAGCTGACATAAACCACAGTGACTTATATAAAAGCATCTCCTGCACAGATGAACTGCTCTTGAATACAGAAGACTGATTTCAATTCCAGACAGTCAGGATGGGAATTGTATCTGTGATAATAATGGCACAAGGCAGACAGAAGCTATTTTTAAAAGAACTGCCTGGAGGCCAGAGGGTTACTCCCAAGAGGGGGGTGAAAAATCAGCATTTCCGTCTTCAGTTTTGAGTGTGGAGCTCTGATTTTCCAGCCTGCAAACAGTAAAAGCTAAACCTATGCATATTAGTAAAAATGTGCTGCAGAGAATAGCAGGGGGAAAATGCAGCCAAACTGTTCTCCATAGTGCATCATCTATAAATCTGTGGTTAACATCTGAACAGCTTCGTGTGGCAAGGAGAAAACCCCTTACATACAAAGAGAACTTGTAACTAATTATGCTCAGTCTGTTGCATTGTTACCAGTCATTGCTTCTGAACAATGCATGCTCCTAACAACTATCCAAGTCATACATAATGCATTGTAGATTGGAAAACACATACCCAAACTAGTCATATTAAGTCCACAACTCAAAATATAGAACCCTTGGCTTATTCACATCCCTCTACTTCTGACATTAGGGTTCCAATTTTATTCATTTATTTGCAGACACAGGCTTCTCTGTTGATCCTCAGAAGTAAAGATCCTTTCTCCAAGCAATAAGAACAAACAAAAAACCAAAAAAAAAAAAAAAAAAACCAAAAAACAAAAAACAAAAATACTTTACCCTGAACTAAACTTCTCTTCTTCCAAATAAGTTTGATGGGAGGTAATCTCATTACTCTATAAATGATCCCTTTCCTTCTCAAAGCTCACATCAAATAGCAAGAACCATCTGTGAACAGAGAGGAGAATAATTAGGGATCTAGGGAGAATTTCATAAACATAGCACAACATTCAGCCTATGCATCTCAAAGACTTAGGGAACTGTTCCTTCAGTAGAGTAATATCCTTTATTCAGTGTCATTCTTTCCTCTCTTTCTGGAGAAATCACTGCTGTTAAAATGCTTAATCTCCTTTGAAATAGACATATTGAAGCCAGCATCAGAGTTAAAAGTGAAGATTGATAGTGCCTGTCAGAAAAATGAGGCATTTAAAAGTCAGGCATTGAACAGGGTTACTTTGTGTGTGGCTCTGTTGTTCGGGGGCTGGATGTGGTAGAATAACCGCAACCTTTTCTGAATCTGCAGCTGAGTTTTCTGTGCTGTTTTCACTCTTTAACAATTGAAAAGAACTTTGGGTTTGTTTAAATCAGAGCGTATAATAGTAATAAACGTTTGTTGAGTACCTACATTTTCAGCTGTAAACACAACCTAAACAAGCATGCATCAAACATATTAACTATTTGCTTTAAAAATCATATTATCTACTAGTCACTGGCCTATTTTGGCCATCATTACCCTTACAAATAGACTTCTTGAAAGAAGGTTTCCATTCGGTTATTCCAATTACTTCTCACTAATTCTTCAGTCTACTACAGTTGAGTTTCTGTGTCCCAAACTAAAATCCAAATGATCAATTTGTCAAATACAACTGATGTTCTTAGATCCTGATAGGTATAAAATTGCACAAGTACTACACAATTCGGGAGTGTTTTCCCTTCACATTCTCACTCCTCTTGCCATGTCTGACTTAAACACTCTCAGCCCATTGGTAGCTATCTTCCCATTCCTCTGACTGCCCATTTATATAAGATTCTACATAACACGGGTAGACAAACTGCTTTCCATCCTTGGCCTTCTAATACCTTAAGGTCTCCAGCACATCAGTTGTAGGGGGATCTATTTCATTCCTTCTAATGACTGTGGTGTGGATGCTGCATGAGGTATAAAATCTCCCTTTTGCTGATGAACATTGAAGTTATTAACACTTCATCATTTTTTTTATTGTTCTGTTAATCACCATACATGACATCATTAGTTTTGGATGTAGTGTTCCATGATTCATTGTTTGTGCATAACACCCAGTGCTCCACGCAGAACGTGCCCTCTTTAATACCCATCACCAGGCTAACCCATCCCCCCACCCCCCTCCCCTCTAGAACCCTCAGTTTGTTTTTCAGAGTCCATCGTCTCTCATGGTTCGTCTCCCCCTCCGACTTACTCCCCTTCATTCTTCCCCTCCTGCTATCTTCTTTTTCTTTTTTCTTAACATATGTTGCATTGCTTCAGAAGTACACATCTGTGATTCAACAGTCTTGCACAATTCACAGCGCTCGCCATAGCACATACCCTCCCCAATGTCTATCACCCAGCCACCCCATCCTTCCCACCCCCCACCACTCCAGCAAACCTCAGTTTGTTTCCTGAGATTAAGAATTCCTCATATCAGTGAGGTCATATGATACATGTCTTTCTCTGATTGACTTATTTCACTCAGCATAACACCCTCCAGTTCCATCCACGTCATTGCAAATGGCAATATCTCATTCCTTTTGATGGCTGCATAATATTCCATTGTGTATATATACCACCTCTTCTTTAACCATTCATCTCTCGATGGACATCTTGGCTCTTTCCACAGTTTGGCTATTGTGCACATTGCTGCTATAAACATCGGGGTGCACGTACCCCTTCGGATCCCTACATTTGTATCTTTGGGGTAAATACCCAGTAGTGCAATTGCTGAATTGTATGGTAGCTCTATTTTCAAATGTGTGAGGAGCCTCCATACTGTTTTCCAGAGTGGTTGCACCGGCTTGCATTCCCACCAACAGTTGTAGGAGGGTTCCCCTTTCTCCGCATCCCTGCCAACATCTGTTGTTTCCTGATTTGTTCATTTTAGCAATTCTGACTGGTGTGAGGTGGTATCTCATGGACGTTTTGATTTGGAGTTCCCTGATGCCAAGCGATGTTGAGCACTTTTTCATGTGTTTGTTGCCCATTTGGATGTCTTCTTTGGAAAAATGTCTGTTCATGTCTTCTGCCCATTTCTTGATTGGATTATTTGTTCTTTGGGTGTTGAGTTTGAAAAGTTCTTTATAGAGATTGGATACTAGCCCTTTATCTGATATGTCATTTGCAAATATTTTCTCCCATTCTGTCGGTTGTCTTTTGGTTTTGTGGACTGTTTCTTTTGCTGTGCAAAAGCTTTTTATCTTGATGAAATCCCAATAGTTCATTTTTGCCCTGCCTTCCCTTGCCTTTGACAATGTTTCTAGGAAGAAGTTGTGGCGGCTGACGTTGAAGAGGTTGCTACCTGTGTTTTCCTTTAAGATTTTGATGGACTCCTGTCTCACGTTTAGGTCTTTCAACCATTTGGAGTCTATTTTTGTGTGTGGTGTAAGGAAATGGTCCAGTTTCTTTCTTCTGCATGTGGCTGTCCAATTTTCCCAACACCATTTGTTGAAGAGACTGTCTTTTTGCCAATGGACATTCTTTCCTGCTTTGTCAAAGATGAGTTGACCATAGAGTTGAGGGTCCATTTCTGGGCTCTCGATTCTGTTCCATTGATCGATGTGTCTGTTTTTGTGCCAGTACCATATTGTCTTGATGATGACAGCTTTGTAATACAGCTGGAAGTCCGGAATTGTGATGCCGCCAGCTTTGCTTTTCTTTTTCAATATTCCTCTGGCTATTCGGGGTCTCTTCTGGTTCCATACAAATTTTAGGATTACTTGTTCCATTTCTTTGAAAAAGGTGGATGGTATTTTGATGGGGATCCCATTGAATGTGTAGATTGTTCTAGGTAGCATTGACATCTTCACAATGTTGGTTCTCCCAATCCATGAGCATGGAACATTTTTCCATTTCTTTGTGTCTTCTTCAATTTCTTTCCTGAGTATTTTATAGTTTTCTGAGTACAGATCCTTTGCCTCTTTGGTTAAATTTATTCCTAGGTATCTTATGACTTTGGGTGCAATTGTAAATGGGATCGACTCCTTGATTTGTCTCTCTTCTGTCTTGTTGTTGGTGTATAGGAATGCCACTGATTTCTGTGCATTGATTTTATATCCTGCTACTTGACTGAATTCCTGTATGAGTTCTAGCAGTTTTGGGGTGGGGTCTTTTGGGTTTTCCACATACAGTATCATATCATCTGCAAAGAGTGAGAGTTTGACTTCCTCTTTGCCGATTTGGATGCCTTTGATTTCTTTTTGTTGTCTGATTGCTGTGGTTAGGACTTCTAATACTATGTTGAATAGCAGTGGTGATAGTGGACATCCCTGTCATGTTCCTGACCTTAGGGGAAAAGCTCTCAGCTTTTCCCCATTGAGAATGATATTCGCTGTAGGTTTTTCATAGATGGCTTTTATGATATTGAGGTATGTATCCTCTATCCCTATACTCTGAAGAGTTTGGATCAAGAAAGGATGCTGTACTTTGTCAAATGCTTTTTCTGCATCTATTGAGAGGAACATATGATTCTTGTTCTTTCTTTTGTTAATGTATTGTATCACGTTGACTGGTTTGCAGATGTTGAGCCATCCTTGCAGCCCAGGGATAAATCCCACTTGGTCGTGCTGAATAATCCTTTTAATTGTCTGTTGGATCCTATTGGCTAGTATTTTGGTGAGAATTTTTGCATCCATGTTCATCAAGGATATTGGTCTGTAATTTTCCTTTTTGATGGGGTCTTTGTCTGGTTTGGGGATCAAGGTAATGCTGGCCTCATAAAATGAGTTTGGAAGTTTTCCTTCCATTTCTATTTTTTGGAACAGTTTCAGGAGAGTAGGCATTAATTCTTCTTTGAATGGCTGATAGAATTCCCCTGGGAAGCCATCTGGCCCTGGGCTTTTGTTTGTTGGGAGATTTTTGATGACTGCTTCAATTTCCTTTGTGGTTAGAGGTCTGTTCAGGTTTTCTATTTCTTCTTGGTTCAATTTTGGTAGTTGATACATCTCTAAGATGCACCCATTTCTCCCAGGTTATCTAATTTGCTGGCATAGAGTTGCTCATAATAGGTTCTTATAATTGTTTGTATTTCTTTGGTGTTGGTTGTGATCTCTCCTCTTTCCTTCATGATTTTGTTGATTTGGGTCATTTCTCTTTTCTTTTTGATAAGTCTGGCCAGGGGTTTATCAATCTTATTAATTCTTTCCAAGAACCAGCTCCTAGTTTTGTTGATCTGTTCTACTGTTCTTTTGGTTTCTAGTTCATTGATTTCTGCCCTGATCTTTATTATTTCTCTCCTCCTGCTGGGTTTAGGCTTTATTTGTTGTTCTTTCTCCAGCTCCTTAGGTGTAGGGTTAGGTTGGGTATTTGAGACCTTTCTTGTTTCTTGAGAAAGGCTTGTATTGCTATATACTTTCCTCTCAGGACTGCCTTTGCTGTGTCCCAAAGATTTTGAACAGTTGTGTTTTCCTTTTCATTGGTTTCCATGAATTTTTTAAATTCTTCTTTAATTTCTTGGTTGACCCATTCATTCTTTACTAGGATGCTCTTTAGCCTCCATGTAATTGAGTTCTTTCCGACTTTCCTCTTTTGATTGAGTTCTAGTTTCATAGCATCGTGGTCTGAAAATATGCAGGGAATAATCCCAGTCTTTTGGTACCAGTTGAGACCTGATTTGTGACCTAGGACGTGATCAATTCTGGAGAATGTTCCATGGGCACTAGAGAAGAATGTGTATTCTGTTGCTTTGGGATGGAATGTTCTGAATATGTCTGTGAAGTCCATTTGGTCCAGTGTGTCATTTAAAGTCTTTATTTCCTTGTTGATCTTTTGCTTAGATGATCTGTCCATTTCAGTCAGGGGGGTGTTAAAATCCCCCACTATTATTGTATTGTTGTCAATGTGTTTCTTCGCTTTTGTTATTAATTGCCTTATATAATTGGCTGCTCCCATGTTAGGGGCATAGATATTTACAATTGTTAGATCTTCTGGTTGGATAGACCCGTTAAGTAGGATATAGTGCCCTTCGTCATCTCTTATTACAGTCTTTGGCTTAAAATCTAATTTGTCTGATATAAGGATTGCCACCCCAGCTCTCTTTTGGTGTCCATTAGCATGGTAAATGGTTTTCCACCCCCTCACTTTCAATCTGGGGGTGTCTTTGAGTCTAAAATGTGTCTCTTGCAGACAGCATATTGATGGGTCTTGTTTTTTAATCCAATCTGATAGCCTGTGTCTTTTGATTGGGGTATTTAGCCCATTTACATTCAGGGTAACTATTGAAAGCTATGAATTTAGTGCCATTGTATTGCCTGTAAGGTGACTGTGACTGTATATTGTCTCTGTTCCTTTCTGATCTATGCTGCTTTTAGGCTCTCTCTTTGCTTAGAGGACCCTTTTCAATATTTCTTGGAGGGCTGGTTTTGTGTTTGCAAATTCCTTTAGTTTTTGTTTGTCCTGGAAGCTTTTTATCTCTCCTTCTATTTTCAATGACAGCCTAGCTGGATATAGTATTCTTGGCTGCATATTTTTCTCGTTTAGTGTTCTGAAGATATCTTGCCAGTCCTTTCTGGCCTGCCAGGTCTCTGTGGATAGGTCTGTTGCCAATCTAATATTTCTACCATTGTAGGTTACGTATCTCTTCTCCCGAGCTGCTTTCAGGATTTTCTCTTTGTCTCGGAGACTCATAAGCTTTACTATTAGATGTCGGCGTGTTGACCTGTTTTTATTGATTTTGAGAGGGGTTCTCTGTGCCTCCTGGATTTTGATGCCTGTTTCCTTCCTCACATTAGGGAAGTTCTCAACTATTATTTGCTCAAATATACCTTCTTCCCCTCTCTTTCTTTCTTCTTCTTCTGGGATCCCAATTATTCTAATGTTGTTTTGTCTTATCGTATCACTTATCTCTCGAATTCTGCCCTTGTTATCCTGTAGTTGTTTCTCTCTCTTTTTCTCAGCCTCTTTATTTTCCATCATTTGGTCTTCTATATCACTGATTCTCTCTTCTGCCTCATTTATCCTAGCAGTTAGTGCCCCCATTTTTGTTTGCACCTCATCAATAACCTTTTTGATTTCAACTTGGTTAGATTTTAGTTCTTTTATTTCTCCAGAAAGGGTTTCTCTAATAACTTCCACGCTTTTTACAAGCCCAGCTAGTATCTTTAAAGTCATGATTCTGAACTCTAGGTCCGACATCATACTAATGTCCGTATTGAGTAGGTCCCTGGCTGACGGTACTACCTCTTGTTCTTTTTGCTGAGGTGATTTTTTCGTCTTGTCATTTTGTCCAGAGGAGAATATATGAATGAGAGAACAAAATGTTAAGCAGTTAACAACATCCCCAGCAAATATACTCTATACAAATCAGAAAAGACCTGAAACCAGGGGAAAAGAAAGGGAAAGAAAGAGAAAAAAAAGATAAAAACAAAAACAGAACAATACAAAAAAAGCAAAATATGATCAAATATGATCAGGCTAGTGCATAGATCAGTGCCACACACTAGATTTTGGGCATATTTTGGTCTGTTAGAAAAAAGTGCCTCCTAAAATTTTAAAGGAAGAAAGACATATATGTACAAAATAAGGGTTGATACAATGAAGTGATGAAGATGACTGTAAAGATGAAAATTATAAAAGTTCTTATACAGGAATTGATAAGATAAGTTGTTTGAAAAAAGAAAGAAGATTTAAAAAGAAATAAAGGGAGAGAATGTGATCAGGCAGGAGACTAGAACAAAGCCATACACTAGTGATTTAGGGTATATTTTGATCTGTTAGAAGAAACTGTATCTCAAAATTTTAAAGAGAGAACAGCTTATATATATATATGCCAAAAATAAGGGTAACTACTATGAAGGGATAAAATATGACTCTATAAATGAAAAATAAAAAATGTGTTTTTTTAAAAAGTGATTGATAATATGTTGGTTGAAAAAGAGAAAAAGAAAAATTAAAAAAAAACAGTAAAAAAAAATAAGTTTGATGAACTAATGAATCATGATAAAAAAAGCCATGAATTCTATGTGCAGTATTCCTCTAGCGCTGGAGTTCTCCCGTTCTCCTTGATCGGTAAACTTGTTCTTGGCTTGCTGGCTGTTCGTGCTGATCTTCTGGGGGAGGGGCCTTTGCCGTGGTTCCCAAATGTCTTTGCCGGAGGCGGAATTGCCCCGCCCTTGTCGGTCCCGGCTACGCAAGGTGCTCGGGTTTGATCTCAGGAGCTTTTGTTCCCTGCAAGCTGTGGCACAGCTTTGGAGGACCAGGGTGAAAATGATGGCCTCCCAATCTCCACCCGGAGGAGCCGAGAACTCGGGTCCCCGCTCCTCAGTGCGCCCCCAGAGAAAAGCAGTCACTCCCGTCTCCCTGGTCTCCAGCCGCACTCCATGCTCACCCAGCCTGTGACTGAGCATTTCTATCTCTGGCACCCGACCCTATGTGGAGTCTCCAAACCCAGCAGATCCTTGTGGTGCGCTCCCGCGCCGCTCCCCCCAGGGGAGGAAGGGGAGTCTCCCCGGATCTGCTGCTTGTTGGGTCCCTGCTGGAGGAGCAGTGGCCCAACTGGGCCGCGGATCACAGTTTATGGCCACCCCGAGCTGAGATCCGCACCTCCGCTCCATCTCTGCAGCCGGCTTCCCCGCTCCAATCCCTGGGAGCTCTGCCGCACTCAGGCACCCCTGGTCTTTCTGTGACCCCGAGGGTCCTGAGACCACACTGTCCCGCGAGGGTTCCACCCCTCGCTTAGCCACTGGAGCAACGTCCCTCCGCGGAGCCGGCTTCTAAAATTTCCGATTTTGTGTCTGTGGCTCTAGCACTTGCCAGAAGCGGCCAACGGAGGCCCCCTCCCCCGCCGTCTATCCTCCCGAATATCGCCTCGGATTCACTTCTCCGCACGTCCTACCTTCCAGTAAGTGGTCGCTTCTCTGTTCAGAGCATTGTTGCTACTCTCTTCTTCGGTCTCCTGTTGAGTTCGTAGGTGTTCAGGTAGTTTGATCCCTATTCAGCTGAATTCCTGAGACCGGACGAAATCTAGGTCTCCTACTCTTCTGCCATCTTGCTCCGCCTAGCCACACTTCATCATTTTTAAACATTTCAGTGAGCATTATTGTATGGGGTTGGTGAGTCAGAGGTAATGCACTTTAAAAAATGACAGATATTGCCCAGTCCCAGTAAAGTAAGCTTTCCTCACCGCCAACATAGAAGAATGTACATCCATATTCCTTCCTGAGAAACATACTTCTTTGTTCTTTACTGTCTCATGGTGAAGAATATCTTCATCCCATGATTGTTAGTGAGACTGGCCATCCTTTCATGTATTTACTCACAATATTATGTGAGTAATATCTTTGTCAAATTTCTTATAGCATAATTTGCCAATCATATTGAGATTGATGTTGGAGATTTTAATTTTAAGGACCTTAATCTTTTATTTTTTATGTATTGCAAATATTTTTTAGATGATGCTGTGGATTTTGAAGATTTTAATGTTATAACGTGTTGGACATGAGTTTCTTAAATGTTTTATAATCATATATGACAGTCTTTCCCTTCATGATACTTGGACTATGTGACTTGCTTCTGAAGGTCATAAAATATTACTTTGTAGGTTATTCTGCTTTTCTAGTTCTTTAACCCATCAGGACATTACTTTTATATGTTCATATTTACAGGTCATATATGTAAAATATACATATATATGAAATCAGCATTCTCTTTTTTCTCCAGATGGAAAGACAATATCCTAAAACATTTATTGAATTATTTATAATTGCTTAATGTTTTTTAATATTATCTTTATTATAAAAAACAGCATATGTCATAGGCCTATTTATGAACACTCCATTTTTTTGTGCTGACTGCTTGTTTATATCTGCTTGAATATCATGTTATTTCATTTTTTGCATTTTAATACCTCATTTTCTTAACTAGAAGAATATGATCATCATGCTATTATTTTCCAATATTGATTCTTTTAATGTTTTTGTTTTAAATTTAATCTCACACCACTCACAAAAGTTAACATGAAATAGAATAAAGACTTAAATATAAGACCTGAATCTGTAAAACTCTTAGAAGAAAACAGAGGAAAATGCTTCTTGAGATTGGTCTTGGCAACAGTTTGTTGGATATGCCACCAAAAGCACAAGCAATGAAAGCAAAATTTAATAAGTGAGACTGTATCAAATTAAAAAGATTTTGTACAGCAAAAGAAACAACAAAATGAATAGGCAGCCTACAGTATGGGAGAAAATATTTGTGCCAATCTATCTGACGAAGTGGTTAATATCCAAAATATATCAAGAATTCATACAACTCAGTACAAAAAAAATCTGATTAACAAATGGACAGAGCAGCTGAAATTCATTTTTCCAAAGAAGACATACAGATTGCCAACAGGTACATGAAAAGGCGTTCAAGAGCACTAATCATCAAGGAAATGCAAAATAAAAACCATCTCACCATTGTTAGATTGGCTATCATCAAAAAGGCAAGGGATGATAAGTGTTTTCAAGGATGTGAAGAGAACCCTTCTGCACTATTGCTGGGAATGTAAACTGGTGCAGCCACTATGGAAAACAGTATGGACATTCCTCCAAAAAATAAAAATAGAATGACCATATGATCCAGCAAGGCTACTTCTGGATTGCTATCCAAAGGAAACAAAAACAGGATCTCAAAGAGGTATTTGTTGTTCCATGTCCATTACAGCATTATTCACAATAGCCAAGACATGGAAACAACCTAAGTGTCTATTAATGGATGAAGGGATAAAGAAATTGTGGTATATGTATGCAGTGGAGAATTATTCAGCCATGAGTAAGGAGGAAATTTTGTCATTTGCAACAGCATGGATGGACCTTGAAGACTTTATTCTAAGTTAAATAAGTCAGACAAGGAAAGACAAATAGCAAATGTTCTCACTTACATGGAATTTTAAAAAGCCAAACTCATAGACTGTCACAAGGGCCTGGGGGCTGAGAATGGGGATATGTTTTCAAAGGGTATAAATTTGCTGTTATAAGATGAATAATTCTGGTGACCTAACATATAGTGTGGTGATTGTAGTTAATAATATTTTACTAAATATTTTCTAAGAGAGTGAACTTAAATATTCTCAGCACACACGTACACACATACAAAGGTAATTATGTTATGTGTTGGAGGTGTTAGTTAATGCTACCATGGTAATCATTTTGCAATATATAGTGTATCAAATCAAGACTTTGTATACCTTAAATTTATACAGTGTTATATGTCAGTTATAGCTCAATAAAGCTGGACACAGGAAAAAAAATCTTAGTGTATCAAATCAAGACTTTGTATACCTTAAATTTATGCAATGTTATATGTCAGTTATAGCTCAATGAAGCTGGACAAAGGAAAAAAAATCTTTCCCTCAAAGAGAGAGGGCAGGGGAGATTGAGAGAGCCATAAACCTAACTTCTGGATTTCTCACCATTTGAAAGAAATCATATTTACTAACTGAGATTTTGCTCAAGATACAAGCTGTGCCTTTATTTCCAAACTATCTTCTTCAGCTCAACATGTCAATAAGAAATATTGAATATTAGATATTCAAAACTTACTGGGCATGGAGAGTACATTGGTACCATAGAATGAACTAAAAAAAAGTCAGTGCAAAAGATAAAGATAAACTTACATCTATAAAAGTATGGGTTGATAACTTGTTACTTACATTCATAAAGACTACTATTTTGTATTTTTTCCAGTTTTATTTTTTTATTATTATGTTATGTTAATCACCATACATTACATCATTAGTTTTTGATGTAGTGTTCCATGTCCATTGTTTGCATGTAACACCCAGTGCTCCAGGCAGTACATGCCCTCTTTAATACCCAACACCAGGCTAACCCATCCCCCCACCCCCCTCCCCTCTGGAACCCTCAGTTTGTTTCTCAGAGTCCATAGTCTCTCATGGTTCACCTCCCCCTCCGATTCCCCCCCTTCATTTTTCCCTTCCTACTATTTTCTTCTTTTTAAATTTTTTTTTATTTTGTATTATTTTTTAAATGTAGCATTAATTTGCCTTGAAGTGTCTCCATCATATGGTTGTTTATCAATCTGATATTCATCAAAGGAATAGAGTACTTCTTTCTAAGTAGTCTGGGAAGTTGGGGTAGGTGCTCTTGTCTATTCACTGTTTTACTTACTGAGTTCCCTCCCACTTTCCCTCTGATCCAGTTTCTACACTCATTGCCTTTCAGGATGGCCCAACTATCATTTCAGCAATGCTGTGACAGCCTTACTTAAAGATATTCATTTCCCATTCTCCTCCTAATTTTTCGATAGAAATGTATGCTTCTCAGGGTCACAGGGGATTCTCAAGCCAGACCTAAGAAGCCTTTGCTACTAATCATTAATCTGCCAGTGCAGATGTACTAGAGCCAGAAGACTCGTGGTCTTGTAGGTGGAGCTCTGAGAGCTCTGAGAAGGTGAGCATGGTGAAGGAGCAAGGTTTCTGAGGATCTGAGGGCTCTGCCTGGCTTCGCAATGAGGGCCAAATAATTACTGGAATAAATTTAAAGGAAGCTGTGATATTTCCTGGAAGAAAAATTGCTCTGTCAGCTACTACCTTCATAGTATTATTGGCTACCAGATTAAGGCTTAAAGGCTTATACAGTCCTTCGATTTTGGAAGTTTTCCCTCAATACGGCTTAGCTTATTTCCCACATCTGCATTTTCTAGGAATAAACAGTTCATCGTATTCTACTTCAAATGTCTGCATAGGCTGCCTGCATCCACACCCAATAACCATAACCAGATTTGCTAAATGGATAAAGAAGCCTTCTGGAAGGATTTCTCAAGGCATCAGGTGAAAACATTTAAAAGCCAACAGACTCAATAAACAGGAATGTCAGTTCCTCTGACACCCCAGGGTATCCACACCCCTGAAGAAATTTGTAATCGTGAAACAAAAGCTCAAAGAGCATAGGATGCAATGACAAAAATTGTCACTATCTCCCACCAGCCAAACAGGTGAAGGGAGTCCACTTTACTTGGTCTGCTCCCCACACAAAGCAAGGGTGTTGCCAAATAGAAAATGACAGAGAAAAAGCATTCTTTAGTTTTATTACTTTGCCTCATGATTCCATACACCGAGTTTTTAGGGAAAAGAGTAGGAATGTGTGAAGAAGGGCTGGGGATGGTGATAAAAATCAGAAGTTTACTGATTATAGTATCGGCATCTGAGCATTGCTGTGCCCGCCAGCCTCCCAGTTGCACTTACAAGTCACTGGAGATGAGGGACTTCTGAATCTGAGAAAAGCTAGTCAGGTCTAGCTTGTTTCTTCTCACCACTGTGTACTAATTCTGCAAAATGAGATAACAGAACAAGCTCTGCACTGACATTGTATAGACAAGCTGAACTATTCCAGTTGAGGACCAAACAGACCAATCCCAAAAGGGATTGCTTTTCCTTTTATCGACAGGATGGGAAAGATTTATTGCAATGTTGAAATAAGTTGTTGAAAATCTATTTCTTAAGAAGTCTACAGTGATCTTTGTCAGTCTGACTTCTGCATGCACAAGAATGCAAAAACTCTGTACAGAACTGACTATTAATAGAACAAACACGACTTGTTTTTTAAATTCTCCTTTAGTTTAACCTTGTCTTTTTTTTTTTTAACACAATTTGGATACTTGCCTTCAAGGATTGAGAAAATAAGCCAGTGATTTCCTTCCAGAGAAGTCTTGAAAGGTCTTCAATAGAGTTTAGCTTTCTAGTATGCCACTAATTAAAATTAACTCTTGGGGATTCTTCAGAAAAAGTATTCTTAAATTATAGAGGTGTTGCTACATGTGAGGGTTTGTTTATTTAGGTCTTAAATTTCTATAAAACATTACTCTTGGAAAAATGTCAGTGTATTGATTATCTTCCCCAAAATGATACCATCCCCTTTTATTAGATAATGTGTGGGAGGCAATGAAAATTTATCTTATCTTATGTGACATTCAGAAAAACAGTCTAGAAAACTAGGAGACAAAAATCCAAGAGCTATTTAAAGCCATGGTGTGTGGCCTTAATAATCACATATATCAGTTCTGCAACTGCACACACATTTCTTGGTCCTAAACTTTTGCTTTAGTTAATAAAATCACTGAAATTAGATTAAGATTAGATATCATATCATATTCCTGTATCAGTTGGTACAATTCCTTTTTAATCACTGGCCAATATCAGTAACTGTTAGCTTATGTTAGTTGGGGAAAGCTGAAGAAAAAAAGTAATAATGAAACCAAAAATCAAAGAATGTTAAAGTATCAAGCATGATCTGAATGATCAAAGTGACTTCATCTTTGCTTTTGGAAGTCTGATTTACCAGAATTTGTGGTGAGTTCCACTTCGATGGTGCTGGTAATCACAATGGATGCAATAATAAAAGGGGATGAAGTGTTCCCATTAAGATGTAGAAGAGAGGAATTAAATTCATCAAAATCTAGGTTGGATCCAAGCCCTCCCATGTACAACCTTATGCTGATATACCTGAAGCTTGAAATCAGAGACCAAGTACAGCAGA
Organism: Zalophus californianus; assembly: GCF_009762305.2. Taxonomy (NCBI): domain Eukaryota; kingdom Metazoa; phylum Chordata; class Mammalia; order Carnivora; family Otariidae; genus Zalophus; species Zalophus californianus. The sequence goes on from NC_045603.1 coordinate 131,381,961, forward strand.
GGAAATCCTTTTCTCCACCAATTCTCTCTGCCTTAGCCTTAGCTGGCTTACTTAGCGCTTTTTTTTTTTTTTTAAATCAAATTATACAGGAGTAGTTGTAAATTTAGATTCCTGTAATGGGTTGAATCGTGTTTACCCGAAATTCATATAAACCTCAGGGTGTGACCTTATTTGGAAATGAGGTTCTTGAAGATGTAGTTAGTTAAGATGAAGTCATACTAGACTAAGATTTGTTTCTAATTCTTATGAAAAAGGGAACTTTGGACACAGGCATATATGTAGGGGAGAGCATCAGCAAACCTCTAGAAGCTCAGAGGAAAGGTATGGAAGAGATTCTCCCTCACAGCCCTCAGGAGGACCCAACCTTGCTGACATCTTGATCTCAAACTTCTAGGTTCCAGAACTGTGACACGATACATTTCTGAAGGTGAAGCCACTTACTAGGTGGTACTTTGTTAAGGAAGCCCTAGAAAACTAGTAAGCTCTTAGATTCTCTGTATCACATTTCCCAAACTTATCTGGTCATCAGAAATTTTTGTGCAACTTTTTAAAAATACATATTCTGGTGGAAACTTTCACAACAGAATCCAGTTCAATATGTTTGGGGTGGGCCTGGAAATCTTTATTACAATAAAAAAAAAAACAACTAAACTAAAAAACTCTTGTCTGTGATTCTGCTGCAGTTAGATTTGAGAATTTCTACTCATGGAAACAGGATTAAGAGAAGTTTACAAATGACCAAAAAAAAAAAAAGTTCTAATTTTTCTCTAATTTACTTGGTGAGGTTAAAAAATATATATGTTATTTTTATTTCTAGGCCTTAATTATCTCTTTTGCAAAAGGGGAAGTTTGGACCTTATTGTAAAAGGCAGAAATTTGTAGTCAGAGGTCCTCTCATTAATACTTCTTACCTATTTTGATCAGTAATAAGAATATGTACAATGTTTTCAGAGACAGCCATTGTTCAGTGGGTTGTGCTGGCTTTGCTGGGGTTGGTCTGCCACCCCTCCCCAAAAGTCAGCCCCTCCTTAAAGCTGGGAGAGGGGCCTGGTTCCTGGGCAGGCGACCATGAGCAAATGGAAGAGATGCTCAATGGGAAATCACCCAGATGCTCCCAGAACTCGCAGACTTCGAGAAGAATGTGAACCAGGCCATCCACAAGTACAATGCTTACAGAAAAAGCAGCATCTGTGATAGCAAAGTACCCATACAAAATAAAATGTGGAGCAGAAGCTAAGAAATTGCCTAGAGTAGGAACAAAAGTTGCTGAAAAGATTGATGAATTGTTAGTGACTGGAAAATTGTGTAAGCTGGGAAAGATTCAGCAGGATGATACAAGTTCATCCGTCAATTTCCTGACTCGAGTTAATGGCATTGGTCCATCTGCTGCAAGGAAGTTTGTAGATGCAGGAATTAAAGCCTTAGAAGATCTCAGGAAAAAAAATGAAGATGGGAGGGATGGGGTGGCTGGGTGATAGACACTGGGAAGGGTATGTGCTATGGTGAGTGGTGTGAATTGTGCAAGACTGTTAATCACAGATCTGTACTTCTGAAACAAATAATGCAATATATGTTAAGAAAAGAAGAAGAAGAAGAAGATAGCAGGAAGGGAAGAATGAAGGGGGGAAAATCAGAGGGGGAAATGAACCAGGAGAGACGATGGACTCTGAAAAACAAACTGAGGGTTCTAGAGGGGAGGAAGGTGGGGGGATGGGTTAGCCTGGTGGTGGGTATTAAAGAGGGCACGTTCTGCGTGGAGCACTGGGTGTTATGCACAGACAATGAATCATGGAACACTACATCCAAAACTAATGATGTAATGTATGGTGATTAACATAACAATAAAAAATTAAAAAAAAAACGAAGCTAAGTGGAACCATTATCCGCGAATTGGGCTGAAATATTTTGAGGAATTTGAGAAAAGAATTCATCCTGAAGAAATGTGACAAGTGTAAGCCATTGTACTTATTGAAGTTTAAAAACTGAATTCTGAATTCCTTGCTACAGTCTGCAGTGGGTTTCCGCAGAGGTACAGAGTCCATGGGTGACATGGATGTTCTTCTGATCGATCCAAACTTTACTTCTGAAACCACTAAACAGCCAAAGCTGTTACATCATGTTGTGGAGCAGTTACAGAAGGTCCATTTTATTACAGATGCTGTGTCAAAAGGTGAAACAAAGTTCAGGTGTTTGCCAGCTTCCCAGTAAAAATGATGATAAGGAGTATCCGCAAAGGAGAATTGATATAAGGTTGATACCCAAGGATCAGAAGTACTGTGGTGTTCTCTGTTTCACTGGGAGTGATATTTTCAATAAGAATATGAGAGCTCATGCCCTTAAAAAAGGGCTTCACAATGAGGAATACACAGTCCATCCCTGAGGAGTCACTGGAGTTTCTGAAGAACCTCTGCCAGCGGATGGTGAGAAAGACATCTTTGACTACATCCAGTGGAAATACCAAGAACCAAAGTAGAAAGACGTCTTTGACTACATCCAGTGGAAATACCAAGAACCAAAGGATCGAAGTGAAGGAGGTCTATTCTTCTTTCCAGGCACAGCTCAACAAGAGTCTTGATTTATTTCTTAACCTTTGCTTTGTAAGGGTCTCTGATGTTTTTAAATGATTGTTTCTTCTCACTTTAGCTTGCACTGTAGTCAGTAAAGCTTCTTGTACTATTAAAAAAAAAGAAAGAATATGTACAGTGTTTCATCCATCATCACGCAAGTGCCAGTTAGTAACCACCATTTTGCTTGGTGGGTCAGGTTCCTATGAAACAGACTCTCAGTCGAAGTACAGTTGGCTTATTAGAGAATGAAGAAATCAGGATGGGCAGAGGGAGAGGTAGAATTTTCATGGAGACCACCTCTGCTGGTCTGTGTGGCTTGCCTGGGGAGATGAGCCTCTGGTCACCCAGCATTTTTCAGGTCATGACCACTGCATTTCTCCCTTTACCAGAATAACTGGACAGAGGAATGTCAAGAATTGTCCTCTGGGAATCCCCTGGATTCCTGAGTGATATACCACAGTACTTGCTACCCATTGTTCTTAAGATTGTTTTCTTTTTATTTTTTTTCCTGACACTGGTATGTATGTAAATGATTTTGTATTCCTTACTCTTTTTGTAATAAACATGGGAAAAAGACCATAGTTACTATATGTGGAGTTTTCACAGGAGAAACATTTGAAGATTCCTCCCATTACGTTTCTCTCATGTAAATGTGAAGAATGTTGTGGTAAGCTAGCTACATTCTCAATTTCTTGATAGTGAAAATGAAGTCAGGCAGCAAAAACTGGAGGACTGTCACCTGTCACATGAGGGAAGGATTTTTTTTCTCATTTCTATACAGTCTTTATCCAGAATTAATTTTGGAGCTTGCTGGGAAAGATTCAAGCACTAGCACCCATTGTGAGAGATGTAATACCAATTTTTTAAAATCCTAATTTGGCATGCTAGGGTGTCTGTCTTAAACTATCCCAGGATCCAGAAGTGACATAGCTACTCAAGTTCAGATACCCATAATAAACATCAATATTAAGGTCCTTTAATTCCATATTCTTTATGTTTTAGATAGAATTATCTATCAGGGCACCACTATCACCAGTGGAAAGGGAAAGGAAATGTGATCCAAACAATTCAAGAATTTTTTCTTTCTGTTTTATCTTCTCTGGATTTGAGAAGTACATTCTGTCTTATAAAGCCTCAAAGCCTTAGAGGATAACTCTAAGTGATTGGTTTATTGCTCTGTCATGTTGGCAAAGTTTATTTCCAAATGTAACAAGAAAATACATGATTAAATGTTACAATAAATAGGAACTATGTTCCCTAGTGAAAATGAAACATCTTTGTGTATACTATCCTAATCATTACTCTCAAGGGTCCTTATAGCATTTTATCAATCTGAAGTTTAAAACCAGTGGTGAATCTCAATCTTGATCTTCGCATGCAGTTTTATGAGGAAGAGTTGCTTTTGTGGGTTACATTACTGAATGTAAATTACAAACGAGGTGTGTTCCAAAATATCCTCTTGCTAATCATACATTTCATGCTCAGAACATACTTGCTTAAGGGTCAAAATTGTATATAATGCTCTTATAAATCAGTTTTTCAGGACCTGTTTTCTCACAGGGCTAATGATATAATCATAACCAAAACATCACATGTAAACAATGTTTTTTAAAAAAACTAAACATTTTATGAACCAAGTTTAAATCCTGTGAACTAAATTTTGTGGTCTAATTCCAGTGTTGAGCTACCATAGTACTTGTGTTTCTTAGGAAAAATGCATTTTGAATTTCAGGTCACCTCAAGATGGAAAACAAACATTTCTCATCCTCCTTCATGCCTTTCTTCACTCACTTCCTTCATTTTCCCACCCCCTTCCTTGAAATCCTTCCCTCTCTTCCTTCCTTCCTTAAATATTTTTTGAGATTGAATTATGTGTTAGGTCCTGTGCCAGGCTCTGGAGTTACGGGAATGAAATGAACTACCCCTCCCTTAAAGAGCTTGCAGTGGTAAGCCAGGCACACACACACACACACACCAAAAACAAAACAAACAACAACAACAAAAAAAAACAGTGCAGAGACAATAATGCCAATGAAGCATGACATATTTGGGAGATACAGATTTCTCTATCACAGGGTTTAGCCCAGACTTGGAGAAGGTACAGAATCAAGCTTTAGAGGCAAATGAGCAAGACTGAGTAGGTTGAGCTGAAATGCTGGGGTTCTTGGGTTTTATCCCATTGGCAAAAAGGATCAATAGAGGGCTTTTTGTTTTTTTTGTTTTGTTTTGTTTTGTTTTGGTATGAATGACAATATTAGGACTAGTATGTGTGTGCACGGGTGCATGCATGTGTGAGAAAATAGAATTCAATGACAGTTACTAGGATGAGTCATAAAGTTGGGGAGTTAGCTAAGCCTGAAAGCAAAGATGCCAGTTTCAGGTAAGAAACTATAAAATACCCTAGAAGTTGTCTTTTATGAGACTGGTAACGTGACAGTGAGAGAAACTTAAAAGCAATGGTGCAGTCTTTCATTCCAACCTGGAAAGCTGAATGGATAGTAAAGCCATTATTCAAAATAGGACGCTCAGAGAAGGAACAAAAGCTACCTTAGGACTCACTGAATTTGCAGTACTTGTAGGGACATATAATTGGTGTGTTCATGTTTGTTTTGTTTTGTTTCGTAATCATAGGAAGTTTATTTTGCCCTGTATCATTTTTTTTTTAATTTTAGGAATGTCAGCAGAGCAATGTAGCTTGCTTTATATCCCTCTAACTGTTGCCATTTGAAAGAGTGATATAAAAGGTGTTTCTTGTGATACTCAACATGCTACTTTGTGCAAATAGATCCAGTATGCCTTTGGGTGAAGGCTTTATCATGAGCTACCCTGAAGTTATCCCAAAATGGACAATGACAGGTTTTTTAGCAAGTTGTCACCTATTTTCCTTCTACTTTCTCACTATCATCGAGTATAACACCTCTGACTTTAAAGTGTTTTACAATTGGTAACTCATGTATCTTCACACCCTTCCTGTGAAACACAATTGTGATGAGACAAACTGCTATGTTTTGAGAGGCAGGTGAGGAGAAACAAAAACTCAGACAATTATCTGTATCTTTAGAAAAGAGTCAAGGGGAGAATTATTGCAGGACTCTTCGTTTCAGATTGAATTATTTCAGAACATGCTTCTCTACTTAATTGTAATGCTTGGTAATCATTCCTTCACTCTGACAGTCTCCAAATCTCATCAACTTTATCAATAAAAAAAAAAAAGAAAAGAAACTAAGCATAATAGCTGTTCATTCCAGAAGAAGGAGCATTTCTGAATGCCATAACTTGATGTGTCTCCCATTTTCGTCTCAGGCAAAGTGACAGAAGCTCTACTTTCCCTGAAACTCTTGAATAGCATCTCAAGTCCTATTCTAAAAAAAATAGCTCAAGTGTACGGCTGAGTTTTGAGGAAAACTTTAGTACGATAAGATTTTAAAATAATTTATTTACAATTATTTGAGACATATGCATAAACATCATGAGCTTTTTCAATTTCTCTTACTTATGAAAAGTCAGAGCTCTGAGGGGCTCATATCTTTGAATTCAAGAATACCTCATTCTTAATGTTCTTATTCCAATGATTGCTACTGTTCAAAGTAGCAATTAATAATAATAAGCAATAATCTGATTGACTCAGATACAATAGAATTTTCTCAATTCTTGTCCATCAGGGAAGCACATGTTAATTACACAGATTTCAGATTTTCAGATGCTCAAGTTTTAGAACTCGAATGTGCTGGCACACATGGGTCATTATTTCAGGAGTAACTTTCAAAACAAACATTATATTCCACATTAAAGCATTAAACCTCCGATATTCACTGAGTGACTCACTTAGCAGCTGGAATACAGCTGGGATGCTGCCAGAACTGAATAAAACAAAAGAGTGGGAAATTTGTCATCACAAGCGGTAGTTCATTTTACCGCATAGTTTGAACCCAGGTTGGCCTGGATAGCCAGGCATGCTCAGTCTAAAAGGAGCTATTAATTCTAATTCCAGTTCTGTCTCTTTTTAACGGTGTAGCTTTGGGTATCAATTAACCTCTCTGATGCTCAGTTTCCTACTATGCAAATATTAAATATTTGGGTCAGCACATTGTCTCAACAGAATTATTCATTCACCAGTGACTTTCTTAGCTGTGCATGTGGAGAGTAGTTCTCATGAGGCTGACTTCCCAGAATCCCCGTCTTTATGCAGAGGCCATCACCCAGATTAGGTATTGAGCATGATGAGAGTGACTGCTTGGCAGTCTGTTTCTGACAGATTACACAAGGCACGTGGGTTTAAGTTTTCACATTTCATTTAATTGTCAGCCATAAAAACATTAATGGAGATTACTTATTAAATATCCTCAAAATAGACCAATTAGTAAGACCTTATTAATTAGCATGACTATGGTATTATTCTCTCCGGTTGTATACACTGACCTAGAGGAGGGCTCAGGCCCTGACTAATACCTGTATATACCCATGAGCATTTGTACACACCCAGAGAGCCTTAGGCTCCTTTCTGTCACTACAGCTGTGCATTACAGAGTCTGACTAAACTGTTCCCTTCCCAACCAAGATAAGACAAAAGAGAAAGAAAACGAACAAACAGGTGCAGCAAAAAAATACTGTTTTGACAAAAACAGAAATAGTTAGAGATGTATAATTGTGGTGGCCAAGGGATTGAGAAGATTATTGAATAAGCAAAGTTGACCTGAAGAACTAGATCTGACACCATGTCCTAAGAACAAATGTGCCGAGGGCTCAGATCAGAAAGAAGAGCGTATTTAGAAATAAACTTACTGTGTAAAGACTACAGACTGTAAGCAAGTATGTCTCAGATCTATTTTTAGGCAACTTTGTAAATAGATACAAGATGTTAAGGTAACATCTACTGTTCTGTATTCCTAGGTTTGGCGAGACCACAAGAAAGGAAAAGACAACTGGAAGGTATAACAGAAAACATCAACAGAATCAGTCTTTAAGAAATATATGAAGGGTTATTTTTCAATTATGAAAATATTTCTTCCTATTAAGGAAAAAAAACACTTTTTAATAAACCAACACTAGTCATACCTTACTTAATTATATTTCCTCCATGGTCTTTAAAATTGTTTTTACCATGCAGAAGTGGAAAATTAGAGATAGTCTATTCTGTGTAGTCAATTTATCCTTGATCTTTAATCGTCTTTAGGAAACTAGTGAGGGCATGTTTATTATTCTCAAAGCAAACTCACTGTATGATTTTATTATCTTATAGATTTGCTGGATGTCGTTTGAAGTATCCTTCCCCAATTTTTTTAGACAATAAGGATTCAGGAATTAAATTGAAATTAAAACTAGTAAGCCTTATAAAGAACACTAAACTATACAAAATAAACTGCAGATCAGCTGGGACTCTCATACATTTCTGGGGGAAATGAAAATGGTACAGCCACTGTAAAAAATAGTTTGACAGTTTCTTAAAACAAACAAACCAACCAACCTACCCATATAGTTACTATAAGTCTAAGCCTTTCCTCTCCTACACATTTCCCAAGAAAAATTGAAATGTGTGGTCCTGCAAAATGTCCATATCTGCATGTTTATAGCAGCTTTCTTCCTAATCACCCAAACTGGAAACAACCAAGATAACCTTCAACTAGTGAATGGATAATAAAAACAAACTACTAATTCATGTAAAAACATAATCTTAAATGCATATTGCTAACTTAAAGAAACCAGTTATAATGATTTATATATTGAATGATTCAATTTATAAGACATTTTGGAAAGGGGACAACCACGGGATGGACAACAGGGTGGATCAGTAGCTTCCCAGGGTTGGAAAGGAGAGGGGAGTTCCCTACAAAGGGACAGCAACAAGAGAATTTACTGGGTTGGTTGAACTGTTCTATATCCCAACTCTCATAGTGGATACACAGTGCTGTGTATTTGTTGAAACCAATAAAACCATGTATCACAAAGACTGAATTTTACTGTAGGTAAATTTTTAAAAAATCAAGTAGGATGTAAGGAAAACCCAAAACAGAATACAAACTATACCAAATGAACTAATTGTGTTACAAATGAATAACAATAATACACTAAAGGAGAACATAGGAAAAAGAAGAAAAAGAATCAATGTAATTTTGGAAACCATATTGATTGGGTATTGGGAGGCTAAAGACAAAAAGTACTGTAAACAAATTCTCTAAGTCAGAAAGTAGTTTCTTACGGGGGAGTTAAGTTAGCAATTCTAAGACCTGTTAGTGGGACATTAAGGTTAAACAATTAAGTAAATATACTGGGGAAAGTAAAACCAGAATTCCTGCTGTTTTTTTTTTTTTAAGATTTTATTTATTTTAGAGAGAGAGAGAGAGCATGAGAGGGGGAAGGGTCAGAGGGAGAAGCAGACTCCCTCCTGATCAGGGAGCCGAATGTGGGACTCCATCCCGGGACTCCGGGATCATGACCTGAGCCAAAGGTAGCCGCTTAACCAACTGCACCACCCAGGTGAAATCCTGCTGTTTGAGAAAGAAGTTATATAGAAGAAAAATCAAAACAAAACAAAAAAGGCTACAATGAATTCTTTATGTTAAATTTGAATTGGAGGCATCAGAGTTAACCCACTTTTATGTTTTTTTTTTGAATAGGTAGATAGATAGGCAATAGATAAACAGAAAAGCAGGCAGACATGTAGGCACAGGTAGGCACATACACACATGTGTATAAAATAAATATGGATGTGAATGCTAATACGGGTAGGTATGCCCGGAAATATTTCCTGAGTTCCCAAGTTCTATCAACAAAGAAAGCCTAGAAGCAATGGCATCTCAATATCAAGGAGCATATCATGCTATCAGATCTTGATTTCTAAGTCCCAACTGCCAATTAAAAACAGAAACAAAAAACCAAAACAAAACAAAACAAAAAACTTGAAGGAGTGGTATATTACAGATCTAGGGCAGGAAAAATTGGCAGATGAGCCTGGAGTATCTTGTGGTGCCAGAAAGCATGGTGCCCATGCTTAAAAAAAAAAAAGGATAGCATGCTGAAAGACACAGAAGTCAGCCTGAAATCAGCCTGAAAGAACTCCCAATGCCCAAAACTGGAACATTTTGGGCCACAGAATATAGTAATAGATTATAACCCATAAATAAAATATCTACAATTCCTTAGTCTTGTAAATTAACAGATAATTGGGGGATAAAGCACAGCTCTTCCCTATACAGGATTCCAACTAATACATACAGAAGGAATAGAAAAATAGAAATCATGATTAGAATCCTAGAATAATAGTTATTTCAGGTCAGATCCACCAGTGGAAGCAAAATTAGGGAGCAGAAGTTTGAGAAGAGACAGAATACTTGCATAGTTTTGAATCATGTATTCATTACAATGGGGAAAGAATGGCACATTTTCAGTGGAAAAACCCAGTCAAAGCCACCTGAATGAGATGATTGAGCTTAAGTTCACCACTAATAAGACATAGCAACATCGCGTACATCCTAACATGTGCTGAGAAGAGCATACCACCTCTATAATGTTCTTGTTAAAAATAAATATGCAGACTCAATAATTAAATGAGATAATATTTGCCAAGTACTTGGAATGCTGTCTTGTACATGGGAAGCCCACTACAAGATCTGAATTGGAATGAAAGCAAGAAGAAGAAGAAGAAGAAGAAGAAGAAGAAGAAGAAGAAGAAGAAGAAGAAGAAGAAGAAGAAGAAGAAGAAGAAGAAGAAGAAGAAGAAAGAAGAAGAAGAAGAAGAAGAAGAAGAAGAAGAAGAAGAAGAAGAAGAAGAAGAAGAAGAAGAAGAAGAAGAAGAAGTAGAAGAAAGAAACAAAAAGGAAAGGGAAAAAAAGTATTAGAAACTGAAAATTAGTTTTGGGCAGGCATGGTTTTAAAATACTTTACCAAGCAATATACAAACAAGCACGAATTAGCTTTGATATAAAGAATAAGTACTCAAAATGCTGAGTGAGGGAGTGATCCCAGTCAAGTGGTGTTAATCAGGGAATGCTAAAAATAAATCATTTTTTCCCCATAAATATTGTGTGTCTGACGAACCTACCCTCAAGGGTACTTC